>NW_004524730.1:2314382-2330755 GCF_000260255.1 Octodon degus | reverse complement strand
AGAGAGAGAGAGAGAGAGAGAGAGAGAGAGAGAGAGACAGAGACAGAGAGAGAGAGAGACAGAGAGAGACAGAGACAGAGAGAGACAGAGAGAGACAGAGCGAGACAGAGAGACAGAGAGAGACAGAGACAGAGACAGAGACAGAAAGACAGAGACAGAGAGACAGACAAAGACAGAGACAGACAGAGAATGAAAGAAAGAGAATAGGAATAAATCTTACGCTGCACTGGAGTTAAAAATACAGATAGATAGATAGATAGATAGATAGATAGATAGATAGATAGAGAGAGACAGACAGACAGACAGACAGACAGACAGACAGAGACAGAGACACAGAGAGACAGAGACAAATGGACAGACAGACAGACAAAGACAGAAGCAGAGACAGAGATAGAGACAGAGACAGACAGAGAGAGACATAGACACAGAGACAGAGAGACAGACTTCAAGGTGGCAGAATAAATATTAAAATAGAAAATTTACACTTTAGGCAGGTGTTTTTAAACAGAAAATTTCTAATAATTTATAAGTTATTAATGTTTCTCTAACATGTTATTAAGTCTCTTGGTTTATTTTTACATAAGATATAGCCTTGTTTAGTCCTAGACTTTTAATTATTTTTTTAATTTTTACTTTTTAATTATTTTTTTGAGAAATAAAGAGCAATGTGGCAGTTTCAAAACAAGTTAGGACAGTTACAATAATTAATATATTGCATATTGTTGTCTTCATAGTTATTCATAGTACAAGATGTAGATGTGATATCTTGTCTAAACACTATCAGTACCAAATCTTTCTTCTCATTGAAATAAGAGAAAGTAGCTGTATATCTAGCTATTTTGTATATAGATAGATAGATAGATATAGATATAGATATAGATATATATTTCACTACAAAATGATTCTTCATTTATATCCTCATTTTTTGTTTTGTTTTGTTAGAGATGAATATTCCATTGCAATTCAAATATTGTAGGTGTGTGAATTCAGCAAAATAATCCAATAGAGTCCAGTAGTCCCTAATAGTAGTGGGTTATCCATAGGACTGGCAATGTCAGAGGTTGTTGACTTGAGCCTTTTACAGCTCAGCATATTAATATGACTTTATTTTTTATACCTCATTTTCATACTTTTCTGCTGAATGGTTAAGACCAAGATAAAGCAAGACCTATATAACAAGAAATGTAGCTTTTGTATCTGCCAAGGTCAGTCAAATCCCGTCCGGATTTACCCTGATACCCTGTACAACAGTTTGTAGATCCTTTGTCAGTGTTAGCCATGTGGATGAGTCATAGCCATTGTTTGATCAATTTGCTCTCTGTGAAAGCTGAGAGAATGTTTTCTCTCTAGGTGACGCTCCTTTTTTTCACATTCTATAGGGATTTAAAGTTTAGCATATCAATGATTGATGGAAAATACTATTCTATGTCATGTCTAAGGCGTTTGATATTCATACAGATACTGATGTTAAGCTCAACTGCCTATGTTATAGGGTAATTCTATCATTAAGCTTCTCTTCTGGAGGGTTAATAACTTAAGTTTGCAGACCAAAAGTTAGAGGAAAAGAAGGGCTACAAAGATAGCCAACATTTTGGCCCTAGCCCTTCAAGGTCAGTGAGGACTCAGGACATAAGAGAACATGTACTATAACATCCTGTAACTTAGTGGGGTCCCAAATTTTCTGTTCAAGGAGATTATGGGGCCACAGAGGAAAGTGATAGACACTGTAATTATTTACTTTTATAATTATATATTTTTCAGCTGAGATTTCACATGTATTGATTTATTATCATTGCACCTACATTAATGCTTTTGAATATATTTATGAGCTACCTTACTATTTATGTATTTATTTTTTGTTTAGTGCAGGGTCTACAAGGTACCCTATACTAAACTACATAGATCAGACTCAGTGATTCTCCTGTTTACAGCTTCACAAGTACTGGGATTATAGGTACATGCCAACATGCCCAGTCTCAATGGCCATCTCAGTGTGCCCTGGGGTGGGGCTGGCACAGCAGGACTGAGGGTCAAACCCCCAGTCCCTACATCTGCCTAAGCAGGCACTTTAATCTGCTGAGCTATTTGGCCTGCCCTATTTTTTAAAGAGAGTAAAAAATAGTGAAAAACATTAGAAATGATACAGAATTTCACTAAACAAAGTGAGGAAAATTCAACAATGGCTGTTGCAAGTTTTTGTCTTCAACTCAGTTTTTTATATATTTGGTACAAGGCCTCCCCACTCAGCTCTGAATCATTGTGATCCTTCTGTTTTCAGTCTCCCCAGTGCTGGTATTACAGGCATATGCCACCATGCCTAGTTTTGGTGGCCCACTCAGAGACCCCAGGGCATGGCCAGTGCAGCATGTGGCACCAGGGATCAAACTCCAGTCCCTGCGCTTGCTTAAGGAGGTGTGTAGTGTGCTGAGCTATCTTGTCAGCCCTATAATTCAATTTTCCAGATCATCACTTATATATCACTTCTTTGCCTTTTGGCTAAGATCAAGTGCAGATTACCAGATATAAGCATGCAAAATTGGTCGAATAAAAAAAATTAAAAAAAATTAAACATTAACTATTCATTACAATAGAGCAGTAAAAATCAGTAGTACAATTATCCAGCCTATCCCATGCAAATACATATATAATTTTTCCTTTCCTTCTTTATTTTCTCCATCCCTCATCTCAATTTTTCCTTCACTTTGAACAGTTTCTTTCCCTTTCACTGTATCCATTGTACTTTTTAGAACTTATTTTACTTTTCATGTTCTTACACTAAGGAGACGATATGATGTCTACACACGCAGGTCTGATTTATTTTACTTATGAGCTTGGTCTCTAGTTACATGCATTTACCTATAAAAGCCTTGAATTTATCTTTATTATACCTAAACAATATTCCATCATTTAAGAATACCATAACTTTTCTTATCCATTCCTTGGGTGATGGCCATTTGGTTTTTTTTTTTTTTTTTCAAGGTTTACCTATGACAAATTGAGCTGCTATAAACATGTTTGTACATATATCGCTGAGGTATGATGTTTTCATTTCTTCTGGGAAAATGTCCAGGAGGGGAATAGCTGCTGCAAAATCCTTGTATGTTGTTCCAACATTGAGTCCATCTCAGTTTCATTATTATCAGTCATTTTGTGATAGATTACATTTTCCTACTTCTGCGCTTGTCTATTAATTTTCATTGTGTTCTGGGCATTATGTATGCCGTGCTGCTGACAATGCTATTTTTTTGTATAGCTGGAGGAAGACTCTAGTGGATGAGTTTAATTTCTTCCAAAGCTTATTCTTGAAAATTGCTAGGGTGTGTCTATAAGATCCTGAACTTTAGAAAGAAGCAGCTCTAGGGGCTGGGGAGATGGCTCAGTAGAAAGAAGCAGCTCTACTCCTTCAATTTGGCCTGAGGTGGTCTCAGAGGAAGCCTTCCTTCTGCTTTGGATGATGATAACTCCTAGGTCTCTGACTCCTTTATAACACCAAGAGCTCATTTTATCTCGTAGTACCACAGAAACCAGTTCTTCCAGGTCCTTTGGAGTCCGGTGCATATGCATTTTATCTCCAGCTAATGCTTGAAGGGTATCAAAACAATTTTTGAGAGCCTCTTCTTTGGACTTCTCCTTTCGTCGTCCTGCTCTTCAGAAAATTTATACTCCAATTTCTGCCTACTCAACTTGAAAAGCCAATTACCTCTGCTAAGATTTCACTGTCTTAATTACTATTTGTTGATATACAGTAGGACATAGCCACAATTTAAAGGAAGAAACACTTATTTCAGCTCACAGTTTATTAAGGTTTTAGCCCATAATTGGCTGACTCCAAGTCAGGGTAGCATGGCAGAGGGGCATCACAGGGGAGAAATAAATCATTGCATGCCAGGCAGAAGTCAAGCAGCAGCAGCAACAGCGGCAGCAAGCCTGCTTTCCATCTCTCACTTAATAATCTGTCTGGGCTTAAAGCACCCACAACCAGGGTGGTGCTTTCATTACTTACACTTAGAATTATGCCAAACCCATTCATTATCACACACTTTTAATCCCAGTAATGCACGTCTTAAATCAAACCACCTCTAGCAAGCCCCACCTATGAGCACAGGAGGATTTTGGGTACATCTAGGCACAAGCCATACTATTCTGCTGCTGAATCCCCCAAAATTCTGGACATCCTGTTAGAGAAAATACATTTATTTCATCTCCATGAGTTGTTAAACTATAAGTTTCCACATTGCTGAGAAGTCCAAGTTCAAAGCCTTCTTTGAAATTTAATGCAAACTCTTGGCTACAAGCTCCCTGTACAAATGAAAAGCAAGTTAAACATTTCTAATATACAATGGAAAAAGATAAATATAGCCTTTCCAAAAGGTACAAATAGGGTAATAGAAAGGAATGGGGCCAAAGCAAGTCCAAACTCTAGCAGGGGGAGTACCAAATCCCGTATTTCTATGTCCAAGGTGATCTGCTGCAAGATGTGAACTCCGAAGGACTTGGGTGGCTCCATCCCTGAATCCCATGGCTTCTCTCTGGGGCCACCTTCACTCACTTCTTGCAAGTTTCTTCAGATGATCCATATTCCTGGCTTATCCAAACTTCTGGAGTCTCTGATGCACTTCAGCCTCACACACTGCCATCTCAGAGCCACACTGGATGACCTCCCAGTATTCTTCTGAAATCTACGTGGGCACTTTTCTGACCCCACAACTCTTACACTGTGCATGCACCTAAAAGCAGCTCCACGTGGTTGATATCAAAGTCTGCCACTAGTTGTTGTAGCAACCGAACTTCCTCTTCTTTTGACTACAGCCTTTGAATAGTCTGGCTTGTGGAACGCTGTGCACCCAATCCTGAGGAATAAATTCTCTATGCTGTCACTGTCCTGGAATATGGTTTTCTGGTCTCTTTTCTTAAAGCAAAGTTGTTCACCTTTTCAATTTTGAGTCTGGCATGGCTGGAGTCCTACTGATTCTTGTGTTGTTCTCAGTCCATCTTTTCTACTGTACAGTTCCTTTTCAGCAACCAAGTTCTCCACCCAGTCTTCCCAGTCCACAACTTCACTGGAGTTTCTTTCTGGCTTAAACAGTTTACATCATTCTGATGGGCTCTTTGCTCTTGATTCTCAAATTTAGCTCTAGCTAAAACTCCCCAATTATAGACATGCCACTGCCTTAGTATTAGACTGCTTTGAAATTTCTTATACCAGATTCATTAATCTGCTAAACTTAATTTCAGTCTCCTGAAAAGTTTCAAGACATGAGCAAAAATATGGACACACTTTCTGCAAAGGCATGACACATATGGTCTGAAGTTCAACACCAACTGGTCTCTATTCCTAACTAGAACTTTCTAAGACTGTTTTTGCCATCAGAATTTCTGTTAGTATTCTAGTTTTTTGAGCTCTGACAGGAATCTCCCATCAAAGTCAATTTGCAACTTTCTAGAGCTGCTTTAGCAGCTGTATTTCCAAAATTTCCTCTTCCTACAAAACAGTGTCAAAGCTCCTAAGCCACATAGTCAGGTAATATCAGGGCAACTACCCTACACTTGGTATCAAAATCAGTTCCAATTACTTTTCTTATGATTGAGATACAGTACTGGACACCCAAAATCTAAGGGAGGAAATATTTATTTCAACTTACAATTTCTGGAGGATTTAGTCCATAGTCAACTGACTTCACAGCAGAGTGAAATGGCAGATGGATATCACAGAGGACAAAAAGTTCATGGTACAGCAGACAAAAGGCAGAAAATCAGCAGCAACAAGCTTGCTTTCCCTCTCTCCCTTTAGAATCCATCCAGAATATAAGCTTATTGTTTGATGCCATGAACACACAGGGTGGGTCTTCCTTTATCCTCCACAGCTAAAATTATGCCAATCCCATTTAGTTACCATGCACCCTTAATCTCAATAACACACACATGCACACACACACACACACACACACACACACACACACCACACCACACATTATAGATCTAGCCACCTCTAAAAATCTCCACCTATGAGCATATGAGGATTTGGAGATACATTTAGACACAAGATATAACATTTAATTTCTTCAACTGTAATTCAACTTTAGGCCTAGAATGGAAGCCAAAGAAATCATGCAGCTCAACTCTTTGAGGAGTCATTTGCAAATTAAGTTTCTGTGCTTAAATCTTACTGGGTGAAAAAAGGAAAAGAAACATATGATAATTTTTACATCATAAACAACAAGCCCACTTCGCACTTCCTTCCTGCTGGTTTAGGAGGACTTGGTAAGGAAAAACATTTTTTTTTATTTTTTAAGCCAAATATACATATGCATATACTTATACATATACATATATATTATAAGTGATACAGAATTTCATGGAACAATATAATACAAATTCTACAATGTTCATTGTAGTGGGCAGCGTTGTCTTCAAATTAGTTGTATAGATTTCCAGATATATGCATGCAAAAATAGAAAACAAGTTGCAAGAAATAAAAAGGAAAAAGCATTAACTGCTTCTTTCAATAGACCAGCAAATCAACTATACAATTATACAAGGTGTTCTGCACATATGCACAAATATATCTCTTTGCCCACACTGTCTCTCCTTTACTGGTCTTTTTCCTTATACAAGTTTTGCCTTCCATTTGAACATATTCTTTCCCTCTGCATAGCATCTATTGTACCTTTCAGATTTTATTCACTCTTTCAGCTTCTAAAACTGGAAAGGTAAGATGATCTTTAGTTAGGACAAATTGTACTGCTATAAGCATGGGTGCAAATATATCATTGTGGTATGTATTCAGTTCATTTGGAAAAACAATGAGGATGACAAAAGCAGGTTGAATGGAACCTCTAATCTCAGCTTTTTGAGAAATATCCACACTGATTTCCATAGAGTTGTACTAGTTTACATTCCCACCGATAGTGGAGAAAGGTTCTTTTCTCCACAGCACCTCCAGCACTTATTGGTTTACTAGTTGATGATACACATGCTTTCTGGGGTGAGATGGAATGTCAGTGCTGTTTTAATTAGAATTTTTTGAGTGAACAATGATGTTGAACATTTTTTATATATTTATTTTATTTCTATTCCTTCATCTTAGAAGAGTATATTCACCACAGATGCCTGCTTTTGGATTGGGTCTTTGAATTATGGGGACCTGACTTTTTTTTTTTTTTAGTTTTCTATGCATTTTAGATAGAAGTCCTTTGTCAGAGGGAAAGTTGGCTGTATTTTTTTTTCCCAATTGGTGGGTTTTATCTTTACTCTGATGATAATTTCTTTTAACATGAAGAAACTGTTCAAAAAGATGAAAAATCCCAGTTCTTGATTCTTGGAAGTATTCCCTGCGGAATTTGGTTTTTGATGATGAACTCTTTGTCTACCCTTATGTCTTTAAGAATTCTACCTACTTTTTCCTCCAGAAGAACTAGTGCTTCAGATTTAATGCTTAAATCTTTGATCAGTTATGACTGTAATATATTGCATGGTGATAAACATGAGTCTCATTTTAGCATTTTGATATGTGGGAAGCCAGTTTTTCCAACACCAATTTATTAAAGAGCTATCTTTATTCCAGCGAACCTGTTTGGCACCTTAGTCAAAGGTAAGGTGGCTGAATGTGCCTGTAGATGTGTCTGCATCTTCTACTCTGTTCCAATGATCCTTAGATCTTTTTGTCAGTACCATGCTGATTCTGTCACAGTAGCTTTGTGGTATAATTTTGAGCCAGAGATTGTGATGCCTTCTACCTTTTCTTTGTTCTCAGGATGTATTTCTCTATTTTGGGTTTCTTTTGATTGCAGATGGGCCTTTGGAATGTTTTTTTTTAATACATCTGTGTGGTATACTCATGGTGTTTTAATCAGGATTGCATTGAGTACAACAATTGTGGAAGCATGGCCATTTTCACAAATTTGGTTCTTCCAATCCAGGAGCGAGGAATGTCTTTTCATTTCCTGAAATCTTCTCCAATCACTTTTCTCAGAGTATTTTCATTTTTACCATATAAAACTTTCACTTCCTTTGTGAGACTGATTCCTAAGTATTTCATCTTTTTGGATGTTATTGTGGAAGGTATGGTTTCCCTAATTTTTTCTCTCAGTGCATTTGTCATTTGTGTAAAAAGATGCTATTGATTTTTGAGAGTTGAGTTTGTATCCTATTTTATTTTAATAGTAAAATTTTGTTATTAAATCTACAATCTTGGTGGATTTTTTTGCCTTCTCTGTTGAGTATCATGTCACCTGCAAGTAATGATAATTTCATTTTTTTCCTTTTCAATCATTATTCCTTTTATTTCTCTCTCTTGTCTAACTGTTCTGCCTAATGTTTCCAGAACTATATTGAATAAGAGTGGTGACAATGAACATCCTTGTCTTGTTCCTGATTTTAAAGGGAAGGCTTTCAGTTTTTGTTCATTTAGCATGATGTTGTCTGTTGGTTTGTCATAGATGGCTTTCATCATGTTGAGGTAAAGACTATCTATTCCAATGTTCTGTAAGGACTTTTATCATGAATGAATGTTTGACTTTGTCAAATCTTTTTCTGCCTCTGTTGAGATGATCATGAGATTTTTTACCCCCTTTGGCTCTGTTTATGTCGTATATTACATTTATTGATTTACATATATTGAACCATTCCTTCATTCCTGGGGTGAACCCACCTGCTAGTGATGTATAATGTTCTTGATGATTTGCTGCATTTTGTTTGCTCCTATTTTAATGCAGATTTTTGCATCAATGCTCATTAGAGAAATTGGCCTGTCGTACTCCTTATTGTTTAGGTCTTTCTCTGGTTTTGGTATTGGAGAACTAGTTATCTCCAGGAAACAGCTGGGGAGAAGTGCTTCCCTTTCAGTTTCACTGAAGATCTTTAGAAGAATTGGCATTAAGGCTTCTCCTTCTTCCTTTGTGTCACTCTTCCTCAAGTTGTGTTATTTCTGTCTTTTTCTAGGATATTTATCAGTGCTTTTTATAGAGTTGGTTTTATGAATTTAATCACTTGTTCTTTGCCAAGAAAGTATCTTATCTCTCAATTAAATTTTATAGATAGACGCAGGGTACACCAACCTGACTTAGAAGTAGTTTTCTTTCATGACCTGAAATACTTCACTCCATGCTCATCTTGATTCAGTGGCTCCTGTTGAGAAATCTACCATGATTCTGATGGGCTATCCATTATACGTAATCTTTTCTCTAACAGCTTTTAGTATTCTGTTCTTTGGCCGAATTTCTAGGATCTTGATTATTATCTCTATAGGTATAGATTTATTTTGATTATCACTAGCTGGAGTTATATATGTCTCACTTAACTGTATATGACATGCAATTTCTCTTGAGAAATATTCTGCTACTACTTCTGAAAATAGTCTTCTGATGTTGTTTGTGCCAACTCCTGCGGTTTTGTTGACACCTGAAAGTCTTGTATTGTTTTTCTTTGCATCATCCTGTAGTTGCTGAATTGTTATTTTCTGGGTTTCTTGTTATTTTAAAGAGATTTTTCCTTTCATTGTCACTAGCTACAGTGCTATCTTTAAGATCTAAAAGTTTGTCTTCACTTTTGTTCAAGCTGTTTTGCCAGTTTTCAGTGGAATTCTTAATTTCTTAGGTAACTGTTTAAATCTGTTTCATGCATTCTAATTATTTCCTGCATTGTTTGTTCAGTGTTTCTGTTAATTTTTCTATTCTCTATTTTTTTTATCTATGTCTTCTTTACATGTGCTGAGCAATGCTTTCATAGTTGTTATTATTTAATTTTTACCTGAGAGATTATTTCTGGTCTGTTTTCTTCTATAGCACGGTGGACTTTTTCTTTAGTTCAGTTGATATCATTTCAGAACTTTCAGGTGTGTGACTTCCAAGTTCTTCTATGTCCTTGTCTCCTGGACTTATTCTTGGTGGGCTGTAAGTCTGAGGTTGCCTTTTGCTCCTTCCTTTTGACAATTTTGAAGTCCACAATGTTCAGCTGGGCTTAGCAAAACAGGAGAGGAGTGGAGCATGGGTCACCAGGGTTCCTGTGATGGGTGTGGGGGCTAGGGTAGGACTCACCAAGGGTACAGAGACAGGGGAAAGTGGTGCTGAAAGCTCAGAAAAGCCATTGTTCAGGTGGTGGGTGTCAGATAGACTCACCAGGTCTCAGTAGCTGTCCTGTGTCTGCCTGTATTCTGCAAAGGTGGGGTAGGCTGCTGCAGATCTACCCAGCTTCTGTGCTAGTGGTGCACATGTGCCAGACTCAGTGAGGGAAATCTTGTAGGATCCCAAAAAATACTTTCAAAATTGCTTCCCAAAGGCTTACAAGGTAATGCTGCAGATTGACAGAGCTGGTTCCTCTCTGATAGGTTAAGAATTTCAGCGTTAGAACAATAATCTTTAGTATAGATTGTTTTAGTTTCACACACACCCTGGTTGGGTAACTCCTTGGTGTGTTCTAGACACTGTCCTAGTTGCTAGAGATGCAGAGATATATGGGACATGGCCAGGATTCTTAAGAGTTCAAGATAGACAGAGTTGTGTCAACAGATTAATCAATGTTATAAGAGCAGATCTATAGATGAGCCATCGTTGGGACACAAGTCAGGAGTGACACTTTGAGCTCCACGCGATCAGCACAGATGTTGCAAATCTAAAGATGATGGGGGTTAGAGTTTGAAGGACAACATAGTTCAGGCTGACTGAACTGGGGTGTTCATGGCAGAAGAAATAGCTAGCTATGAGGGATGGAATTTAATGGCAGGTGGTAGCTGGAAAATATAGTATACACCAGTTGTACTGAAGAAATACACTACAACGCTTACACTAAAGCAATAGACAAACCAGATTGTTACCTGACTTTGGGACATATTTAGGCTAAAGAACATAGAAATTTTTTGTTTACCTATAGCCATTTGAGAGCAATTAGTGGCATTGATTTCTATAATTATGATTCCAGGCTGTACCTGCAGAGATATAATTTGAATTTCTAGTCATTTTTAAGACCATTGAGACTATCAGGATTTATGCAGAGAGGTTCCAAGGTGGTTAAAATATTTTGTTCTATTCAAAGCAACCAACATAGAGCTTCCTATAATTCTGTGTAAAGCAAAGAAACGTAGGCTGTTCATTCACACAGAAAAAGATGGCCAGCCCTGAGCCATGACCATCCATCTCAAGGGCAGTCAAGTTAGCACCTTGTTTTCCAGGTCTTAGCACACATATTTGGTTGGTTACTCTGGAAAAATAGGTGAACATTGCAATGAAGAGAGTTTATTGCAGTGTGCGGCCAGGAATAACACTGTTAAAAGTGAGCCAAATAACTGGACAGAGGGCAAAGTTGACTTACCATGCAATTAAAACAGAGGTCTCAGGAACTTGACATGTTTTGATTTTGGCAGGCCCTCTGAAAAACTCCATACATTAGGTAAAAGAGTCAGACTTGCATTACCCAACTTCAATCAGTCATTAGGTACATTTCCCTTGGGGGGGGGGAAAAGAATCCCTCAATGCTACCCAGCTCTCAGCTTTTAGCTTAAGACACACCTCATGCTCCTGGTCACCTGCCTTGGAATGTGCTGCCCATGAGCAGAACCAGAAGTTAGGCAGATTATTCAGATTCCAGAAATAAATCAGAAAATATGTCTTATCTCAGCCATGGGGTACAAACAAGTTGTTTGATATGGAGAAACAGCCAAGAAACAAACAGAATGTTCAGCAGCAGTGTCAATTTTAGAGAGGATCAAATAACAACCAAGTCACTGCTAAGGCATGGAAGTGGGCGTGAGAGATGTGTGCACAGACAAGAGAAGATGAAGAGGGACATGAAGTCTATCTTAAGTTAAGAGGCTGGCATGTAGAACTTTCAGGAATGTTCTGTGGGATTTCCAGGGGTTTCCTCTGGTTGGAGAGCTTTCCAGCAGCCAGAGTTTGCTAGAGAATCTGGAGGCACATTACAGGTGTGGTGGAGAGGTGGAACAGGAGGCTCCGCAGGCCGGAAAATCTACCATGTACCAGCTGTTCTGAAGTAACAGAATGCAGTGCTTACACTAAGGCAATAGGGCATACAGTATTGGCTGCATCCATAAATACAACACAGGCTTATCTCAGAAAATGTCCTAATGTAAGCACAGCTGCAGTTAAAGTACTTGTTCTTAAACATGGCATCAGCTCTAGAGCTTAACAACACCAAAAATGATGATGCCCATGCTGAAGCAAATTAAATCATAATTTTCCAAGATTGAGAAGGCTATCTTTATTTTTAAGGGTTTCCCAGATAAACTTAAATATACAAATAAGGTTGAAAACCTACTAGGTAAAAGGAAAAAAAGAAAACCTACTAGGATCAGCTGTGTCTGCCCACCAGAGTACATCTGGAGAGAGGGAGAGGATGAGATGGGTCACTTGAAGGGTAAGTGGAGAAGCATCCTGACATACAGCCAGATCAATAGGAAATAATTAATTCCAAGGGAGCTAAGTACAATAAAACACAGCAAGCAAATTGATCACTGCAAGCAGGATCTGTGACACTAATGTTGACTGCCTTGAATCAGGGGAACTGAATTTGTGTTGCGCACTGTATTCTGGAAAAGTGTGTGGCAGAGCTCCATGGGAACAGTGTCTCTTCACACTTCCTCATGTGACAGGAACTGTCAGCCCAGATGGCCTCCTAGGCCTCCAAGATAGTATCAAACTGTTTTAGTAAGAAAAGGAATTTATAAGTGCTCAAGAAAATGCAAGCTCAAGAAATGGAAAAATATAGAATTGAGACTCTAAGCGTATAAAGAAAACACAAAACTTTCCTCTAATTCACTCCACCCAAAGTAGCCATTTTTGGCCACAATACACAGACAATATGCACACTCATTGCATGTGCATGCACATGTGTGTGTATTTATTGTCACTTGCTCTGCCCAGAGATTCTGTGTCAGGAGAATTCGTTTAATCAAGGGTGGAAAATCTTTTAGAAAATGTGATATTTGTACCGAACATGTATAATACGTTTCTTCTCATTATTCCCTAAAGAAAGTAACATAACAACTATGTACATAATGTTTACACGGTATTAGAAATTACAGTTAATCTAAAAACAATGTAGTGTATAGAAGTTTTGCACAAGTTATATGCAATTAAATTCCATTTTATGTAGGGGACCTGAAGGTTGTACATATTTAGCTAACAAAGGACAAACAATTGCGTGTGAACAAACATGTATATGCAATATACATGTGAAGGATTCTATATATTTGTATATTAGACAGTATACTAAGCACTGTTGATTAATTATTTACAGATTCAAAGCAGTTCAAAGAGTTATCTCACCTCAGATGGCAGCAGAACCTACATAGCTCAGCCAGTCATTTGCTGTATTAGGTATTGTGCCTTAATATTTGTTAATATTAAAATGCAAATGTTAGTGCTGCCTCAGGAAACATCAGAGAGAGATAAAAGAAGAGAGAGGGAGAGATGGGTACAAGAAGAAAGGAAAGAAGAGAGGAGGAAGAAAGGGAGGAAGGAATGGAGACAGGGACACCCATAGCTGGTGGGTGGAGTCATTTCGTTATGAGGAACCACATGTGGTGATCCCAGCAGCACCCATTGCCCTGGATGCCCCATGCAAATCTGTCTCCACAAACAAAGTCCTGAGTGGCTGAGTAAGGACAAGGATCCTATTTCCAGAGGTCCTCAACTCCGTTACAACCCTAAGGATTAGTCTAGGGTTGAATTCAAGGTTCAGACTGAGGGGCAGCCAGGTCTACCACTGACTGAGAGACCCACAGCTGGATATGGGATTTCCCCTCCCCTCAAGGAGGAATGCCCACATCCTCTGTGAAAGGAATCAGTTCATTTTATAATAGTCAAAACCCTATAAGTAGGCAAAAAATCGACTGCTTCACTTCTCCATTTGGGGGGTACTTTTAGAAACAGAAGGGGAACCCTGGTGTATTGATGGGTAGCTGTGTGACCATGTGTCAATAGTGACAACATCTGAGTCCAAGTGTTTGTTCTATACCTGAGGGTAGCGGCAGGGTCTGTGACAACTGGTCTGGGGTGTGTGTTCCTGTGTGCAGTCTCTGGCCACGTTGCAGTTACTCTTCAGGTAACAGGGGCGACATGGGCTGCTTTGGCATAATGTGCAGAAGATGACAACTAAAGGAGACTGAATCACCCACAAGACTGCCGGTCTGGCCTGCTGGAGCTAATCCTTGACTTTCTGGATGGCCATTCAGTGGACAGTTCCACCTCATGACAACTCAGAACACTACCTTAGTGAGTGTCTCTCTTTTAGTTACTGAGGAGGCTGAAGAAGATACTGACCTCCTTTTCTAAGCACTTACAGTCAGCAAGAGACCTTTTTCCTTAAAAAAAAAAATACAATCACCTATCACATGAGACATAAAGTTTAAAAAAGTCTATTATAAACAACCCATTCAAGAACTTTGTCACAGGGTGACAAGAATTTTGGTGAGGATTCCCTAGAATTTGGTACTTGCCAGGCAGTTAAAATGCTTCATTTCGAGATAACTTGCTGCATTCTCACAGTGCCTCGGTGAAGCTGGCACCGTCATGAACGGCTTGCTGAAGGGCTGACTTCCTGGAAGTACAAGAATTGGGAGGTAACCCCTTTGCAGGACCTGGATGGCACAATTCTAATTCTACACTCTCTCTTTCGGAACAGGAGTTCAGAAAGAGGCTCCTGAAAGAGAACAAATGGGATTTCTGGAGGACACGAAGAGGGCAGATCTCCTAGGGAGAGTAGCTGTGGCTTCCACCAGAGTCTTGGTGCAGCATGCTAAATAGGCAACAGGGAGCCAGTGAATCTCTTTGAGCAAGAGAAGTACATTATCAAATTGACCTTTAAGACGATAAATCTGGAAAGAAAAAGCACGAGGGAGATTTACTGAAGAGGGTGATCAAGGAGAGAGATGGTGATAGGACTGGCTGTGCTAATGATCATCAGAGCTAGTGGCCATGTGTGAAGATCGACTAGCCTTCAGAAGATCAATAACCAGTATTGACTGAGCTCAGCGCTGTGTTCTGATGCTCACACTAACCTAAAAGGGGACCGACTGCTGTCTCAAGTTAGCAGAGACAGAAATCCGAGCAGAGGAGTACATTGTCCAAGGGTCACGCCTTGTTAAAGATCAAACTGGTATTGAAGCTGTGGTCAGCCCAAGCCAGAAATCCTCATTCTTTCTAATGTCCCTGCATACAAATTGTCACTCACCTCCTGGTTACTGGGACAGTTGCCCCAGTGAAGCAGATGTAGCCTGGTTTCTGCTTTTCTTCTCCAGCACATACAGGGTTAACCAAGAAGAAGATGTTACATGGCACTGACTTTTCTTTGCTACAGCTTGACTTTCACTTCTGCACTAAAAAAAATGTCTCCTATGACAGCTGCTGAGGTTATAGACTTTCAGCTGACCAGGGTGGGTGGGTGGTGTCATCCAGAACTGCCTACACCCTGAAGCTCTTGGGCACTGACTATTCAGGCTCTGAGCCCCAGAAAGTCTTGAAAGACTGAAAGTTGCCATGATTTAGAATCACAGGGGAAAACGGTGTGGTAGTGTTCTGGGCTGGGCTCCAGTGCTTAAATACAAACTTGTGCTCACACACAGAGGTATTGGACAACATATCCCATCAGAGCTTTACGAGATCAACTGGAGGCATGACATTCCTTGTTCTTCCTGAAAACCATTTCTTATTAAGTAGCCAATGCACATGAAGCTCATATGCAATCAATGCATTCTAGATGAATTAAAGTACTAAAAAGGCCTGCATGATCACATGATGGGCTGTTGTCATGAGTGACATCCTTTCACCTTCATCATAGCTCAGTGCTTAGAACTCAGTTACAAGTCTCACTTGAGCACGCGGAGGGGGACATAAAAGGACAAGAACACCAGGAAAAAGAGGTGGGGACATTTTGAAGTTCACTCATCACAGAGAAGCAAAAGTGGTATGTTTTGGCTGGGGCTCAGAGAAATAGAACCAACATGGCATTTCGTGTGTGTGTGTGTGTGTGTGTGTGTGTGTGTGAGAGAGAGAGAGAGAGAGAGAGAGAGAGAGAGAGAGAGAGAGAGCCTTATTACAAGGAGCTGGTTTATGTGCTTATGGAGGCTGACATGGTCCAAAATCTGCAGTGAGAGAGCTGAAGACATGACTGTAGATAGTATAGCTCTGCTTGGGAAGCCCATAGGCCTAGGAAGACCCAATGTTTCAGTTGAAATCCAAAGACAAACAGAACAATGTTCCAATCAGAGCTCATTTGGTAAAAGGAGCTTGCTCTCACTCTCAGGAATGGCTGCCTTTCACTCATTCTATCCAGACTTCTCCTGATTGGGTGGAACCTACCTGTACCAGTGTTATGGTTTGTGTCTAGTTGTCCCCCCAAAGCCTCATGCAGTCATGGGGTGA
>NW_004524730.1:2291620-2312367 GCF_000260255.1 Octodon degus | reverse complement strand
GCAATTTGCATTACAATGGAAGGTGGGAAGAGAAGCCAGCTGCTTGAGCTGCTGCTACTTCTCCCTTGCACTCTTGCTCTTTGCCTCCTCCATGAAAGGCTGCTTTTGCTCTGTGCTGCTCTGCGTTGGACCCAGCTGAGTATGGACTGAAACCTCCAGTAACTGTAAGCTAAATAAACCTTTCCTTCCTTCATTTTGAGTGTCGGGTATTTGTCCCAGCAATGAGAGAAGAGTAACTAAGACAACCAGGGAGAGCCGTCTGTTGTTCTCAGTCTACTAACTCAAATGTTCATCTTCCCCAAACCACCCTCACAGACACATGTGGAATAGCAAATGCCTGAGCATACGTGGTCCAGCCCAATGAACACACAAAATTGCCCATTAAACTGAAGCCATTCAGGAGCAGTGAGGGATCAGAGCCTGAGCCCAGGCTGGGCTGGTATGTGAGAGGCCCCCAGAGTGCGTGGTGTATGGATGGACTCGTTGCCAGGGCTGTAAAGTGGAGGGCTGGAACCTGAGAGTGAACGTGTGCCCTTAGCCCTTCAAACCCTTACTAGTCACAGCCCTGGTGAGATGCACAGGAAGAGCTTGGACTTGGTCCTAGGGCACTCTACAGATCTGACAGTGGGGAAGGGGAGCATGTGGTCACAAGCATGGGACCTGCTACCAGGAGACAAGGGAGTGGCATGATGGCACTGGTTCTCAGACAACGCTTGCCTTCCAGATCCCACATGTGAATAGGATGCCCTGGGTATCAGGGGGCAAATGCAAGCAGCCCTTGCCTAGAGGCTGAGGAGGGGACACACAGAGTATCGACACTAAAACTGTAGTGTATCCGCAAAGGTGTGGCAGCTCGATCTCTAGAGACAAATGTCTGGAAAGATGAAATAACATCTGGAAAATGCTAGCAAAATATTACTGGCAATCTAAGGGGAGCAACAAAATATAATAGATATCCATTTTTGAGCACTTGTTTTGCTAATGTAGGTCTGTACTGAGCAAAGTTAGCATTTAACTGTAAGACTGAAGTAAGACACGCAGACATACTAAGAATTTACTACTAGTAATTTTCTGCTGGTCCCTGCTGGACAGGGAAACTGGCACCAGGATGGACTAGGTTGGATAAAATAAAGATGAGCCCGGAGGCTGGTAAAATACATTGGAAACTGTACTAAGCAATCAGTTGCAAAAAATTCATAATGATTGCTATTTGGGGTTTTAAAGGTGTTGGAACTGGAATTAATAGCAAGGAAGACACAAAGATGTTTAATTAGTAAAATGTCTGAGATAATTTGTGCATTATAAAAACAATTGAGATAAATACTACATTTGGAATTCATTAGAAAAATGATTAGTTGAAGGGCCAGTGCAATAGCTCAGCAGGCTAAGCACCTGCTTAGGCAAGCACTGGGACTGGGTTTCAGTTCCTGGCACCATGCCACGCCAGTCCTGCACCCAAGTGCGCTGAGCTGGCCACCGCGTCTAGGCATGGCGGTGCATGCCTGTAATCCCAGCACTGGGGAGGCTGAAAACTGGAGGATCACTATGAGTCCGAGCTATGTAGTGAGACCCTGTACAAATACGTTAAAAAGAAATGATTAGTTGAGTGTGAATATTGAAAATAAAGGTTAACAACAGAGAACAAGAGGAGAAATATCCATCATGATGCAGCAAACCCACAGATGATGCACACACTCTTAGGGGGTCTCCTGCGTAGGTGCAGAGTGAACAGAGAGGAAGGGAAAATCTCCAGTTGCATGGGTTTACTAATTTGAATTGCAATACAGTCTTACATTGTAGATAATTGTGACAACACTCAGACTCACTTCAGATACTGTTCCCTAGAAATAGGTAGCTCACATAACACATGGACACAGTGCTGCAGGGCAGAGGACCCCACCACTTGGGGGCCTCCTTGGCAGTCATGGGGAGAAGTTGCATGAAGAGAACCCCAGATTTGCTTCCCTTAGCAATGAGCATATTGCATACATGACACTGTTTTCACTTCATGAATTTACATGAAGGGTAACAACTGGCTACATTTTAGCAGAGGAGTGCACAATGCATGATGGGATGGGCTAAGCAGGTGTGGGAGGCTCCAGCACAGAGCAGGACCAGCAAGAATGAAGAGTCAAGCCCCTTCTTTTGCTTTGACCTTGAACAAATGAGTTCCCTTCTCTATGTCTCAAACTCCTATTTATAAACTCATCACCTTGTGAGGTCACTGAGAAAATTACATGCAATGATGGACAAGTCCCCATTTGTAGGATGTCTCTACCGATCAGTAGGAGGCCTCCAATGCTGACGAGAACCCTCACATTCTTCTCCTAGTTTTCTCAATGTGTTTTCATTCCTTTGAAGGCAAGTGCCAGGTCATATTTATTTTCTTGTTTCCTAGTATTGTGTTGAGAACATGGTCACATCCTAACAAACATCACTTAACTGAAATAATAGAGACAGGATGAAATTAGATAGGACTGCAAAGATGCAGGCTACACCCGATACGATTTGAAAACAACAGAAGACAGCATCTCATTAAGAGACTTTATAGAATAGAAAAATTCAGAGAGAAAAAAATGGATAGGAGTAGGCAGGTATTTATGAAATAGCTTTTGTGTGCCTGACACCGTGCAAGACCTTCTGCCATATGCTACCTCAGGGACTCCTAACAACACAGAGAAAGAACGTATGATTGCCTTCTTCTCCAAAAGAGAACCTAGAGGCTCAGAAATGCAAAGTAACCAGCCCCAGCGGACCTGAGGGAAGCATCAGGGGCAGAGAAAAAGAAGCCCACTCATGCTGCTCCTGTGGCCTCTCCTCACTTCCCCCACGCAAGCCCAGCCTGGAAGGCAGCATCTCCGCCCACCTCTCATTTCTCTTCTGTTTCCTGCACCACACTCACTGCACTGTATTTACTATGCCCATTTCCAATTATAGCCTGCAAGCCAGTGCTTTGAAAACCACAATTTATTTTTCCAGTCAGATCAAATAGAAAACACAACTGTGTGCTTAAATACTAATTAACCTCTCTCTCTCTCTCTCTCTCTCTCTCTCTCTCTCTCTCTCTCTTCCCCCCTCTTCTTATAATTTCTTTCCTTGACACCATAACTAGAAGACTAAAGCACAGTGATTTGGACTTCTGAATTTGAGCTTACACTTCTTTTGAAAGAAAATTCCATTTTCCACCCTGGAAAAGTCACTAATGTGTGTTCGTTCTGCATCAAGAATCCTGAATTCTCTTTGCCATGGGACTTGCATGGTTCAGGCCAAAGACGGCTCTGTTGGGGTTGTGCTGAATTGAACCCCAATGGCCACGTGCCTTTCCCTTCTCTGACTCTCTAGCAGTGTAAAGAACGTGTACTTTGGATTCAGGCAGCCTACTAACTCAAATGAACTTAATTCCTCCATCTAACCAGGTTGAGGATAATTTAATTAACAGCTGGATATTAAGATACGGTACATTCTCTGCACATACTGTACTGCCTCCCTCACTCAATCAGCTGTTACTGCCTTTGCAACCCTTCTTCCACACAGCCCTGTTCTCCGGTTTGAGGCCTGGTTTGCATTTGATGCCTGTACTGCCCGTGGGTTTAGGGGTGGTTTAGCCTCGACCCCTAAACCTTTGATGCTGTGTGCATCTCTTCCCAACCAAGTTCTCCACTTAGAAAGCCTCCATGCTTTGTTTCTAGTACTATCCTTTGATGAACCCTAATGGTGTGTTCTGTTTTGTTCTATTATGCTTAGAGGGATATTCAAATGGAGACACCAGGAGATGTTTTATCACAAAACTCAGAAAGTGAGGAAGATGAGAAGACTAGCCATAATGAAAAGTGGAGAAAAGCCAAAGTTTCCAGAAGAAAGGGCGGCAAACTAAAACAAGTAAAACAGAGAAATGTAATAAAGTAATAAAGGGATGTGTTTATTAGGTTTCCTAAGAAATAAGCCAGTGTTTTCCTTTGTCAGATACATTTACGTGGGTGGAAGGGCAGAGACTATCAATTACACTGACGTCAAGACAAAGTAGGAGGAAAGAATATTGAGGAAGTAGAGATCTTTATTTTCCAAGAACCTAGCATAGGTGTGGCCCACAGTGGGCTCTTAGTAGATAATATTAATTAAGGAAAATGAGAGAAAGAACAAGACTGAGGCTAAAGGACCTCTGTATTTCCTTGTAAAATTTTTCTGAAGATTTTGTTCTTAGCCAGAGTTCATATGCTAAGCAAAAAAATGCAACTGTATAATTAAAAAGCACAACATAATTTCTACAACATAGACAACCAAGTAGTAAATTAAGATTTAGTAGAACAGGACATTAGAAATGAGGTGGTCTGTGTTCTTCACATATAACCAAATAATTGAAAATTTTCTGATGATTTTTAGAATCCTAGGATTTAAGTCAGAATCTCCATTTGACTAATGGATGAAGAGGTGACCTGTCTTTGGTATTAATTTACATTTATCAAATTCCCTAGTGATTGATATGCATTCATTTATTCAATGGAGATTGATTGAGCTCTCACACTGTGTAGATTAGAATATCCCTCCATGAAGTGACAAGAACCAGGATATATAAATGTGATGAAGATTAGAATATATATCTATATCTATATCCATATCCATATCTATCTATCTATCTATCTATCTATCTATCTATCTATCTATCTATATTTTGGCTGAACATCTACCAAGTGAAATAAAATTACGGCAAAATTCATTAGTACCAGTGCAAAAGTTGCTGCCATTGTAGATTTGGAGGGAAGGAGTCACTTGGCTGATCTTAATGACCATGAACTTGAGCAATGATAGGCTTATGTCACAGATTGTCAAGGCCAGTTGATCAGATAAAGGCTAAAAGACAGTTTTCTCTCTTCTGTAGATTTTGCTAGAGACACAAAAGGTCATTCTCATAGGAACTTCTTTGCAATCCAAGCACAAGGCCAAAATCAGCAACCAGCAACACAGAGTGAGAGAACAGAGATCTTACCATCCTCTCCTGTTTGACAATAGCAAATAAAAACACCAAAAGGACACCCAGGATTTGCAGTTAGACTTAATATTGGACAGGCACTGACTAGAAATCAGTTGTTCCTTAAAATATCAGGCCCTAGGGGCTGGAGAGATGGCCCAGTAGAATAAGCACTTCCCTGGCAAGCGCAAGGGTCTGAGTTCAATCTCCAGCTCTGGGAAAAAAAAATCACGCTGTAAAGGCTCAAGGAGGGAGGTTTTCATGGGGGCTGCAAGCAAGACGCAGAGTACTTGGCTGTCTTTGATTGGTTCTTGCATTATGCATCGTAGTGACTTGCTATGTGTCACAGTGAGCATGTATTTCTAGGAGACAGAAGCAACAGGAACTGTTATTGTGCAACTTACAAACAGGTTGGGGACATTCTCTGCTACAAGATGAGGTACATTTTTTTGTTTTTTTTTTATGTATTTAGGACAGGGTCTACAGGGTCTCACTACATAGATCAGACTTGTAGTGATCCTCCTGTTTTCAGCCTCCCAAGTGCTGGGATTACAGGCATGTGTCACCATGCCTAGTCTCAATCCTCAAACGCCATCTCAACATGCCCTGGGGACAGGGCCGGCATGGCAAGCTGGGACCGAATCTGGTGCCTGCTCTCTGCCTAAGCAGGCGCTTTAGTCTGCTGAGCTATCTGACTGGCTCAAGGTGCATTTTCTTGAATGGATGAACATACAGTGATTTCTATGGGATGTGATGCTGAGCTCAAAGAAGACGTCAAGTTTTTCTAAGCTTATTTATTCCCAGTGCTTTTCTCTAGCTTTTCCTGCCTTGTCACCTGATGCAGCTTAGACAGAAATGATCTCTCCAGCCCTATGGGGCATGAATGGAAAGGGTGTACGTGTGAGAGAGAGAATGTGTGTGTGCGCTCACACGTGTGTGTATATGTGCGCATGCGCGTACGTGCCCAGAGGGCATAAAATTGTTATAACTTTAAGGATCAATCAAGAAATGCTGATCAAAATCTCTTTGTTCTCACAATAGACGTCAACATGTAATAATGACAAAGATAATAGCAGCTAAACTTGAATCAATCCTGGGAGATGAGCTGGCTGTTCCCATTTTACAGATGAAAAAACTAAATTACAGAGACAGTTGGGGATTTGCCTGATGGATCATTCCCAGGAAGCAGCAGCCCAAAGTTCGAACTCTGGCCAGTATGACTCCACACGTCATAAGTGCCCAATTCACCTGATGTTCAGTTATCTTTTAAATAAAAAGAGAAACTCATCTTCAATGCTTCCTTTTATCCTGAAAGTCTCAAATGTGATGAATTTTGCTTTTTCTCCCTTGGTGCTGAGGGTGATACCTTGAAGGACCCGGCATTCACCCAGGTGATTAATTCAAGGTCCAGTAGATGGAGCTAGAGAGCGGACACCAGCTCTTTGGGGCAGTGAGCAGGCTCAGGCCCCAGGGACCCTCAGACCTGCCTGATGCTGTCAGTTCCCCACCAGCTTCAGAAAACAGCCCACCACGAGGCCTGAAGTGGAGACCGATGCAGTCACTGCCATTTCTGAAAGATCAAGGCCAAACAGGCATTTGCTACTTAAATTTCACTTTGGAAATATCTTCTAGGGAAAGCAAATACCAGTTAAAAACAAAATGCACAGTGTCTCAGGTAACATCATCTCACCAGAGGGCACAGCCCTGGATTTAGGACCAGATTAATTTGTATAGTCTGTCTCTATCAATGCCTGTCTCTCTGTCTCTGTCTGTCTGTCTGTCTCTCTCTCTCTCTCTCTCCCTCTTCTCCCCCCCATGATTATTTGTTGAATCAGGATGTAAAATAGCTCAAGTTGTTGAAATCTGGTAACTGCCGGTCTTTCCCTGTGTTACAACAATTCTGATTTACAGAACTGAGCAGTTGACACCAGCACCCAGGCACTGCCCATCGAGTCTCCCTTCTGTCCCTGTTCATCTTACGCAACCACAGTGCACCTACACACAAAAGCAATTGGCGCTCATGGCCCGGTGTCAGCTGGAGCTCATCACTTAGTCAGTCCTCTTCTTCCTCCGACTTCCTCTTCCCGCTCCAGGCTGACAGCTCCTTGCATTTCCTTGTCAGGTCTCGCCAGGTCCCACTTGGCTGTTTCTCAGACTCATCTTGTCTTATGTGACTTTGACAGTTTTGAGGATGTTTTGTGAGATGTCCTGCTGCCAAGTCTTTTCTGATGTCTTCCTCATGATTAGACTTTTCTCATGATATTTTTGATATGAAAGTAAGAACTAGGCAGTAATAAAGTTTTATTTTCATTACAACCTATCAAGGAAACACAACACAATGCTGTTTATGACTGCAGATACTGAACCTTGCCCCCTGGTACTGTCTGCTGGGTCCTCTTCTCTTCCCACCTTTCTCTGCGATACTCACCGGAAGCAAGTTGTCCTGTCGGCTAACACCGAAGGAGCAGGGAGTCGTGCATCTCCGCTATATTAGAGAGCAGTCCTGTGGCAAAGACCTGGACTCTGCCATGTAGAGTTACTGGGAGGTGGTGGGAACTTTAGGAAGTGGAGGTCGGAGAGAGAAAGCAAGGCCATTGGGAACGCAACCTTGTAGGCGACTGAGACCCTGAGCGCTTCCATTCTTTTTGATAGTTGGCCATTATATGAATTGATGTCCTCTACCATACGGTCTATGTTACTTTCCATCACAGAACACAACTCCTGGCCTCCACAACTAAAAGCAGAAGCCTATTTTGATTCACAGATTTTAGGGAATTCAGGGCATAGTTGGCTGGCTCTAAGGCAGGAAGGGCACGGTGGAAGGGCATGGCCAAGGAGAGCTGTTCACCTCGTGGTAGCCAGGAGCAGAGAAAGAGGGAAGAGCAGGAGAGGGAGAAGCCCCGCCCCCAGCGCAGGCTCTAGCAAGCTGCCTTTTCTAACCCAGCCCCTCTTCCTGAGCTTCGTCTCCCGTAAAGCTCTCTGACCTCATTCTAGGGCTGCCTTTCCAGCCAGCATCTCCAAATTTCCAAAGTCATGCTTCACACTCCCTCCAAAGGCCTCTGAGGCACATGGTCAGGGATAGCTGCCGCAGTGAGTTGGCTCCTGGAGGCAAAATCTGTTTTAGTCACTCTCTTGTCACTGAGACAGAATACCGGACACCCACAATTTAGAAGAAGAAAGGTCTGTCCTGGCTCTCGCTTTCTGTCCTTGGCTGGCTGGCTCTGAGGCAGAAGCAGCACAGCAGAAGGGCCTAGGGAAGGAAAGCGGCTCACATCAGGAGGGTCAGGAAGCAGCAAGGGGAAAAAGAGCAGGAGAAGGAGGTGTGTCCTTCTAGGCCCGTGCTCCCAGTGCACAGCCTTGTCCACCAGCCCCCACCCCAGCCCGGCCTAACAGTGCACGCTGCTGTTGATTCATGCACTAAGGAGTATAGTGTCCCCGGATCAGTCACCTCCTAGAAGCCCAATTCTCAACAGGTGTGCATTCAAGAGACCTCCTAGATCTGAGCTATAACTCACCCCTTGTCATGATGGACCAGTAGGGGCCCAAAGCAAAGGGTAGTAACTCAGACTGAAATCTCCAAAACCATCAATTAAAATAAACTCCTTTTTATAAGATTATTATCTCAGGTGTTTGTTACCATAATGGAAAGATAAACCATTTTCTTTGAGGGTGAAGCAGCTGCATAGATTCTATCTCACATACCCATTTACACCTATCTTTGGATGGACAAGATGAGTCTCAGAAACCTTAAGCAGTTTGTTAGAAGCCCACCTGGTAAGGGGAAGGATCGGACTGAACCCGCTAGCCTGATCCCTGGGCACTTCCCAGCTGTGACTGAGAGTCACTCTCCTTACTCCTAGTATGGCCTACAATTGCAGATCTTGCTGCTAGAGGAGCTGGGGCAGCTTAACAAACACACTCGCTGAGAAATGTCTCACTGAGTCTTAGTGCTGTTGGTTTGAATGGTCAGTTTCCATACAGACTCTGGCTCCAGCTCCTGATAAGTTATCAGTGACCATGCACCATTTGACATTGCCCAGCTTGCTTGCTAATGTGCTTCCTGGGTGGTCACACAGGGATCAGTGGGGACAGGATGAGTAGAAGCTCATTATGCCTCACAAGAGAGCAGAAAAGAGTTGAGCCTCATCTATCATTTCAGCATTAGGCAGAGCACGTGCAGTGTGCAACACAAGCTGGGTGTAGTAGATACAAGCTGAGGGGCACGAGGCAGCTTTGGAGGAAGCACATAATGCCTGGCTGTTTCTAGGGGCAGAGCAGGGTATATGGAACCGAGGTACCATAGTTACTGATTCTCAGTTGTCTGCAGGCCAAGAGGGAGACATGGAGGGAGGGAAAGAAGGAGGGAGGGAGAGAGAGATAGAGAGAGAGAGAGAGAGAGAGAGAGAGAGAGAGAGAGAGAGAGAGAGAGAGATAGACAGAGATAGAGAGACAGAAAAACAGAGGGACAGAAACAGAGACAGAGAGACAGAGACAGAGAGATCCTGCCCACAAGGAACTGACAGTTCTGAGAGCCTGCAAACCAGAGACAGCAGCAGTCATGTGATATCCACAAAATTGCTTCTTAGGGGAGCCAGTGCAGTTTTACAGGGACTGTCCTGCCCTTTTCTGAGCTCCCCTCCCTCATGTGAGGCAGAGCATATTCTGCTTCTCACTGTTCACAGATGGTACAGATATGACAAAACACACCTGCTAACCAATAAAACTTAATGCTCAAGTCAAGCAATAAGATTGCCTGTTCATATGCATTTTTACCTCACACTGTGTAAGAGAAGGAATCCCAATCCCTAAGAAAAATAATCTAAGTGAGTATGCAAAGTGCCCCCTTGCCCCTCCTCTCAGGTCCACTGATTTCACAGATGAAATCCAAAGTGCACAGGAACAGCAGAGCAGACAGGGATGGGGCCTGGCTGGGGTGTCCCTTCCACGTCATACAATGCGGTGGCATGGCCAGAATGAGCTCTCCCCTGCCTCCTCCAGGATGAGCAGCAGAGAGGAAGTCTGAATCGTCCCCCCTCTCCTTTCCTGTATACTACCACCACCTCTGCTCAACCTCAAGGCACCCGCCTGCCATCTAGGGCACGACGCTGATGGATCTGAGCTCTGAGGACAGTGCCACGTTCGTACTGGTAGCTGTGGGTCAGCCTTGGTCAGTGCAAATGGACACGCTGAGCCCTGTCCTCACAAGCAAGCCAAGACCATGCAGCTACAAGTTGCGTGGTGGTGGTGCAGGTCTGTCTACAGAGGACCTGGGCGCTTAGACGGAGGACATAGGGTCAAGGCCGGGAAATTCCTAAGGGGAATAGTTTTCTGGCTATGTTATGCAAAAAAATGTAAGTACAACTAATATTTTTTATCAATAATCAGAGAAACAGAACTTAATATAAATGCAATCTACTTAGGCTCTTAAAAACAATTTTCAAACACTTCAAATGTTAAAGTAGATAAATAAGGTTATTGGAGAATGTGGGGAGAATGCTTTCTGAACTTTTTCTGTGAAAATAAGAAATGGATAGGTAAGACAGGAGGACAAATGAATGAGGACCCTCACTTTGCCCACGAAGGACACTTGGGGCACCCCACGGAACTGCGGGACCATCTTCCAACTCCATAAGAGAGGGGCTTCAGGTGAACGTGAGAATTTTAGGGAAGGGCCTACGGGGTGTTCAGGGTCTACTACTAGATCAGACTCATAGTGATCTGCCTGTTTACAGCCTCCCAAGAGCTGGGATTGCAGGTGCCTGCCACCACGCCCAGTCTCAATTGTGGGCTCAGTGCGCCCTGGGGAGTAGGGCCAGAACGGCAGACCTGGGGATCAAACCCCTGGCCCCCGGCCTGCTGGCAGGTGCTTTAGTCCACTGAGCTATTTGGCCAGCCCCAGAGAAGATTTTGAAAATGGTTTTATCTCAGTTCATCTCCTGGCCCCTTGCCAGTTGGGGTGTTTGCGCCTGACCCATCTCACCCATGAAGGTGCTAGGAGAAAGTGCGCTGCGACACACAGGTGTTCTTCGCAGAAGGCAAGGTCTTGGAGGCACGAAAGCTGTGTTGCTTCCCCCTTTGTGACCATCATTTTGTCCTTTGCTTTCTGAAATCATCAGAGTTCCAGCTCTGCTGCCAAGAAGCGGTAACATGACTCTGAGAAATCTCAGTGTCCAGTACTAAGATTCCTTGACTGCAAAATGGAGACACAGTAGCTCAGGTCTCTGGGGTTCCTTCCAGGCTGTGTGCTCCATGCCTCTTCTGGTTTGCACTGCATACTCTGGTCATGTTGCCCTGGGACCTGCGGGTCCCCTGACAGAGGCAGGCACAGCACCATGAGACCCTGAAGATGGCATTTAAGCACAAAATTGTGACAAGTAAGTTGGTACATATTCTGGTTACAGACTTTGCAATTCATCTTGAGAAAAATATACAATATATTTCTTCCTCTTGGTTGGCAGCAAAGTTTCTTCCAAACCAGGAAGATGTAAGCCTGAAGTTTTATCTGCAGGATGCTTGCGGGTTTCTAGGTAGCTGGTGTTCAAGTGCTCCAGCTGGGGCAATGGATGAGTCCTCTTACCTCGCTAATCTCCCTGTTACTCTCTGCATTAATGCATAATCTTTCTGTCACCCTGGGAGTTTCCCCCTCGTCCCCTCCTGTCACAATCCCTGAAGAAGAAGTGAGAACCAGTTTTCTGCTTGTTTCCCAACCTCACGTCTCCCAGGAGGAGCTGCACAAAGTGTGGTCAAGGGTTGACCTCTGCACAGCTGTGAGGAGGCCCTTGTAAGAAGGTCCTTTGCATTGGAGACCCCATGTCCCGGAGATGACCCCCAGAGTGCCAGGAGAGCATGGGTTTATGTGCTGTGGGATGAAAGCTGAGCTTGGAACCTGGGGCCATTGACCAGGACGTACTGGGGGTGAGACACCATAGTGGTGGTAGTGACAGAGGGTATCCCTCTCTGCTCTGCACCTTGTACCCTGAGTTCCTCCCTGAGGTGAGTGGCAGGAGATACCCAGATGCAAGATACTACTCCTCTCCCAGGGGATAAAGAGCGCATAGAGATCTGCATGTAGATGCCTCAGCCTAGGCATCTCTGTGTAGCTCTTCAAATTCCAACCTTGCTGACTCACGATTAGCCTGAGGCAGGAACACAGAGGTCAGCAGAGGCCACCAGGATCCAAACATGCTGTACTGAGGCTCAGATCTGGGGGAGAGAGCTGTGAGAAAAAGATGACTCTTAGGGACGTCTTTAGGACGTTACACAGTTGCTGTCTTTGTTAAGAAGAGTTATCAGTTATTGATGAACAAATGTTTACTCTGTAAAACTTACACATTGGTGTTTTGGGAAATTTGTTATCTTGCTAAGGTCAAAATTCAGCTCAAACGGAAGTGCAGGAGATAGTAGCAGACCGCTGCGTGTCCCCAGTGCCCTTTCCCATTTCCTTCTAAGTGCTGGCTAAGGACATGGCCACCCAGCAGCAAACCCGTACTCCCAGCCTCCAGGGCAGCTGAGAAAGGCCGTGTGATTGCTGGGTGGCCAGAGGGTGTGAGCAGGATTCTGTGTATCTCTCCAAGGCAAAGGCTGAGCCCAGCACTTCTCAGACCCTGACATGGAAGCCAGCCCTTCAAGACAGTAGACTGCCTGGGCCCCCTTTGCTCTGCACTACCTTAGAGGAGAGAAATGAATTTCTATAATTTTTCAGTAAGGAAGGTGACAAGATGAAATCTATTGCTGTGGCAACTGCCTTTTCTGAAATGCGTCTGTCCCTTTCTGAAAAGCACCCTGATACGTTTGGAAACTCGTGCTTGGGGATGGCATTTTGTGCATGTTCCCACTGATTTTAGAGGGTAATTCTAAGGATGGAATGCAATAGAGCATACATTAAAATGTCCTGTTGTGGCAAATGCTTTATGATTTCAGTGATATCAAATTCTTCCTCTTCCTGTAAAACTGACTTCAAATACACCTCCCATCTCCATAAACGGTCTCTCTAGCTTTCTGAGATCTGAGAACAAAATCTTTGCAGCTTTTCTGCTGTGCTGTTTTCTCGGTGCTGCCTTCCCCTGCCTAGAGCCCCGCATCTCCCCACCCCTCGACCCTTCCCCCATGTTTGACTGCTTTAGAGATCTCATCTTCTTCCCTGTGGTCTGCTTTCCTATGAGAAGCCAGAGCAATCAGAGGAATGTGCGGGGGTGTTGGGGGTGTCTCCGGGACACCGACACTCATGTAGCTCCCCCAGTCCCCACCTCTGGCAGTGAGGAACCGTATGCCTTCTTATGCCCACCCTGTCTCAGGACCACCCGTCTTCCTGTGGGCCTCCTCTCCCTCAGGTCTCACTGAGCTGCTCTCGCCGCAGCCCTGCTGGCCATTCTCATCCACAGCAAGCTTGGGCACCTTCTGTTTGGTACCTGTCCACAAAGGGGTGGGCAAGGGTCAGGTTCTGCACAACTGAAGGCAAGCACTGCACTAGGAGAAGTAGCTGCACTGCCCAAGAAGGGGCCAGCAGTTTCATTCTAAGACCTTAGAACCCCCAAGGGCCCGTGTACAGTGATGGAGAATACACTAGAAGAAGCTGATTTCACAGGGGGATGAGCAAGTACATGACACCATCTACATCATGAAGCATTTGCTGCTGCTGCAAAATATTTAATGTCTATTATTTCTCTGGATTAGATAAGGTGTTTCTTTATCAAAATGTTTAAAATATCAATAATTCCCTCAGTTCTTAAGCCTCTTCTATCTCTCTTTTCTCTCTCCCTCTTCACCCCACTTCTGCCAAGTCTAATATTGCACCACACCAACAAACTATTTATCTGCCTGTTGTTTGCTATCTCTGTTTCTCACTGTGAAATATAAACTCCAGGACAGATTGTTCCAATTTGTTCACAGGGGTATATACTAAGACCAGGAAAGTGCCCAGCACATAGTAGATCTTCAATCCGCTTTGGCTCAGTGAAAGAATAAATAGATGAGAGGGGAGCATTATTAACAGGCAGGCAGTGGGTGAGACATGAGGGGCAGCCGAGGGAGCCCCTGAAGATGCGTGGAGCTTACAAGAGTGACAGGGCAGGGGCATGGAGTGATACCATCCAGGCTGTCTCCAAGAATGAGCTATATGATGTACTGTTGATGCCAACTGGGTGGAAGGAGAACAGAGAAGGACAATGGGCCCTTCCACCTGGGAGCGCTGAGCTTGATGGGGTTGGCAGGCAGCCACAGGTGGGGTACAGGGCTGCAGACTACCCCACAGGGATGGATGATGCAGAGGCAGTGATGGTTCCAGGCTGGTGCCCATAGGGGGCACCCTACATGGCCTGAAGGGAGCACGAGGAGGTAGAGAGGCAAGAGGTACGATAAGGCCATTTGTGCAGGTGAGGCTCCTGGGCAGCTGCTAGGCTGCATGTAAGCCTTGGCCTGGAAGCCGTGTCTGCGTCTCTAACTCCACCTTGACGGCTACTGAGTTGGAAGGCAGTAGCCAGGCCACTTCTATCTCCAGCCTGAGCCATTTCTGGGAGTGCCATCTCTCCCATTGTCCCTCCTTATCAAGCTAGCACCCAGCAGTGTCCTCAGTGGCCTGGTGGCCACATGAACTCTGGCAGTACTTAATTCACATTGTGTGGAATGCTGTTCACAATGCTTTCCTGGCCCAATGCTTCTGAGCAGCTCCCTCCTGAGCCTGTTTGCCTGGAGGCTCAGCACACAGCCTGCTTCTGCAGACAGTTCTTCCAGTCCTAGGTTCTGAGATGACATCCAAGCAGCCCCTGTGGAACCAGAGGCAGCCGCACTGACTGCCTCTTTTCCTCCTCTTCATTTGCCACTGCTGAACCTCAACATCCTGTTAAGGAGGCACAGAGTCTGTGCCCTCCCTGTCCCTACACTGCAGGGACCAGAAGATGCCAAACCAAGGAACTCTTCCCTGAGCTGCCTGCTAGATGGCCAATATGGCACAGCTCAGGAAGAATGGCCCCAGCTCCACTTCTTTCTGACCACTGGCCTCGGGCAGCCCCTTCCCCTTCAAGCACTTCATTCCTCTCCGTTCAGAGTCCATCCTGCCCCCCTCACATCATTCCATCCTTGAGAGTAAATGCTTTGGCAGGAGGTGGCACACACAGCCGCTTCCATGAAGCTTTCACTGCCATTGCTATTTTTGCCCTTCTCTCCCTGGAGGTCCAGCTTGGATCTCAAGAGTCACCAGAATGACCAAAGGTAGACAGAGACGTATGTCTAACACAGTCCTCTGTGGGTCTCCTGCCCTTGCTGCCCATTGAGCCCTTTACTGGTGAGGTGATGTGACTTTTCAGGGCCTCTATAAACAACGAGTTTGGAAGACTGCACTGGCTGCACTCGCAGACCCTCATGGCTTGTTCTCCATTCACAATAACGATCTGCCTCTTCTGAAAAGAGAGCGAGCCTTGTCGGACCTGGACTGTGTTCTGGAAAGGCGGCCCCCTGAGACGCATGGACCCCTCATGGGCTGTCTCAGCCTCCATGAGCATCTGGTCCCCTGGTCCCGACAAGAAGCACTAAGGACACCAGTTGGATTCATGACTATGCTTCCTAGAGCCTTATCGCTAAAGACAGAACTGATAAAAAAAAAAATCACATAACAGCAACCAATCACAAAGAAGAAGGTAGAAGTGAGCATTCTACAGAACAAGTGCAGAGCGCGGCATCTCTAGCTCCACCCTGGGCCTTTGGCCTTAAGGGTTAAGAGCTAGCATAGTTGGGAAGAAGGCATGAAAGCTTCTAACATTGTGATTCTACCATTGTGAAATAACAAACAAAAGCCCTCCGGATTGAAGGGCCGAGGGGAGGAAGGAGCTCCTTGAGAATCCAAGGGTTAGGGCACGGTGACAGCACCATCACACTTCCGTTCTGTTCATAGGGAACCCTCGGTAGAAAACAGGTGACCTAGAGAGCACGGCTTTACACCACTGCGCTGTCAATCAAGTGGTACCCTTGATGTGGCTCGCGTGCCAGCCGCGGTACCTTTTCTAGAGCAAATTAAAACATTTCAGGGTGTAGCCTGCAGTCACTGACTATGAATGTGCTGCACTGTTTTCCAGGAAAGAACAAGGCGAGGATCACAGACAGGAAGGAGAACAATGTACCTTGAGAATCCAGGATGACGTAGGCCTTCCTGCCTTTGTCACAGAGATTGGGATTCCCTTGATTTGTCACAGAGCTTCACTTTAATAGACTTCATTGGTGATATCTTGATGGGAGAGAAATGGCTGCCACACTTGGGACATTGCCAGGGCAGATGTGGCCCAGAGTATGGCAGATCAGCATGGAGCAAACTTGGGGAGCAGGAGAATGAATGGACAGCCACCAACACAGCCTTAAATCCTACCATACCCATATGGTACTTAGAATCCTAAGGCCAAGTGGCTGCCTGGACATTATCTACAAAGTAGAAGAGGCATTGATTCACTTTTTACCTCCCTCCACAAAAAAGAAGCATCAAATATGGAGAGAATTTGGAGTTGTTCCCAGATAACATCCTTCACTCATCATGGATATAACTCAGAGACTGGTGACAGGACAAGCTTCAGAACTTGAGAGGGGACCAGAGCACAAAGGAGTCCTGTGGCAGGCCCCGGCAGTGATGCAAGGAGCCTCAAGGACCAGATTGCTCAGTAAGCCCTCTGCTATCAGTGCTGTCCATGGTCGGAGGCTATGTGGCACTGTGGCAAGCTCCAAGGATAGGTAGCCAAGAGCCAGGCCATCTACAGTAGAGGACCATAGACCTGCTAAAAGCAATCCAGTCTATCCCTGTGAGTCAGGCTGGTCCACAGTGCCTTAGAATTAGGAGAGAAGCCTGGTCCTCAGCCTTCACTGAAAAAGCCTCTGTTTTAACAGAGCAGGAGACTAAGGAGTTTGATATTTTTAAGTAAAGCAAACCCAGTTATTTCAAGACTTTTTTTGGATAAGGGTGAGGGGAGCTCTAGCTCAGTTATGGTAAACATTTTAGAGCTTTTAATGGTAGCAAATTCCCTGCGGTGGCTGTGTTCACCACCACTGCACTAGGCTTTTCTTACCTCTAAGGCCATCCTTCTAATCAAGCATATCTTGCAAACAGAATTCAGAAAGAACAACATTAGCATAACTGAGGAAACATAATCACTCCCCATCCTTCTTGGAGAGAAATCCAAGCTGGGATTTGCCATATCCACGAGGCCCAGAGGCAACTGCCGCATTGGTCCCTGCTGAAGGCAGACAGACAGGCACAGTCAGACGGACTCAGATGTGCTCTTCACTTGGCTAGCTTTTACCCCTATGTGAGTCATAACAACAGCTTTGCTTACCATCATCCTGACGATGCTGGAGATGCTCATTTTAGGCACTTATTCTGGCTAGCAGTACTAGGGAGCCTAGTCCCTGATCATAGGCCTTGTTTTCTTAAAGCCTGTGGTGAAGCAGCACAACACAGTGGGAAGTGTGTTGGGGAAAGCAAAATGCTTACGCCATGGCCAGGAGCAGAAGGAGGAAGGAAGCGGAAGGTCCTGGAGTCCCTCTTTCCCCTGCAAGCCACTGTCCCTGTAACCAAAGGTTGCCCACTAGGCTCACCTCCTACAGGTTCAACACCCTCCCAGTGGCACCCTTCTTTATCACCTAGGCCCTTGAATGCCCTTCTACATCCCAACGCTAGCACCTTGCTTCTGTGTCACAACTGTGATGGCCATTTCTACACACCAGGCTGGACTCCACTCAAGACTCAGTGATCAGACACATTCAGAGAATCACACCCTCCCTCCTTGACCCTGACCCTTCTCTCTGTAGAGTGCCAAGATAGGACTTTAATCCCTTATCCAGGGTCCTCTTTGTGCCTCGTTCTGTCACCCAAATGGCTTTCCCTCTCTCCTCCCTACAGCCTCATGAGCTCATGAAGAGCACCATATCCTACCCTAAAGATGAGGAGCTTGCCTTAGGGGCCTGAGGCATTCAGAAGAGGTTTCTAGGTAGTATGGGAGGTGGAGCCTTTTGTCTCCTGATTCTGTCTGAGGCCAGCATCCCCCAAGAAAAGACTGCCCTGAGAAGAAGAGGAATGAAAACCACATTTTCAACAAAGAATCACAGGACTTTACAGTGTCTTGTCTGGAAAAGAGGCTATTTAGGTGTAAGTACCTATTGCAAAGGCTATCCAGTGCAAGAGCCTCTGCCTGGTGTTATGAGGCCCTGGGACAAACAGAGGAAGAACAGAGGAAGGCTGCTGTCGGACAGAAGACAACTGGGAAGAACAGCACAGCGATGGCGACATAGGGAAGGGAGGCCCCTCAGGAGGCCCGTGTGCACTGCTGTCCGTATGCAGAGATGCTTCAACTGGGCACTACTGGAGACACTCAGAGCTCTTTCTGGTTTTCGTATTCAGTCTTTGGGATTCTCTGCCACAACCCAGGGGCTTGCGAGTTTCCATTTATGTGCCATAGCCAGTCCTTTGCCTGTTTCCTAAATAAAGTTTTATTGGGCTGGCCAAACAGCTCAGTGAATTAAAGTGCCTGCAAGCAGGGGCAGGGTCCAGGGGGTTGAATCGCTGGTCCTGGTGTGCCAGCCCTACCCTCAAGATGTGCTGTGAAGGCAATTGAGACTGGGCATGGTGGCGTGTGCCTGTAATTCCAGCTCTCACTATGAAGACCCTTATATACACTATTGTCTCCCAACACTGCAGCCCTGGGGATCAACTGTAGGAATGCCATGCACACCACAGTCTATGTGTGCTCAAGTCTGTGTATAAAACATGGTGTACTGTCTGTAGATAACATACCTATACCCTCTGTGTGCTTTAAATCATCTATAGATGACTTACAATACTTAATAAGATGTAACTGCTACAGAGATCCGTGCTGTTTATAGAATAACAAAAAGAAAAACTAATATCTACACGTTCAGTACAGGCATAATTTTTTGAATACTTTTAATCCATGGTTCCATATACAGAGAAGGTGGTCATGGACACAGAGGGCCAGCTCCATACAGGAGGAGCACCTACCTACAAGCCGATCAGTGGAAGAAATTGCCAGCAAACACCAGCTGATGGGAGGAGGTACAGAAGAGGTGGCATGACCTCTGCACACCTGCTCTCTGACTTCCCACTTCCAGAACTGTGGGCTAGCACGTCGCTGTTGTTACGAGACTCTCATTCGTGGAACTTGGCGTGGCAGTCTTAGGAAACAACAGTAAGTGACCAACATCTGATGAGTGAATAAATGAAGGAGGGAATGAAAGACACCAATCCAAAGGGGATAGAGTTGAGGCTGTAGGTTAGAACCTTGAGTTAGACTAAGGAGAAGCACAAGCAGTCATTTGCAGAAGAGCTCCTTTCTGAGCATATGCTGAACAGCCCTGCCTCACCAATTTGCATACGAAGGGGCCATACAGGGACTGTCCCAAGCCTCACTTTGGGGGCTCTCAAGGGAGGATGCCAGTGAATGACTTCAGATGATTGCTGCGCAGAGCTACCGCCCTTGTGATACAGTGAGGGTAGTGTAGGTCACAGACGAGGCTAACTGCACTCAGTGGAGTGGGCAGGGTCCCAGCCTGGGACTCATCTAGGGGGAAGGCCAAATCCAAGGATGTGGGGCAAATAAAAATGGAAAAGGAGAAATAAAACAGGGTGTGATGTAAAAATTAGTAATGAAAGGGAAGCACTAGCTCTCAGCAGGGAATTCCAGAGAGCCCAGCACCATCGGGGCAGCAGCGACGCATGCTAGGTACAAACCTCACGGGTTTTGGTTCCCTTCTTCCCCAAACTTCATAAAGAGAAATAACACAATCCTCCATTCTGTTAAAAAGACCAAGCATGAAAGGGGAAAGTAGCTTCTCTGGGCACGGTGTTGAGAAGGAGCCGAGTGGAGTCTAAGCGTCTTCTTTCTGCTTCCAGGGCCTACACCACACCCACTGCACCTTGCATTCTGACTTACAACAAAGGGCATAAGCTCCAGGTCCACCTCAAACTCCCAGCCCAGTGGGAAGCTCTCTACCCCACAACAGCAGAATTTCCAGACAGAAAGCATAACGGGCAGTTCCTATGCCTGCCTACATAGACTTTTATGTGTTACTCTTAATTATCACTTTCCCTATAACACTTAACATTGAAGATAAACTCTACATGTATTAATATAGCCTATACTTACCTGCCTTCTTTATACAAAAAGGGATAGAAATTTTCCTCTCCGAAATCCAGCGCTACACCCCTGTCTCACCCCATGTCACAGTTACTCTTCTCTCGTTGCTGGGATAAATACCTGACACCCAAAATGAAGGAAGGAAAGGTTTAATGTTTAGCTCCAGAAGGAAGAGAAAGGCAGAAAACCAAGCATCTGAGTGTGGGAATGATGACCAGGCAGAAACAAGGAATCCGACTGCAGCCCCCCGTAGGTTGAGGGCCCCTTGAGGTGTGGCCTCCTGAGCCAACAGCAGGATTGCAAGGCCTGGCGTGCAGCGGTAGGCACTCTGGGCTGCGCTGTGTTACCTAACAAGGTGCAGTCAGGTCCTAGCTGCCATACTGGTTAGCATGGCCATTTTGGGGGCTTGGCAGGTATAATCAAGGTCAGATAAGGTCATGGGTTGTTTGGATTCTGGTGAAAATTTTCTTTAAATGATGGAAATTTGAATAGAGACACAAAGTTGAGAACACCATCTGCAGAGACAGAGAGCCCCAGGAAAAACACCAGTGAAGACCCTTGTATACACTATTGTCTCCCAACACTGCAGCCCTGGGGATCGACTGTAGGAATGCCATGCACACCACAGTCTATGTGTGCTCAAGTCTGTGTATAAA
>NW_004524730.1:2290892-2291520 GCF_000260255.1 Octodon degus | reverse complement strand
ACAGTCTATGTGTGCTCAAGTCTGTGTATAAAACATGGTGTACTGTCTGTAGATAACATACCTATACCCTCTGTGTGCTTTAAATCATCTATAGAGGCTGTAAACAGAAGAATCACTATGAGTCTGATCTACTAGCAAGACCCTGAACACCCTGTAGACCCTTCCCTGAAATATAAATAAAGTTTTATTGGAACACAACCCCTTGTGTGGTGGCATCTCACCATGCAGAGAGGTAGAGCACTGGTGCCCCAGGCCCTGTGACTGCTAAGGCCAAAGCAGTCACCAGGTGGCCCTTTCCACAAAGAGTTTGGCAGCCTTAGTATATGTCTCTGGGAAGCTGTTGAACCCCTAGATTTCCAGAAAGAAAAACTTAGTTGAGGGTTTACATTATTGTGTTGGGTGTGAGGATTCCCTTAAAATTGATTTAAATATTTTTTTTTTCTCAAGAGAACTGGAGACAGGTGATTATTCTTGTTTCTTCTAATTTAATTCCTTTCCCCACTTCTTCTTATTAAATCCTGAGCCAGCAGCTTGGCCTGACCCTGGCAGATGTTTGCTCAGATATGCCACTGAGCTAAACTTTCTGTTTCCTGGAGATTAGACATAGAAACTGTAGTGATTAATATAT
>NW_004524730.1:2272328-2290322 GCF_000260255.1 Octodon degus | reverse complement strand
ACAGTCTATGTGTGCTCAAGTCTGTGTATAAAACATGGTGTACTGTCTGTAGATAACATACCTATACCCTCTGTGTGCTTTAAATCATCTATAGATGACTTACAATACTTAATAAGATGTAACTGCTACAGAGATCCGTGCTGTTTATAGAATAACAAAAAGAAAAACTAATATCTACACGTTCAGTACAGGCATAATTTTTTGAATACTTTTAATCCATGGTTCCATATACAGAGAAGGTGGTCATGGACACAGAGGGCCAGCTCCATACAGGAGGAGCACCTACCTACAAGCCGATCAGTGGAAGAAATTGCCAGCAAACACCAGCTGATGGGAGGAGGTACAGAAGAGGTGGCATGACCTCTGCACACCTGCTCTCTGACTTCCCACTTCCAGAACTGTGGGCTAGCACGTCGCTGTTGTTACGAGACTCTCATTCGTGGAACTTGGCGTGGCAGTCTTAGGAAACAACAGTAAGTGACCAACATCTGATGAGTGAATAAATGAAGGAGGGAATGAAAGACACCAATCCAAAGGGGATAGAGTTGAGGCTGTAGGTTAGAACCTTGAGTTAGACTAAGGAGAAGCACAAGCAGTCATTTGCAGAAGAGCTCCTTTCTGAGCATATGCTGAACAGCCCTGCCTCACCAATTTGCATACGAAGGGGCCATACAGGGACTGTCCCAAGCCTCACTTTGGGGGCTCTCAAGGGAGGATGCCAGTGAATGACTTCAGATGATTGCTGCGCAGAGCTACCGCCCTTGTGATACAGTGAGGGTAGTGTAGGTCACAGACGAGGCTAACTGCACTCAGTGGAGTGGGCAGGGTCCCAGCCTGGGACTCATCTAGGGGGAAGGCCAAATCCAAGGATGTGGGGCAAATAAAAATGGAAAAGGAGAAATAAAACAGGGTGTGATGTAAAAATTAGTAATGAAAGGGAAGCACTAGCTCTCAGCAGGGAATTCCAGAGAGCCCAGCACCATCGGGGCAGCAGCGACGCATGCTAGGTACAAACCTCACGGGTTTTGGTTCCCTTCTTCCCCAAACTTCATAAAGAGAAATAACACAATCCTCCATTCTGTTAAAAAGACCAAGCATGAAAGGGGAAAGTAGCTTCTCTGGGCACGGTGTTGAGAAGGAGCCGAGTGGAGTCTAAGCGTCTTCTTTCTGCTTCCAGGGCCTACACCACACCCACTGCACCTTGCATTCTGACTTACAACAAAGGGCATAAGCTCCAGGTCCACCTCAAACTCCCAGCCCAGTGGGAAGCTCTCTACCCCACAACAGCAGAATTTCCAGACAGAAAGCATAACGGGCAGTTCCTATGCCTGCCTACATAGACTTTTATGTGTTACTCTTAATTATCACTTTCCCTATAACACTTAACATTGAAGATAAACTCTACATGTATTAATATAGCCTATACTTACCTGCCTTCTTTATACAAAAAGGGATAGAAATTTTCCTCTCCGAAATCCAGCGCTACACCCCTGTCTCACCCCATGTCACAGTTACTCTTCTCTCGTTGCTGGGATAAATACCTGACACCCAAAATGAAGGAAGGAAAGGTTTATTTAGCTCATGGTTACTGGAGGTTTCAGTCTATACTCAGCTGGCTCCAAGGCAGGCTGGCACATGGCAGAGAGCAGCAGTTCATGGTGGCAGAACAGTAACAATGACAACAGAGAGAAAGTCTGTCTCTCTGTCTCTTTTATATTACATTCAGGCTCTCTGCCCCAGGCTGGGGGCAGTACACACACCTATATTCCCAGCAGTACTAAGACCCATAATCGCAGCCTTGGATCACACATAATCACAGTGGATTATGAGTTAATCAAAAAACTCTAGAAGTCCCTGTCCCATGACTGCATGAATCTTCGGGGGAACAACTAGACACAAACCATAACACCCCAGTATTAGATGTGTGGGTTACCCATCTTGTGTGTGGGTTGTGCTGGTCTCCCTGCCTTTCACACTATGACAGACTTATTTAATGAGATGGGAAAGCTCTGTTGACATGGCAAAACCTTCCTGGAATTGGGTCATGACTTGTAAATAAGCTGTGGCAGTCGCCATTGGAAAGAGGCCATTTGAATATCAGTTGTATCTGATGCATGTGCATGGGTGTGCCTACATTGTGTGATTTCATGGTGTCCTTCCACTGCTTCCATGAGGTAAACATGGTCTTATCCTTTATGTAAAAAGAAACATGAAATCCGACTCTGCCCAAGACCTCTTAGCCAAAGAGCAATAAAACTGTGGCTTGAACTCAAATTTGTGTGACTCAGAGAAGCTCTTAACTGTCATAAAATATGAGGGAAATTGTTGGGTCTTACGCAGCTTTGGAGTCTTTGCAAAGCTGAGAATCAAAGCCATTGCCCGGCACACAGGATGAGACAGTGCACTGATCATTTCCTTCCAGCTCCTGTGCCTCGGTCACAGCCAAGTGGGGGCCACCACACCCTCTTGCTGGGAACCCGAACCTTGAAGACAACAGTCAGGGACTATGTAGACTGCTGAACTGAGTCATGGTAGGGATGTGTTGCAGATCAGCCGGGTTGGGACTTTCTCAGTGGTCATGTGCCTGCTCTGCTCAGCCTTGCCCTTCTGCTGTACAGGGCAGTGCAGGGAGCACACATCTCCCTCTGCCTTGCCACTGTCTTCTGGACAGGACAGACCCAAAGAGGCACTGCCACCTGCAGAAGACGGGGACAAGAGGAGGAGGGGTGGATACAAATATTCCACTGACATTCGCATTTCTTCTCACCTCATCAGCATGGCCTTGACTCTCCCTAGGGGCTTCTGCACCCGTGAAAGTAAACCTCTCACCCCCTTCCTAGCACCTGGCTCCACCTCTGGTATCACAACCCCTCTGGGTATTTTGAATGCCATCCCTCTATGTTTCCACTGAGCTCTGGCAGAGACAGGCTTCCTGACATTGTCACATAGATTCCTATTTAGCACATCTCCTGCAGAGCCACTCCCTGCATTTAATATGCTCAGTTTGAAAAACCCAGAATGGCTTCAGTGTACAAAGATGAAATCTAACCAAAGATTCCACCAAGTTCAAAGTTCCAAGTTCCTTCCACCTGTGTCTTAGCTGTTTTTTTTTTTTCTTTGTTCTTCTGAACAGCCCTAGGATTCTTCCAATAAATCCTAACACACACACACGCACGCGTGCACACATGCACAAATATGCATGTATGCACACACATGCACACACACATACACTTTTTAAAATTAAGTTAAGCAGAATCAGTTTTAGACTTTCACCACTAAAGCCAGAACCTGGGCTAATCTAGCAGCACACGTGATTCACACTCTCAGGACCGAAAAGAGATCTGCAAACACACACCTACGGCGGAAGATGCTCCCTGGCTGCTTGAAGAGTATTAAATTGTGCTCATTAGCCCCTGGCTGATATATACATATGCATGCAGGCGGCAGGATTGAAGTATTAATTTGTATTTCATCTTCACCATTACAGAGAGTTTGCTCTTCTTATTGCAGCCTGATTTCCTTGCCTCAAGGTTTCATTTGTGGCTGTCAAACTGGAGGAGCGCTAGACCTGCAGAGCTGTCGCCTCCTCCCCAGTCGGAGGCCTGTGTGCGGGTTCTGTAAGGGACAACGTGGAGACGAAGGCTCGAGACTGAACTGGAAAACACTTTGGACCTCAGCACCAGGAAAATGGGAGATTCTCCAGGAGCTAAAGAAAGTTGGGGAATTCTTCAGGGCTTCCCAGGAGGGCAGAACTCTTATACAGGCGTTCCAGAGGCTGTCCCAGAGGCTGAGCCACATCGCCTGTGGCTTCTGTCTACAAGTGCAGGAGTATCCTTACTCACAGAAGAGGAGTGGGAGAAACAGAACCCCTGGAGGGCTCAAAAGCATTCACTTAAATTTAGAAGGTTCCAGAAGCCTGGAGCTGGATGGGCCTTCTGAAAGCACAGGGTCGAATAACTCATTTCTAATATGAAATGACTGGGGCTCAGGTTAAGAAGCCTGGCTAACATCACTGGCCAATTACCAGTGCCTCGCTCTGGCCCTTGCTATAGGAGCTGGTGTTATTAAGTGCCTGAAATGTGCCCTAGTGAGATGTGATTAGAGTAATCCAACCTCTTCTTTCAAAATCTCTTGAGCTGGTAAGGATTAGTCACTGAGTCTTTGCAGAGTATTGTTTTGATCAAATTACATTTCCTTCATCCATGCTGTAGAGAGGAAAGTTACCAAAGGAAGAAGGGGCTGAGAGTGAATTGGGGCTGCTGTGGGTTCAGGCGAGCTGAGTGGGGCCTCTGGGGACACAGCACATCTGGAATTGTGCAACACAGCATGGACGAAGTTGCAGTTGGAAAAGCAAAAACAAAGCAAAGCAAAGCTAAGTTAAAGTCGGAGTTAGAAATTCTGGCTCCTCACCGCAGCCCAGCCACGCACCAGCTGTCTTTCTGGAAAGTGTCCTTCCATGCTGAAGGCCATCTCTTACCTCTGACATGGAGTTAGAAATTCCTCCCCCCTTTTTGTAGTATTAGAAATTGAACCCAGAGTCTTTTCCCTGAGCTACTTCCTCGTATTTATTTTAAGAAGGGGTCTCACTAAAATGCTCCCACTGCCTTCTTCCTGGGGAGCTGGGAACTCACACCAGTGATGGAAAGCCCTGGGTCAATGTGCCAGGTAATTTCTGGAGAGATGAGAGGCAAAGCAGCCCCAGCCCTGAGCCTGAGGTTGGGCATGGATGAACTCTCCTAGCCAGAGCAAATTCCTGTCCTAGGAGCATCTTCTCCTTGCACAGAAGGAAAGTCCAGCCCACAGAGGCTGCTCTGTGCTGAAACTGCTGTACAAAATCATTGTGGGTTAAAAACCAAGACTCAAATAACATGTCGTGCTGAACTCTGCTGTTCTTGCCTGTTGACCTGTGGGGCCCCGCAGGCTTTTCCAGGCAGCCAGGACCTTCTGCTGGAGTTGAGCTTTTTGCTCCTGCCCTCCAAGTGGAGTGTGGACAAAGCAGAGTCCCTCTGGAGGAACATGATCTAGCTGAGCCCTGGATCCACAACAAACCTTAAAGTGGTGGGGTTCAGACAGGCTCTGCTCATGTAGCCCCCCCATTGTGTTTCAGAAGCCAGCCATATGTATGGAGCTCCTACGGTTGGATTTTGTCACCACTACTTGATGTGTGTTTCCTTTTGTTTGTCTCTAGATTAAACTTCCACATAGGTTGCATTATTAACAGCTATGGATGAACAGAACAACTGAAGAAGACTTTGGCAGATCAGGGCAGCAGGCAGGTAGCAGGCCAGCTGGGCTTGGAGCTTGGAACTCCCGGCCTCCAAACCTGTGAGCATTGTGCGTTGGGCTCTTCATTCTGTGGGTGTGAGGCTGGCACGGGGTTCTGTCATTTGCACACCTGTCTGTCTCCATTCACTTTGCAAACAGGCCCTAAAACAGATAATGGCTGTCCCTGAGTTACTGAAGGGATAACTGAGGCTCAGAGAGGTGAAGGAACTGTGCCAGGGTCACTTGGCCACATGTTAAGAAGACAGCTTCCAAGGCTGAAAGACTGCAGTACGCACAGTCCCGCTGCCAGGACTCCAAATGTCTTCAGTAAGTCAGAGAGGCACCCAGGAAGGGGAAGAACACGTGTGAACCCAAGTGGGAAAAAGTGGGAACCCAGAGAAGAATCCTCTCTCTCAACTTCAAAGTGACTTCCTTCCTTTCAGACTCTAAAGCAGACTCAGATCCAAGAGGGACTGTCTTGGTCTACCCTCCCGGGGCAAGCAGCTGTGAGGACCACGCCTGTCCTTACAGGTGAGGCTGGGAAGACTGATGGCCCTGTCTTCCCCATTGGGATGAAATAGAACTCCTGACATCAACATGTCAAGTTTGTGGTCTCACAACCTTGAGGAATGAAGCTGCAAACTAAAGGAGGAAATTAGGAGAGTTTTATTGGCAATAAGGGGAAAAAGAATAGCCCCTGGGCTCCCAGCAGGGGACCGAATGGGTAGCCACTGACGCTCTCTGTCAGGGGTGATTTATACAGCAAAACTACAAGATGAGTACAATACAGCTCAAACTATAAGCAACCTGTAAGAGAACAAGCATAATTGCTTAGTTAATGTTAATCCAATAGGGAAACAAGTCACGCAGCAAGGGTACATGGAATCTCCCAACATAGTCCAGTAGGCTGTGTGCCCTTGCTACATGACTTGTTTCCCGATATTTGTTCCTCAATAAAATTATTTTTTAAAAAGGGTACATGGAAAGAAGAAAGGCACCTGGGGAAGGGACGTTGGGGTGCCCTGGTCACTCCCCTGTGTGTCTGGCGCCTATCTACGTTCGCTGGACCAGCAGGTGCTGGTCTCAGTACAATAATCTCCAGCTGCTGTTTATCTTGCAAGCCCTGCTCTTCGTTCTTTGTCCTGAGGCCTGGAGTTTGCTTCTAGTCCTAATTCTGATGTCTCAGGTATTTTTGTGCTGACTTCCTTGAGGGTCCACTCACAATCTGACTGCATATTAATTTCTAGCTAATTTAGCTGCCTTGAATACCCCACTTTCTGCACAAACTGCTCCTCTTAAAGAGGGACCATCGAATGCCTGTGCACGGCCACCCAGCGGGCTGCCACTGTACCCACAGTCTGCCCTGTCTGCTCATGTTCTGCTCACTGTACTGGCATTTTTCTACTGCCAATAACTGATGACAGCTTCTTTTCAAATATCCAAGGCAGGATCAGGGATGCAGCTCAGCAGAACAATGCTTGCCTGGCAAGTGTGAGGTCTTGAGTTTGATTTCTGGTTCTACTCTCCCTCCAAAACATCCAATATCCAGGACAGCAAAAGAAGCTATAAAAGCTTGAACTGAGACTCCAGGTTCCCAACAGTTCATCCTCTGTGTGTGCTTTCCACAGACGGCAGATCTCCACATGCCAGCTGTGTTAGGCTCTTGTGTCCAGGTTCATCTGCTGACCACTTCAAAGGAGGACATATGTTTGGATAAAAAAAGGAAAAAGAAAAAGGTTTTTTTTTTTAAGTTAGCTCTGAGGAGCTGGAGGGGCCAATTTGCCTCAAATCACCATCTCTTTGTGCACAGGTATGCAAGGGTCTTTTTCAGTAAGAATCTCAGGGGAGAGGAGCACAGAGAAACTGCAGATGTTTTCACTGGCTTTACTACTTCGCATAATCTTCATTTCACCCTCCTCTTTCTTGTAGAAAACCAGCCAGGCTCCTGGTCTCCTGGGGGTAGCATCTGCATATTCCTCTGTCACTTCCTTTTGAGCTGAAGAGAGGAAAGTGCATTGCTATGTGCTCAGCAGAAGGAAGCTTGGAGTTCTATTTTTCTGTCCCTGCTTTAACCATAGTCTGCTGGAAACTTATAACGCTAGAAAACTCCCATCAGCACTGCCTGAAGGAAGCTCTTGGGCAGCTGGAAGTGTCATACTATCTGTGTAGTGGTCACCACTGTAGCTCCTAGACTCGTATGGCTACTGAGCCCCTGATGTGGGGCCAGTTAACTGAGGAACTCAATTGTAATTCCAATTTTATTAAATTTAAGTAGCCACATGTGGCTAATGCCTATGGTATTGGGCAGCATGCACCTAGATAATTACTAAGGAAATATCAGCCCAGTTACTTGTATATTTCATTGTGAATACAGAATGATTTCAGTTTACTTACCCCAGGGGCTTACTGTTGGCCCCTGCATTTTGCTGCAGGGGATTGACAGTTGAGTAAACAGTCTTTGCAAAAAATTAAATTCAAGAAAGGGGCTATGTGTTTTCTATTAGAATTGTACAGTAAAATCTCCAGGAATAATAATTAGAAGATTGAACATTCAGAAATGCAAAAGATCTTGCACACATTCATTGCCTACCTGCCACCCCAGCAATGTCAGGTTGAAAAGCAGAAACAAAATTCCCAGGCTGGGGCCTTCATTTCCACTTGCAGTAACCCCCCACAGGCTGGGGTGTGGCTGGGGAGGAGTTCCTACCTGACCACGTGACCTAATCCTTGCCAACACATTCTGTCTCAGCAGCTGCTCTTTGGTTCCCTTTCTTCACTCATTATTGTGACTTTTCTTTGTGGCCCACACCTCATTCAGGCAGTGCATACTGCACAGGATTGAGCCTATGCTCCCATGGAACACAGGCACCCTGCCAGCCCTGTGGAGCAACCCCTTTTCCTGGAAATTCCAGGGCTACTCCCATATCAAACACACACACCCCTACACACACACACACACACACACACACACACACACACACACACAGAGATTTCTAAGATTCAAGCACATGGGAGTCAGAAGGACCACAATAGGGACGGGGTAACTGTGTGTTACCTCAGCCTTCTTGGTGATACTGGTATTCAGGCAGGTGTGAAGAACACTGACCCACATCCTCCTCCTTCTACAAAAGCCATCAGCAGCAAGATGTGGCAGGGAGTTATGTAGCAGGATGGGGTTGAAATGGGCCCCATCCTTATCACCACAGCCATTAACTGACACCTTCGTGCATTTCTCCTAAGCTACTATCTTGGTTACTTTTCTTATTGCTGAAGCAAAATTCTTGATACCCAGAGGTAAAGGAGAAAAAGGTTATTTTGCTCAGAGTTTATAGAGGTTTCAGTCCATAATTGACTGACTCCAAGCCAGAGTGCTATAGAGCAGAAGGACAATAGTTATAGTGATATAAGACAGCAAAACAGTAAGAGAAAATAAGAAACAAGACTCTGCTTGTCTCTTATATAGTATCCAGTCTACCAGCATTAGGGAGATGCTAATCCAATCAGTGAACTGATCCAGCAGTCACCGTCCTTGATCCCAGCACCCTTAATCTTAGCAATGCAGTATGGATCAATTGCACACTCTAGATTCTCCTCCAAAATAAATCTTTATGAGCAAATGAGGCTTACACAAACCATAAGAGACAGTTCCTCAGTGACTCCAGGTGGCAGTTTCCATTACCACCCAAGAATCCACTGGGAGAAATTAAGACATGTTCATTTTATATCTCTCTATCTAGTGACATAGGAGCCACAGGAAGGAGGAATGAAAATGAAAATAGTCTGCTGTGAAAAAGTTACTTGTGAGCAGAGAGCTGCAGGAGTTGAGTGAGTCTGTTACAGAAGATGCTGGAAAGACGGCACATCCCAGGCAGTGGAAGGGGCCTGAGAACTTCCTCAGCGTCAAGTCCAGAGGTGGCGCATGGCAGGCTGAGGGTTTAATCCAAGTTTGTCTGACCCCAACTGGGGTCACTGAATTGACAATTCTATCACAAGGTAATATTAGATAGCAGCTTATCTATTTTCTCCTCTTCAAAAATAAAGCGTGTTAGCTCTCCTGGGGAAAACCTTCTGTGTCGGAAGAAGGAGCTTTTAGACTCATGGGATTGTTTAATCCTCCCATGCAATGAGATGGTACTTGTGATTGCCCCCATTTTACAGGCTGGAAAACAGAACCATACAGAAAAATCAGCTTACCCAAGCTGGATTTTAGCAAAATCCAGGGGTGATGACCTGTGTCCACCACCTTCAGATCCACCTCAGGGCTGGGTCGAGCTTAAGGTGAGCCAAAAGATCCCAGCACTGTTGAGGGGAAGTTAACAGGTGCTCTGCTCTTCTTTGGGGCTTTCAGAGAAAGACAGGAAGTTTCTCTGCCTAGGCTTGACAGCTAACACTGAACCTCACAGCTCCAAATTGCCGGCAAATTAAAATCACTAGAATAATCAGAATTGAGAATTTACTTAAAAGCCCATAATGACTTTTTAGGCAGCCTTTTGCATGAGCACCTTCTCAGATGTCTGCCAGCCTTGCTCCTCCTCCCTCCTGGATGTGGTCCTCTTTGGACACCCACCAGGAGCCTCTGTTCGCACTTCCACCACACCCCAATGCCTGTGTCCCAGAGACAGGCGTACACAAGTCCTCTGAAGGATGAACATGAGCCTCTCCTCTCCGGGCATCAGTGCTTTGCCTCAGTCATATCTTCACAATCCCCAGAAGTGAGGAACTGAGCAGAAATCCCCATTCACCTGCTGAACTAACGTCTATTATTTTGCAGGTCCAGCTTGTAGGGGTTGATGCATTGTGTCAACCTGGAAAGTTAAAAGCTTAATGAAATCAGCTCAGGAATCCATACCCTAGGGCACTGAGCCCCCACCCTGGGGCATGCAGCCCCTTCCCTAGGGTGAGGAGGGCCTTCCCTAGGTCATGGATGGCCCACCCTAGAGTGACCGAGCACTTAAAGTATATAAAAGGGAACTGAAGAGGGATGGCAAGTGCTGCTTCCTCGCAGGAGCTCCAGTCTGTAGTCAGCATGGAAGGAAGGGAGAGAGGTAGCTGCCTCTCCTTGCTAGCTGCCACAGCTGCCTGTCCTCCTCCCTTTGCTATTTGCTATTCTCTGCCACCATGAACTGCCGCCCTCTGCCTTGTGCCACTCTGCCTTGGAACCAGCGGAATACAGACTGAAGCCTCCACTAACTGTGAGCTAACCTTTCCTCCCTTCAGTTTGGGTGTCAGGTATTTTGTCCAAACAGCAAGAGAAAAGTAACTGAGACACAGCTACAGTGACCAACAAAACAAGACCCTGCTCCAGGCAGGCAGTTGTTCCCCTCGTAGCTTCCCTCCAATGTTATACATGATTTTATAGGCACTTCTTCCTATCACAGTTTGATCTCTCTGTTTCCATGTCAGTCTCCCCTGGGAGGCCATTCTTAGTCACAGTTTACCTCTCTCAGGGTGAAATGTAGCATCTAACTCACAGAAAGAGCCTGAAGCATAACCACAGAGTAAATACGCCAAGAATGGGTGAATGAAGCGGCCATGTGTGTGGAGCCCTGGGCTCTCCTCTGATGCACGGACACAGAGCTCGTTCTTTGATCTCTACAGGGAACACAGGTTCGGGAGGGATCAGAACGCAGGCCCAGCCTCAGCCAGCTTTGAGCCTGGAAGGAGACGGTGCACAATGGCAACTTCAGTCAGTCGCATTTCCTACTAAAGTGAAATGTAGGTCAGTGCAGCAGAGCCAGGAGTGAGAGGGTGCTACGTGAGCAGCAAAGGAGGGTGTGCGCAAGGCCACTGCCTGTATATCCAGCCATGCGCTGCCTTCAGTCATGTAAGAGAATCCGGAGTCTCTTCTCAACAGTACCTTCCCCAGTATAATAAGTCTCAGCCTCCCTTGCAGCTGAGGGCAGGTAGTGCACCTGGGACATGTAAGTGTTGCATTTCCTAGAAAATGCCTTAAGAGAAAAGCAGACACATAGAGAGTAGGTGCTTTTAAGCTGCTTATTTCTTGTCCAGAATATATATATATATATATATATATATGTATGTATGTATTAGAGCTCCAGCAGCCTTTCTTGCATGGAAGGGTAAAAATAATCTTCAAATATTGATAAAGATTGACAGAATAAGCCTGGTTCCTGTGACTTCACTGAGCCTCTGCCATTCCTGTGCTGTTTTTTCTGGATATGCTTTAAGTGAGTGAATAAGCCTTTTGTGTCTTAACCAAGGTTGTGAGTAGATTTCTGTTACTATCACAGGGCAGATACCAACTTTTTCAAAGACTTCTTTGAAACAGTAACATCTGAGCTGGGGCCTGTCATGTAGGAAAGACTCAAATACCAAGGCTCTGAAGGAAAAAGAAGTATGTTCTGTGTTCTAGACACAGAAAGGAGGCCACTGTGGCTAGGCCCTCATGAAGGAGCCAAGTGTAGATGCTGCAGTGGGCTCAGAGAGCCCAGCTCAGTTCCTCAGACATAGGGGGAGGGGCCCCGCTCTCTGGTGTAGACCAAAAGGTGGGAAGGAAGGAAGAAAGAGAGGAAGGGAGGGAAGGGAGGGAGGGAGGGGGAGGGAGGGGGAGGGAGAGAAGGAAGGAAAGCAGGAAGGAATGAAGGGAAGGAGGGAGGGAGAGAGGAAAGAAGAAAGGAGGGAGAGAAGAAAAGAAGGAACAGGGAGGGAGAGAAAAAAGGGAGAAAGGAATGAAGGAAGGAAAGTAGGAGGGAAGGAGGGAAGGAGAGAGGGTGATATGGAAGGGAGGAATGGGGGAGGAGGGAAAGAAGGGAGTTAGGAAGGAAGGAACAAGAATGACTGACCTTATTCCCACTTCTCCCTTCTACCTTTCCAGTTACTGCTTTCAAAACAGATGTGGAAAAGGGAGAGCTCGGCACCTCTTCGGTCCATGCGTGGACAAGTGTTTTCAGGCTTCATCTCGGGTCCTGCTGAGCCCGGGAGCTGCTTTTCTTCTTTCTGTTACCAGCACTGCAAATTCTTTTTGTGCGGCTAAAGTGCTGGTTTCATTGAAACTCCCGCGCATCGCGCATTGTGCCTAAAGGGAGAGTCGCAGAGGCCGTCATGCGGGCCTCATTACAGCTCGGTTTCTCTGCCCAGGTCCTCTCCCTCCCCCCCATCTGTGCATCAGTGCAGGCCCCAGGGACACACGTGAACAGTGTCCCTCGGGTGCCAAGCGCAACACGTGGAGTGAGCCTGGGTTCCCATCCTGCGCTCACCTTCACTCTTCCTAGGATACCTGACAATGAGAAATGAAACTTTGGAAATTAGTTTTTCTTCTTTTTAGAGATGAGGAACTCCCCTGAGCTTCTGGTGTGTGCATGCCCAGCATTCCTCCTCTCTGCAGCCCCACGCTGTGACACAACATGCAGTGCGGGCCACAGGCGGCTGCAGCCCTGTCTCCTTTTTTTTTTTTTTTTTTTTTTTTTTTTTTTTTTCAAAGTTTTATTGACAAACAGATAGCAATGAGACAGTTTCAAATCATATCGGAAGGACAGTTTCAACAAATAATACACTGCATATATTCTTCTTAGTGGTTAATTGCTGTACAAGATGCGGACTTGTGATCCCATTTACAAACACCATTAGAACAAATCATTCTATTCATTAAGAGAATGCAACTATATATCTATCCCAACCTCTTTGAATACACAGATACAAAATGGACATTCATCGGTATACCCCATTTTTTCTAAGTTCCGTTCTCCTTTTCACAGGACGGGGAGGACATGCCGACGAGGGCGGTAGGCCATACGCCGATCGCGGACAGCCGTGTTCTCTCTCCGTGCGCCCTCTTCCCCTGGTCCTTACTATAGAACACCATTGCCCACCTGCACACAGAGATATAGCCACTTGCAGAACACGCGTCCTCCATCTCCTCAGAACTAGCTTTGAATTAATTCTTTTTCCTCTTCAATATTAAAAAAAAAAAAGTCTTCTGGGCAGGCTAAATTGCTCTGCGGATTAGAGTGCCTGCAAGCAGGTGCAGAGGCCAAAGGTTCCATCCCTGGGTCTGCCGTGCCAGCCCCACCCCCGGGACATGCTGAGACAGCAATTGCATCTGGGCATGGTGGTGCATGCCTGTAGTCCCAGCTCTTGCGAAGCTATAAACAGGTGGATCACTATAAGTCTGATCTAGTAGTGAGACCCTGAACACCCTGTAGTCCCTTCCTAAAAAAATGTCTTCTCTTGACTTTGGTCAGCAATTAGCAAACAAACCCGAGCATGTGCCCTACATGGCCAGGAACACTGGGATCCTGAGTAGGCTACTTGACCTTTTTGTGACTGTCATGGTTTGTAGTTTTTACAACATGAACAATAAAGTCCAGAAACATTTTATAATATTATTTCATAAAGAATTACCCAAGAATCATACACAAGAAGTGCAGGAAATCTGTCCACACACTAGACACTAAAGAATCCAGCTAAAGACCTGGATCTTAATACCCTGCATGAGTTCAGATGAAATCCTAGAACCCATAACAATGTCTCCCACAAGTCTTACTGAAGGCTTAGAGCCCACAACAAAGTTTCATGCAAACTACAGATCTGTGCTGGAAAGGCCCAAAGGTCAGTGATGGGAGCTGGGAAGTCTGTGCCAGCGGGATGAAGGGTCTGTGCTAGCAGGCTGAGGGATTTCAACTGGAGCCAGGAAGCAAAGCTCAAGGTAAGAACCAGAGCTCCTCCAAAGACACCACAGCCATCCTCAGGAACAGTGAGGTCCCGAGCTCCTCCAGTGATGAGGAAAGCCGAGTTCCCATCAGGAAAGCCAATGCGACAAGCTGCTCATGAGGTTGAGCAGCGTACCATCTTCTCCTCCAGAGTCAGGAAGCGATGCCCAAGATGAGGGCCAAAGCTTCTCCCAAGTTCATCAGGAAAGCCAGCATGACAAGGTCCTCCAGCAGAACAGCCCAAGAGAACTAGCAGCTTCCAACAGCTCTAACAGCTTCTCCAAAGGGAATCCCTAACAGCATTCCAGCAGCTTCTCCTGTTCTGCCTTTTTACTGCTGTCACCAACTCTCAGGTGGGCCTCCTGCACCCAGAACCACACTAGTTCAATTCAGCTGGGTGTAATAAGTTGACCCCCAGTTAGATATCCACTCTAGTGCCTCAGTTTTCTCCCCTGCTTGGTGGCACTCACCCTCCCTGAGTGGGTGAAGGGTGTGTGAGAGTGGCTCATGCAATCTGCTGTGCTCCTCCACTTAGGAGCTCATGAAGAACGAGCCTGGGAGCTGGCACATACGGAGATAAGGGAGGGGGAATGTCCTTAAGACAGTGCCCAGTGTAAGAGAGCAGCGGCCTCTTCCAGAGATTAAGCAGCTGCTTCTCAGACAAGTGTGGGACTCAGGAACCTGGATTCAAATCCATACCTTAACTCCAAGGCTTTGAAGCTCCGGCAGTAGAATTTGCAATGCTGCTTTCTTTCTTTGGGGTCACTTAGCAAAAGCCCTTTCCTCACCAGCAGTGTATTTGCATTTTGAATTACCCTGAAACAAAAACAGACAAACAAGATTTTCACCTGCCTTTTAAAATTGTGTGTGTGTGTGTGTGTGTGTCTGTGTGTCTGTGTGTACACTCATGCAAATGTATACTATATATATGGATTTTTTTTCCTTAAGATTTCCCTGACAAACAAGAATGGGAAGAAGAAAAGATAAAGAAGAAGTAGCTTTGCATTTTTATATTTATAAAAATTCACAGTCCTTAGGCTATTGTGAGGTGTGGTCAATGAAACGTCCATCCTCAGATTGGCTTGGTCTCGAGCCCAGAATGCCAGGGTGACAGCATTGCCCAGCAGTCACAGAGCTCACACACAGAAGCCCAAGGAAGACACCGCCCTCCGTGAGCCACTGGGGCCAAGGAGACAGACGGTGGTGTGAACTGCGGCTCAGCTCGGAAACACCGCGGGCATCTGTTTACAGGGCTTTCTGGGGGCCCCAAGGGGCTCTTGGTCCCTTTCTCCTTGACATCAATTCCTAGCATATAGTAGATGCACAGACAACAGCAGAGACTCCTTTTCTGGCTTTGGTGGAGTAAAAGACCCTCTTCCTCTGTCCTTTTGAATGATTTATTCATAATTTAGGGTGAATCTCAGCTGAACAGAGCACTGTGCTCATTCGTTTTTCCATTCTAGAAACTTCTTTTTTTGTGCACTAAAAGATGCTTCCAGAATAAGACATGGATTCTGTAAACTAATAAGTATCCATGGGTCATGTTCATCGTATAAAATGTGAAGGGAGAACTGATTGAGAATCTTGTGACATGATTCAAATAGTGACATTTTTGGTGGCAGTTGACAAACTGAGTATAAAATGTAAAAAATGTCAAAGAGACAGAAATACCTAAGATATTCCAGAGGAGGAAAGGATGATTAACGTACTTACATCACCTGCTCCTGGGACACATTGTCAGGCTCTAGGGTTGGAGACAGCTTGAACCACAGGGACAGAGGCAGCACTCAACTGGAAGACAGCGATACAGCCTCAGTGGGAAGCTCCGCAGCAGCCCACTGGGGGACAGGAAGACACCCAGTGAGTGACTCTGGAATTGGGTCACCCATTAACAAATATTTTCCCTTGGACCCTGTTGTCACATTACACATAAAAATCAATTTACAGGGGACTGGAAGCCTTAGGCTTAAAGGTAAAACTATACGAACTTTGAGAGATGACACAGAAAAGTTCTATGTAGCCTCAAGCTAGGAAATGATTTATTCAGTATAGCCCCAAAAGCACATACAATAAAGAAAAAAATGATAAAATTGGCTATATTAAAACTAAGAGATTTAATTTATTTAAAAAATAAAGGTATAAATATAAGTTAAAGCTAGGAGAAAATATTTGCAACATAAAACATTGATAAATATTTTTCAAAATACATGAAGAACTTCAAATCAATAAGACCAAAATAAATAATTCCATAGTAAAATGGATTAGATTTTACTCAATAATAGCTGAGAAAAACATAAATCGGTGATCGCCATACAAAGAAAAGCTTAAGCTTTCCATTCATCAGGAAGTATAAAATAAAACCAGAAGAAAATATGATTTTAAACTGATCAAATTAATAAAAAATTGAAGAGTGTTATTTAAGGGGTGTGTGGGGATAGAAAGGCCGGTCCTCTTGACCAGTGCTGGTGGGGATGGGATTCGACAGAGACAGTAGGCACAGATTTGGCTGTGCAGAATAGAATTGGAGACGTGTGAGTTCGTACCAGCAGTACACTTCCGGGCTCTACACCCTACAGAGTCTTCATTTCCCCCTGGAGATCTGTACCGAGGTGGCCACATCACTGTGATTTTTGGTTGCAAAATCTGAAATTAATAGACATTCTCATCACGAGTAGAAATGGACTTTCTAAAAAGCACTAGATGTGTCCTGTGAAATGGTAGACACTAGCTGTGACAGTGAGCAAGTGACAGCTACATGCGCAAGAGTGAGCACACCTCATAAATACCATGTGCAGGAGAGAGAGCAAGTCACACAGAACATGCAGCGTGGCTCTGCTTACAGGAAATTCGAGAGCATGGCTAAGGACATGATGTGCTGCTATTCAAGGCAACAAACAAGCCCAGCAAAATGATGCAGCCAACAAACAGAATGACAAATACGAAATGCACAGTAGGAGTCCGGGGTTAAGGAGGAGAGGAGGGAGGAAGCTGCCAAGGCAATGCTGGCCAGCTTTGCCTGAACCTCGCAAAGGCTTTCTTCTCCCTGTGTTCCTCTTTGTCTGCCATTTATCAGGCATACAGCTTATAAATGTTCCTTTTCCTCATCTGCTACTTAAAATTTTAATAAAACAATGCATCATTTAGTCCTACCTGTAAGAAAGACAGTGAGGAGGACAGCGATGGATGGGGTGGCGGTGCTCCTTGTAGACCTGGGTCTTACAGGTTGAGATGTCCGCATAGAAGAAAGAGGGGTCACTGCCCAAAGCTGAAGTGGAACCAGGGAGTCCAAGAGGTACAGATGGGAATGGCAAGGTGCTGAAAGTCTCAAGAGGAAGCTCTCCTGGTAGGGAGCTGAGGCGACATCGGGTCTCCTTCCATCTTCCAAGGGTGTCCTGTGCTTAGTGGGCAGTGGAAAGCATTAAAGAGTTGCCACTGTAGTAAAGTTTACAGAACATAAAATTTACCATTTTTCCATTTTTAAATATATAATTTAATAACATTAAGATCATTCACATTTGAAGCAAACATCAGTGCTATCCACCTATAGAATTTTTTCATCACCAAGCCATCAAAGAGTTTCAATCAGAGAAGAGGGACTATTAGGGACATTAAGGAATGAGAAAGAGCGGGGGAGGAGAGGGGAGAACCAGAGAAGCTTGAAGAGAGGGTGGACATGATCAAGGCATCGAAGCATCCCAGTCAATCATATTAACTTGTACATTAATCTGTATTAATTATATTCTTTTAAAAGATTTGTGTTAAGTGAAATAAATTAGTGTTTCATTTCAGGGAAACAAAAGAAAAACAATCAAGCAAAAATAGTATGACCTGAAAACTAATGTGGATGTTTGGGCAGGAAGATGATGAATGATTGCTTAGCGGTCCCATGTGTCCATCTTGTGGGGAGGTCAGTGATGGCTCATGTGGAGGATGGGGGTGGGCAGCTAAGAGAGGCTGGAGGTTTCAGGTGGTCCAGGTAGTGGAAGGAATCCACGGACTGCCACAGAGAAGTGTATTCCAAGGGACAGAGGGAGAGAGAGAGAAGGAAGGAAAGAGAAGA
>NW_004524730.1:2247691-2272201 GCF_000260255.1 Octodon degus | reverse complement strand
GAAGGAGGGAGGGAGAGAGAGAAAAGAGAAGAGATGAGAGAGAGAGAGAGAGAGAGAGAGAGAGAGAGAGAGAGAGAGAGAGGAGAGAGAGAGAGGAGAGTGAGGGGAAAGAGGGGAGAGTAGTGGGATGGAGAGCGGAGAGGAAGAGAGTGGGGGGAGGGAGGGAGACAGAGAGGGAGAGGGAGAGAGACAGACTGAGAGAGAGGGAAAGATATGAGAGAAAGAGAGAGACAGAGACAGAGAGAGCGCTTTAGGGTAAATCTGTGTTTCCAGAAGGGGTATGTACATACTAGTGTCATTTTAAAACAGGTTAACCTGATCCTTTACAGAAATCAGCCCTAATTGATGCTCTTCACCCACACACCACACAAGGGAGCCCTACTTCCTCTCTCACTCCACCCCATGTCCTGCCTTTATGCTGGACGCATGGATGAGGCAATAAAGGAGAGTCTGAGGGTTAGGATGGGGTCTCCCAGTCTTGCCCAGTTCTTCTGGGGGAAGATATAATGAAAACGTGGCTCAGTTCTGATTCTACATGTTCTGCATATTCTTCAGAAATATTAGAGGACAACCAGGCCCTGGCTGGGGTCTCCGCTCAGAGGTCCAGGACCCACATCTCCAGCTGCTAAAGACGCACAACAGTGTCATCTGATGGTGGCTCTCAGGATCTCTTGCAAGTCTGCAGAGAGCCTCTCCAGGAGTGTTTGAGGCCTGTGGAGCAGCCCAGAGACTGCAGCATGACTCTAGAACCAACAGGCCTTGATGGGCTGCCACAGCAGGCCCTGGACCCCAACATACGCATCCCTGAACACCTGGTCCTGAGATAAGCAAGGTTCTTAATCAACAGAAGGTATGGCGGATGAGGACCTATACCCTAGACGCTCCTCCTATAAGGTAGTATCTGCATCAGCCAGCAGTAGGCAATCCACAGTTCCTCAGGCAAACTCAGCAGGCCACCCAGTTCTGTAGGACCGGTAAGCTACACATGGCTTTTACACTTCACATAGATGGGCGAAAATGCTAAAGAGGGCAAGTATCGTGTGATGTGTGAAAGATGTGAAATGAACATCTCAGTGTCCACCAATAAAGTCTGCTTGGATCCCAGCTTTGCTTGAACCTCCTAAGTAGCTGCCTCAGCATAGGAATGGCTGAGCTGAGTGGATGTTACCCAGACCACAGAGCTGCCAAAGCTTACACTGGGCATGCTGCGGACTTCACAGAGAAGGCCTGCCACCCTGCTTTGGACCTGCAGGCCCGCGCTTTCTGGATGGAGAAAACACCGGGGAGATAGTGTCCCTGGCCTGTACTTGCCGGAGGGCAGCCAGAGAGCTCTCATTCCTAGAGCCCTGGTTTCTCTCTCCAGCTTCAGGTCCAGGCCACGCAAGAGCCTGTGATCTGGGTGGTGCTGCCCTGGCCTGCAAAATGTCTGGCATGCTGGTCTTTGAGGCCATAACACTCTGTTCCTGAGCTGGTGCATCCACTCAGCCTACACACACCTGTTATTCGAATACAACTTCTTGTTCATTTGTTTGGCTCACAAGCATTTACCATGTCCATCCTATGTGTCAGGGCGTAGAAATGCAATGATCACCAACAAGGCAGCCAGGCACGATCCTGCTGGTGGTGAACAGCTGTCAGCATTGAAATGTTAAAAGCTTCACCATCAGGGGCTGTCTCTTCATACTGGGCAGAGTCTAAGGCGTGAACAAACCGCCACCACAATGACTCTAACTGCAGCTTGGACCAGCATCACAAAAGAAGCTGACAGCCCCGTGAGGACCTGCAGTCTAAGAAGCCTTCCCTGAGCATGTGTTGCCACCCTGAGAGCTAGAAACAAGAGGCGAGGGCTGGGGAGATAGCTCAGCGGTCTAAGCACCTGCCTGGCAAGCACGAAGACCTGAGTTTGATCACTTATATCACATGCTGTGCCGGCCCCAGAAACCTGGGCTCGCCGTGCTGGCCCCAAAACCAGATGTGGTGGCGCATGCCTGTAATCCCAGCACTGGGGAGGTTGAGATAGGAAGATCACTATAAGTCTGACTGTGTAGTGAGACCCAGTATTCAATAAATAAACAAATAAATAAATAATAAAATAAAGGAAAGATGAGGCGACATTAGCTCAGCACCAAAAAGACAAAGTGGTCCTGTACAGGAAGTGGGACTTGCAAAGGTTCGGGGAGAGAAGAAGCCCAGAAAATGTAAGCAAAGGACAAAGGAGGACAGTGGGGCTGGGAGATGCGGAGATGGGCAGGGGTTGCCGACAGCCTGGATGCTTCCTGCCCTTCTGCCCTCCTGGAAACCTTCCCCACACACTCCTGTAAGAGCAAGCACCAGCTCCAGCTTGAACGGAGAGGCTGGATGAGCCACCAGCGGCTAGCTCCCGGGTTATGTTCGCCAGCCACAAACGTTCTGTTAAGGAGATTAATCACATGTAAATTGGCTGAGCTGTAACTTAGTGTGGCTTGAAAAAGGACTGTGAGTGCTTGGGACAGCAGAGTCACACCCGAACCAAGCAGGCGCACGAGCAGGAGGCATCCGATGGCAGCGTGTGGCTAACGCGGGGGCGTTGCGAGGCTCCGTTTTTATGTTAGCTGATGCAGTCATGGCCTCACGGCCACCTGCACTTGAAATTCACAGGCAAGAAATTAAATCATTAAGAGAGCTCAATCATGAGAACTAGAATGTGTGTTTTCCTTTGTTTTTAACATTTTCATGAATTCTCCTTTCTGTTATAATTTAAAATGCTGAATTCATGAGTTTATTTTTAAAAAGGATTCGAGCGCTCAGGCAGTAGTCGCTCATCAGTGCTGGGTGAAGAAGCCACCCCTAAAATCATACTCCTAAAGTCATGGAGTATGGAGTATGATTAGCCACCCCTAAAATCATGGCCAGAGACAGGCACGGATCCAGGCTCAGGAGAAGGTGCTGGGCCGAGTCTTTCCTAGGATGGCTGAATGGTTGGAAACAACTGCAGGCCAGGAGAGAGAGAGGATCTGATATCCAGGCTGGGTGGGAAAGTGCCGAGTCAGCCCAGAGCTGTGTAATATGAGGAATCTCCTGCGGTTGATTAGCCTGATGCAGTCGAATCAGAGAATAAAGCCCTGCGCTTTCAGCCCACAGAGGCCTCAGGTTGGAGGACGGCACGAGTGTCCCGGCTTGAACCCTCTTCCTGGGACCTTCAAGTCCCAGATCCCGAGCCTGAGCCCTACCCACGCAGTGTGCTGGGCCTCACCTGTGCCTCAGCCTCTCTGGTTGGGAGGAAGACTTCTGAGCTTAATCTGTTCCTGACCCATAGGGCCTTGGGGTGCTACATATTGGCTAGATGGAGGAAAAGGTCAGGTTCAAGGTCAGAAGTGGGCAATGATAATTGTGTTGTAAGCCATAAAAGTGGATAGCTAGGTGGCTGCTTCATGGTAGGGTTTGGGGTCAGACTGCCTGGATAAATCTGAGCTCTGTCATTCCAAAGCTATGTTAAAAAAGTGACTTCATTTTTCTATGCCTCATGCATGGATTTTTTTTAATCCACTAAAAGGAATAATAGCTAATCCAATACCAAATGCTCCAATGAGCATTATATAAGAACATGAGAGTCACTTGAGCACACAGGAAACTGCTCGGCAGGCACTGTGCTGCTAGCCACTGCTGACCATCCAGGGTTGGCCTTGTAGGCGTACAACTTACCAGCCACACAGAACCTTGTATTTAAAAGGGCTTTTGGGTCCCCTCAATGCTCTGCTTTCACTATACTGAAATCCTTAGTCATTTGACAATAAGCAAGCCCACATTCTGGCTTTGTCATGGGACGCACCAATCCCGCAGCTGTCCCAGAGCAATTGCTTACGGGGCCCACTTAGATGCACACCAGCCTGCATGCCCTCCTACTACACACAGGTATGCATCGCTTGGGTGATCACTGACAGAAGGCAGCTCCTCTCTCGCTCACTCTGGGAAGCGAGTAACAGCTTCTAGGCCTTGCAGAGCCGCAGCCGTCACCAGATTTCCATTCCCGTCTGCAGCCTCGGTAGTAACTCAGGGTACTTCTGCCTAAGTTTCCCTGACTGGAGGCTTCAAGCTGGTTCTTGGAGGTCTGGGGAAGTGGAAATAAGATTCAACATTCATCTACAAAAGAAATACAAGCAGTTTACCTTTGCTGGTTGCTAAGATGGTTTTCAGAACAGCTGGCCAGTATGACTCTGCCAACATACACATTTTATTTAGCTAGGGTGAGCTGCAGGTATGTGCACACACATGCACTATTTGAATTAGCTGCTGGCTCTCAGGAAATTTAACTTAAACTCCCCAGGGCAGGACTCTGCATTATAGTTTGCTTCTAGATGTTCCCCAAGTTTATGCACTCAGAGGTGGGGCTCTGGGGAGCTCGGGGCTTAATCTGCACCGGTGACTTAGTCTACTGATGACGTGATGGCTAACTGTGATACTGGGAGGTAAAATCCGATCACAGGAGGTGGGTTACTGGGGGCGTGCTGGGGTTGCATCTGGAGGTCTCCCCAGTCCTCATGCAGTCATAGGCGGGGTGTCCTAGAGGTGACTGCACAAGCACAGTCTCCTGGTCTTTTCTGTATTTCTAGGTGATCCCTGAGCTGTGTATCTGGACAGGAAGAAGAACTGATGGCATTTCTCCCTGCAGTGCTAATCCAGATGTGAGCAGTGCTAAGCCAGGCTCCATCAGAAAGAAGAGGAGCAGAGAGGAGGGGATGAGAGGGGGAGCTCCCAGGACGCTGCCCCGCGGACCGAAGGGCAGGACGGGTGAAGCACTGGACTCGAGTTCAAGCTCAGCTCTCTACTTCTAAACCCCTTCCATCCATACGGGCAGCCCACAAGATCATTCACGTGTTCTGGTGGTCGTATCTCCAAAGTCCGCAGAGCAACTAGAGAGTCGACAGGAGGAGGAAGCAAACCTGGGATCTGAACTTCTGGGTTTGTCTTCCTCCGCCGCACCTCTTCGATTTGCACACAGGTGGACTTGTTCTCGCCCAGGGCGCTGTCCCTGGATCCCAGCGGGACAGTGTAGGAAGCAGAGGGGCAAGGGAAGGGCAGCTATTAACGTGTCCTCGAAGGCTCCCAGGCTGGGAAGGGCTTAGATGCTGAGACCTCAGACACCGTCCCCAAGACGAACACAAACATTATGTTGTATCTCTCCGATGCTGATCAGGAGATATGAGCAATCTTGCAGAAAAGAGCCTTCAGGGCCCCTCCTCTCCTGTAGTTGCAGGAATCAATTTGGGGCACTCAGAGTGTAGCTGCCAGGGAGGGAGGTCCCGATGCCAAAGCGACCTTCTGCCTGCCAGCAGCCTTGAATGAGGAGTGGACTGATGACAGTGGCCCATGCCGATACAGCGGCTCTTTCACTAAGCACTGACAGTGTAAGCACAATAGTCACTTTATGGGCAAGATGAGTTGGAAATCTTGACAGCTGTGCAAGGGTTCTTCCTCTCTGACTTCTCCAACCTTAAAAAAGTTCCCCTCCTTTCTTCTTTTCCTACACCACAAACCCACAAGCCCGCCGGTTGGAGAATAGGGGAGCGCCCGTTAAACCACGGTTCTTTAGTGGGAAAGGGGCTTTCCTCAGGGGCGAGTCTTACAACTCCTGAGGTCTGGCCGCAGAAAATCAGACTCCTAGGTGCTGCCGTCTTAAGACACTGGTGTCTGCAAAAGGGGAGCCTAGAACCCGAAGGTTTAATAACACCCCACATAGTGCTCATGCCTAAGGCAGGAGGAGAGCTGGATCTACAGCTCTGCACGAGCAAGACTTCAAACAGAGCAGAAGGAGAAGCGACTGACCTGGGGTGATTTGCACGTTTCTTGGGACATGACCACATGTGAATGAAGGTGGAGGAGGAAGTCGCATTATTGAATATCTCATGTGTACTAGATGTGCTGGAAAAATACTGAATGGTTACATTTTTAAAATGTATTACAGTAAAAGGCACCTTGCCGTTAACTGCCCTCAGAATACCACCTTTGCTTCAAATGTATTTCTCCCATTTTTATTGCCACTTTCTGAAGCAGTTCTGGAAGTCTTTTTTTGGTGGCTGTCCTTATAAAGCGTTATTTAAAAATGCAGTGATTGGTACTGCTGTCATTTAACAGAAAAGCAGGCTCATAAAAACATTATGAGGACAGGCCAGATAGCTCAGCAGACTAAAGCACCTGCCTAGGCAGAGTTTAGGGGCCCGCTGCAATGGCAAATGAGACTGGGTGTGGTGGTGCGCACCTGTAATCCCAGCGATTGGGAGGCTAAAAACAGGGAGATCACTACAAGTCCAATCTGTGTAGTGAGACCCTGTAGACACTGTACTAAATACATTTAAAAAATTATGGTGGGCAGGGGATATAGCTCAGCAGCACAAGCACCTGCCTGATAAGTGCAAGGTCCTGAGTTCAATTCCCAACACCAAAACAAAACAAAACAAAACAAAACAAAACAAAACAAAACAAAACAAAAAAGATCTTGGGCATAGTGGTACATGCACTCCTATAATCCCAGGACTCAGGAGGCTGAGGCAGGAGAATTGTTGGGAGTTCCAGACCAGCCTGAGCTACACAGGGAGCTCAAGGCCAGCCTGAATTACATAGCAAGACAAGCACAAACACTATGTTGTATCCTCATTTATTTTATTCATTGTGGCTGGCACCATGCAACTCTTCCTCAAAGTCAAAATGACCATAAAAAATGAATGTTTTGAATTGATTCAGGACACAGAAGCAACCAAGACAGTGCCAAGATAGCCACATAATAAGACTTCCAGACCTACTTCAGAGGGTGACAAAGCAATGGGATAATTGTTTTTAGACTGAGAAAGAATATTTTGAGGGGTTTAATGGAAACATATCTTTTATTATAATTTTTTTAACATTAAACATCACCTTATATTTCAATCATAGCTTGACAAAGCTGGACATTTTATAAGTCTAATATTTTACTACCTTGCAAAGAACTGCAAACAAATAAAGTCCATTCTTTTCCATTTTTTTGATGAGAAAACTTGAAGCTAAGAGAAATCAGGTGTTTTTCAAAGTCACACAGCTAGGACAGGTAGAGCTGGGATCTTGACCCTGGCAGGCCCTATACCAGCTGCTCTGTAGAATGACTTCCAGGTCATCAGAGGACAGGCTTAATGGTGCAGGAGCAAGGACAAGGCAGAGGCATGATGACAATATTCAGGAGTTGGCTTATGGGAAGACTGTGGCGAGAGAGAGAGAGAGAGAGAGAGAGAGAGAGAGAGAGAGAGAGAGAGAGAGTCACTACTGCTTTTCCACTTATTAGAGGATCCCCATGTCCTTGCATCTGAGCAGAATCTGGTGAAGCAGAGGGACCAGAATTCCCAGGGGATTCAGCACCAGCTGAGAAATCAGCATCTCACCTTTGTAGGCATCAAGGAGACAGTATTCTTTTTTTTTTTTTTAAATCTGGTACCAGGGATCAAAGGACATTGTGGTTGTCAGGCAGGTCCTTAAGCTGCTGAGATAGCTCCTCAGCCTGGAGCCAGCATTCTTAAGACAATGCATGGAATTCCTTGTGTACTTATCCTCAATAAAGGTGTAGATAGTGTTCAACAATCAGTTGCCCTTTGTGACAACGCCTACCAACATCTCTCTTGCCTTAAGTTTGGACCTGGTGACTAAAGAAGCAGAACACTCATGACTTCACTGCCCCTCACCTTGCCTGATGTTTCCTGGTCTCTTTTGTTTTCCTTTGCTCTTAGCTCAAATGCGCATGAAGCCCCCATTCTATGCTAATCCTTGTGCAAAGAGCTAAGAAGCTAGAGATGAGTAGAACTGAAAGGAAGGAGGCTCTTAGAGTGCTGAGGGTCTACTGTCCAGCGGGCATTGTGGGTAGACACACACACACCCTGATCACAAGTTGTCACTTCACTAGGTTTTTGGCCTGGAAATATTCAGGACTGGTTCACAGCAAGAAATCCAGGCTCTTGTAAGAAGTGTGGCCCACTGCAGGAAATGAATGGGAAAGTGGAGGGAGGATGAGTGACTGGGGATATGTGTGCATGGGTGTGTGCACTGTACGTGCATGCCTGTGTGGGTGTGTGTGCATGTATGTGAAAAATTGAGTGATTCTTGTTAATATTTTGTTTTCTTATTGATTGTCCATCACAAACTTTGCAGCCTTTCATGACACATTTTCATTATACAACTTTCATGTGCACTGACCGAGTGTGTACTATGTTCCTGATAGTAGCTAAAGTTATCTCACTGATCCAGTCTGGTTAAGGCTAGCTATTCGTTGCTAGGCAACCTATTGCTAACTTCACAAAAGTGTAAATAAAGCATAGTTTTGTTGTGAAAATAAAAGTGGAGAAAGGAAAAAAATATGTGTATCATAAGAGATTTAGAACAGATATACAGCTACTTTCTCTTCGTTTGCTCAAAATAAAAGTTTGTACTAATATTGTTTAGACAAGATATCATGTCTGCATCTTGTCCATTGAATAACTACTATGAAGACAACAATATGCAATGTATTATTGTTAATGTCTTACTAACCTGTTTTGAAACTGTTTTTTCGCTATTATACCTTTTTTTCTCATTAAAATGAATAAAAATAAAAAAGCACTAGTGCTCATAAAAAACAAAAATAAAAAATGTCTACCTAGTGTAGTGGCACAAACCTGAAATCCCAGATATTCTGGTGGTTGAGACAGAAGGACTGAGAGCTCAAGATCAAGGTGAATAATTTATCAAGACTCTGTCTCAAACTAAAAAAAAGGAGTGGGAGCTAGATAAAGTAGTGCATGCCTGTAATCCCAGCTCTCTAGAAGGCTGAGACAGGAACATCACAGGTTCAAGCTCAGCCTGGGTAACTTAGTGATTTATCAAGACCCTATCTCAAAATGAAACTTAAAAATATAAGCAGACTAAGGCTATAGTTCAGTTTGGAGCCTGTTGGTTTAATCTCCAGTAGGAGTAAATTAATAAAAAATGTAAGGTTAGAAATGTAGCTCAGGGGTAGAACACCCCTGGGTGTAATCCCCAGTCCTGTAAACAGCAGTAAAAACCTGAGATGTGTATTCTTATAGTCATTTTGACAAATAAGAAAATGGAAGCCCTGAAACACTGCATCTCTTATTTAAATATTTTCTGAAAGATGGTCTAAAAAAAAAAAAGAAAACAGTCATTCTGTAAGGTTTCATCAAATATCTACTCTGTGGGGGTCGGGGAGATGGCTCAGTAGAATAAGTGCTTGCCTGGCAAGCACAAGACCTTGAGTTCAATCCCTGGTTCTGCAAAAAACATAAATAAATAAATAAATAAATAAATAAATAAATAAACAAATAAATAAATAAATAATCTCCTCTGGGGTAGAAATGAGGATTCATAGCTGGGGCTCTGAGTATCTCTGCTCTGTGGTAGACTTTCTGGTTCTTTCCAGGATGTAATCTGGACTCAAATGGTGATACTAGGAGATTGTGTTCTGGAGTCTGTTCACTAAGTATTTATTGAGCAAATGCTCACTGAGTGACTACTGTACAGCAGGGGTAGGGCCTACTACTGAGAGCCACTCGTGGCCACAAGGGGACTCCGCTCAGCTGGGCTATCCACTGAAGTCTGCGGTCAGAGGGAAGAGCTGATCTATTGACTTATTGAAGCCTGACTCTGGAAACCTGACCAGCCCAGGCGGCTCCAGGAATGGCTGAGTGAGTGAGCTGGATCCAGAGCAAAGGGAGGGTGACAGGATGGACAGGGCAGAAGAGCTTCTGGTCTCCAAGGAGCAGCTCACAAGAAGCCTGGGGCTGCAGGGAAGGTGGCAGCTCGGGCTCCTCTCTGCGCATCCCCACCTGTATGCAGGGCAGATATTCTCTTGACCTCAATCTGCTCTACTCTTCCTCCTAACCTGTGTCCACCTTCTCTGAGAGAGACTCTAATGCTCCCACCAGAAACTTGGAGGTACCTCAGACACCTCTCTGCCCTCACATCCAGATTACTCCCATTACCATGTCTCAACTTCCATTCTGTTTCTCCAGCCCATCCTTCTGCTCTGCTTCCTCTCCCAAGGCTTTTTCTGTGGCTCTGAACTCTCACATCTCTGAAATTCCACCATTCAACCACTTAACCAATGCTTATTGCAGGCCACTAGGTGAAGAGCCTAAGTTTAGTACTAGGATTATAGCAGATAGAGGAGTCCAGCAAAAGTCTTGCCTCTATGGAAGCAGCCAGTTGGGAACACAAACATCTTCCCACCTGCCTGCTCACCGCCTGTCTCCCTACTAGCACCTGTGCCTCTCTGTCTACAGCACACATTCCTCCAGCATTGTCTGTCCACAGTGAGAATCTCATAATGCCACTCCTCCTTTAAGCCGTTGGAAGAATGCCTACTATTTCCAGAAGAAAGGCCATCTATGCCAACACAAGAATGGCCCCCATGTCACCTGCCACTCCCAGATTATGTCATCTCAGGACAACCACATGACAGGTATTAGAGTTATGTTATTTAAGAGAGCAACCTCAGGACTATAAACCCTTAGGCACTATTTAGCATCTTTCTCATTTTCTATTTTGTCACTGGTCATGCCGTGTGATACATTAGACAACAGAAAGGAATAAAAACACTAATTGTATTTATCATTCAAATAGGTCAGTAAAGGGTAAAACTGTCACTCCATCCAGGGTAGGGCACTCGCGCTTTCTCAGCCAAGAGACAGAATTAACCCTTCTCTGTCCTAAGGTACTGTGGTCAGAACTATGGCCCAGCCGGATGGTGCCTCATGTTAGCTGTCACTGCCTTCATGGAAATATTCCATCCTTATCAGATTTGGGCTAATCACAAGAAAGGCCTGACCTTACCTTTGTCCAGCTCAGAGGACGTGTTGCCTCTCAATTCACGAAAGAAAGAGGGCCTTATGAGTGTCTGTTATTCTTTAGCAAGAAAACTTTTTAAGGATCACTCAAAGTTAATTATTATTTTTTTTTGTTGTTACAGGAATTGAACTCATGACCTCATACTTGACATGCAGGCACTGTGCCACTGAACCACAGCCTTTGAAGGTCATTATTGTGATGTGAGATTTTTGAAAAAAAAAAAAAAAAAAAAACCAAAAAATGACATGTACTTGTAAAATTTTAACTCAACCCCTGCCAAAGAGAATGCATAGCACACAAGATATACAAATAGACTAGAAATGTATATATCTGGATATGATTTCCCATCACTTTCTGCCTTTGCAACCCTGGGATAACTCCTTGCCCTCACTGGCTATTCATATATAAAAGAGGAATCATGATGTCTCCAGGAAGCATGGTTTGAAAATGAAAAAAAAAAAAAAACAAAAAACCAGAGTTCTCACTCTGAACAACAGATGCAAGGCAAAAGGGAAAGAAGTCGCGCTTTCTGCCTCTGCTGTGGCTGACAGGCTGGCTCTACCCACTGAGTTGGCTGCAGTGTGCCCATGTGCTACAGCTGCTGGGCCTGCATGCCTCCTGCAGGGGCTCTAATCAGCCACCAAGCTCCCTAATCACCTTCCCGCATCTAAGGGAATCAGGCGCAGAATTCTTTCAAAGTGTTGCATAGCCTGTCTGCACTTTCCCACCAGAGTTACCCATGGGATGACACAATTCCATGTCAGGAACTTCCAAACCTGAGCACACCTGGAAGCCCAAGGGAAGCAGAGACTGGTGCTAAGGCAGACCTGCCCACCTGCCTTGGGCCACTGCCAAAAGCAGAAGAGTATTCCCTCAAGCCAGTTAAACCTATTTCACTGCCACTCTTATTTTTCCATAATTTTATGGAGAAATAGCAATGAGACAGTTTCAAATCTGATTAGAAGGACAGTTTCAATAATTAATACACTGCATATTGTTGTCTTAGTGGTTATTGACTGTACAAGATGCAGATATGATATCCTGTTTACAAACACTGTTAGAACAAATCTTTCTATTCATTGAATTAAGAGAATGTAGCTGTATATCTATTCTATTTTGAATATACAGATACAAAATGGTCCTTCATTTGTATCCCCCTTTTTTGTTTAGTTTTGTCATTTAAATAGGTGTGTGAATTCAACAAAATATTCCAAAATAGTCCAGTAGTCCCTAATAGTAGTGAGTTTTCTGTAAGACTGGCAATGTCAGAAGTTGTTGACTTGAACCTTTTATAGCTCAGCATATTAATATGGCTTTACTTTTTATACTTTTCTGCTGGATGGTTAAGACCAAGATAAAGCAAGATGTATATAACAAGAAATGTAGCTTTTTTTAATCTGATAAGGTCAGTCAAATCCCCTCAGGACTTATCCTGAAACCCTGTGCCACAGTTTGTTGATCCTTTGTCAGTGTCAGCCATGTGGATGAGTCACGGCCACTGCTTAACCAACGTGCTCTCTGTGAAAGCCTGAGAGAGTGTTTTTTTTCCATGTGACTCTCTTTAGACACACCCTACATTATGGATCACTTTCCTCTGTGGCCCCATAATCTCCTTGATCAGAAAATTTGGGACACAACTGAGTTACATGATGTTATAGTATAGGTTCTTCTATGCCTGGAGTCCTCACTGACCTTGAAAGGCTAGGGCCAAAATATTGGCTGTCCTTGCAGAACTCCTTTTTCTCTAATTTTTGGTCTGCAAACTCAAGTTGTTAACCCTCCAGAGGAGAAGCTTATTGTTATTACCATACAACCTAGGCTGTTGAGCTTAACCTGTGCCACTCTTAACAGCAATGAGGGGCTTTCACATTGTCTTTCTTGAAAGCTGTCAACATCAGAGAAGGTCTAGGGCCAAAGAAGGAGAGCCAACCCCCCATCAGAATGCCTAGACTTCCTGTTCAGCACGAGATTCCAATTAGTTAGGTGAGCCCAGCCAAGGCAGTGATGAGGAAGTGTATCACTTTCTAGGCAGCAGGAGCAATGGTGCTGGAGCCACGCGGTCAGAAGGCCACTTTGATGCTGGGACCTTGGCAGTCTGGGCATCCTCCACCCACTGCAGAAGCCTAGCACACTGGGTTCTCAGCTCATCAAGTGATTTTAAGGATGCGAAAGCCACAACAATGGACCAACACCACAGTGGGTTTTTTGTTGGAGGGTGCTCTGAGATGGGGTAAGGCATAGGTCGACACTCAGGCCTGAATCAAAGGCCTCAAGAGTCACTCTATTAGGAACATTGATCAAGAACAGGCATTAGGAGGTGACCTGAGGCTGGAAAGGAAGGAAGGAGAGATGAGTGGACAAGGTAGTTAAAGCTAAAGCAGGCCCTCGATGTACTTTTAGTTCCATGTGGGTTTTGCCTTGGATTCAAGTGGCTGAGCGACTGGCTGATCTTTGCTTGTGGTCACCCTTCTGCTGTTCCTCTTGCTCTCAGTCATGTGGGTCACTTGCAGTTCCCCAAACATGCTGGCTTTTGCACTCCAATGTCTCTGTTGTGAGTTCATCTCCTACACTACTGCAATCAACAAGTTAGAAGGCAGAAAGAAAGAGATCCAAACATCTGGCCCGGCTCCCTGAGCAGGGACCCCTGCCCTGCACCAGTAAAGGTGGCCCAAGTCAGGCCCCATCATCAGATTCATCCTATTAGCAACTTTTCTCCTTTGCAAGGGAGTGGGATGGGTAGAGGCAAGAGGGATGGGAAGGTGTGGAGGAGTGGCTCTTGCTCCTTTCCTCCATGAATGGAAGATACTACTTGCTCCGTGGAGGCAGCCATTTCCTCTGCTATGTCTGCATTCCCAGATGACATCTGCAGCTCCTTTCAGAGAACTAATCCTTGTAGAGAACTTTGTCCTCACTCAGCAACCCGCCACCATTGCTGGATGCAGAAATGGTGCCATTTCCAGCTTACATTTCCTCCCTCTTTCCTGATTAGGGTTATGAGGGGGTAATATGAGAAACCATGTCATAAAAGGCAGCCCAGTGCTTACATTAAAATCAAGAGTGTGGGAGGCAGGCCCTTGCCAAAATCCCGGCCTTGCCATGCAGGGTGCACTTGGCTCCTCCTCCTCTAAGGGGATGGGGAAGTCTATCCCCCGACTCTTGTGAGGATTCTGTGATTTCACGGCCTGGCCGGCTGGAGCAACACTCAGTACTCTAGAAACAGAGCTTGTACCTTACACATGATGGGGAGATATTGCCCACCCTCTCAAAAAAAACAAAAAGCAAAAAAAAAAAAAACAAAAAACAAACCCTGCCTCTCAGTTTCGATCTCTGTAAAAACTAAAGTGTCCAGATTAATGAGCTGTAGAGATCCTTCCATTTTTGACTGTCTGTGCATATATTTGTTCTGGGTGAAAGAAACAAGATCTTTTGCACCAGAAATATGATTATAACTGCCTCCATCTTAAACTCTCGTCCACCCTAAGCTACGCTCCTCTGCCCCTTACACCAGAGTTACAGGAACTGTCTGCTCAGCTTTGATTTCAGGAAGAGGACTGACCACCAAAGATAACTCATAAACAGCCAAGGACTTCCAGTTCATTGTGCCCCTCATCTCCCTGCCTTAGCAATGCTGCCCAACAACCCTTCAGGCTCTTCCCTCATGCTGTTTAAACTGGCCAGTCAGGATACACTGTGACCTTCAAACCAGCCAATGGGGAGAAACTGCTTCTTATATGTACGGATACAAAATGAACCTGCTGCGGTATCTCTGCGGCCTCCTGCTATAGCGTGCTCACACCCTTCTGGAGAAGTAAAAAGGCTTGTCGAGGTTTCCTGGTGTTTGAGTCCTTTATTATCTGCCCTGAAAAATAGAGTCAACAGGCATATCGCTAATTTGTGCTGTTCTGAACAGCATTTCAGATAGCAGTTCTAAGGAAAAGAATTGTTATAAACAGATATATCGGTCATGGTTCCAAGCTACAGAATTTTTTTAAAAAAGGATCAACTCCAGATAACTTAGATAACACAAAATGCATTAAAGACTAAGCTCACAGATCTGGAAGGAGAAAGAAACAAGACTTGGAATTTCCATGTCCAGCAATAACATGGGCAGGAGAGATGCCAAGTGTAACTCATGTCTTACAAGTAATCTCTCTCTCTCTCTCTCTCTCTCTCTCTCTCTCTCTCTCTCTCTCTCTCTCTCTCTGTCTATCTGTCTCTCTCTCTGTCTGTCTGTCTCTCCCTCTCTCTCCATGTAGGTCCTGTGACACTAGGAAGCTAGGTGCTTGAAATGGCCCCAAGGCTGGCTGTTCCAGTAGCCCACACATTACTTCACAGGAAGGTCTAGTGCTCTGGCACAGCCCCCTACCTACACTCACTCCAAAATGTCCAAATCACCATCAGGTCTTGAAGCACAGTAGAAAACTAAATTCAAGAGAGTTCAGGGACTGCCTGAAATCATGCAGTTTCTTTTTAGATCAGGCTTTGTAGTGCTTTTCTTGTAAAGCCAAGTTGGAAGTGGTGAGAGTCTCAAATGAGCCTATCGTTAGGACCTGCCAGGATACTGCTGTTATTCAGAGCTATAAGTACAGCTTCTAGAGCATCTGCTCCAGAAATGCTCCGTGTGTCCATCTGTCACCCCAGTGCAGCTCCACACTCTGTGGGGTCAATGTTAAGATGTGTAATCTACAAATGATGAAAGTGAAAAATAGAAATTAAGCAATCAAACAATGTTTGGACATAGGTAGACTCAGCCCCCAGACAGTTGGCTATGCACACAGGGTAAGAAGGAATTTCCTGGAACTCTCAACTTAAAAGAACCTTTTTCAGCAAAAACAGGAAAAGTGCTCTTAGCTGTACTCAAGCAGAGACCCGTCTGTCCCCAGCTCTGCCTTGCATTTCTACACTTCCTTGCAGGAAGGGTTCTAAGAACCCTCGAGCACCAGACATACTGGAATCCTTTGATTTGTGCCTCTTAGTTGCTGGACCAAAGACAGAGAAGGGTTGAACTGTGCTGAGAATTAATTTAATCTGGTGAAGAGCCAGGAAGTAGCATAGGCCTTTGCCAAAAGACCTGCTGCAGTTACAAAGCAAGACCCTCTCATTCAAACTCACAGCAATCCAGCTCTTGTTATTGTGGAATTTAAGATGGAAATGTGCACACTGTTGCTATGCATAAATGATCTTATAAGGATGATGGCGAGGCAAGTTCACTGTCCCTCTTAAATATAGGAGCCATTAAACTGCCTCTGGACTACTGAGAATATTAAAGACAGCCAACTGTGACTGACAGAGCTGAGGGCTTATCAAAGAGACATGGGAACACCTCGTGTATTCATGGAATGGGGAGCTTGCCTCCTTATTATTTAACCCCAGTCATTAGACCCCAGAGGCCAGACCTTGGGGAAGTGAGAAAATGCTTAAAGTGACAAGAGGAAGAAAGAAGAAAGAAAGAAAGAAAGAAAGAAAGAAAGAAAGAAAGAAAGAAAGAAAGAGAGAGAAAAAATTTAACTTCAGCTTCCCTCAACCTGTTCAACACCACACTCACGAGCCTGAGCGAGATAGATTGGCCTTCACTGAGTGCAGTCAGGGGTAGCTTCGTCATCCCCTCAGCTGGTGTCCATAGGTAGGATCCTAACCTCCCTCTCCTACCCTCTGGCTGGTATCTGCATAGTGACTAAGAGACTCGGCCATGAAAATCTACACGCCTACCCAGGTCCAGTCCAGCTTTCTCAGTTGATGTTACTTGGATTGTACAGAAATCGTTAAACAGGTTTTGAATTTCCCTCCTGGGGTTAGTACTCTGACCAGACCTGTATGCTACCATGTGGCTCGACCCTACAACAGACTCCCCATAGACACACAGCTATCCATGAGCTGTAACTCAGTCCTCTGATCCTTGATGGGCCCTTAAGCTTCTGAATGAGTCCAAGTCTTCTGTCACAGGAACAGCCACTAGGCACCCAATCTAGATTAGATCTGGGATGAGGTGGTGTCCTTGCTGTTCCAGTGCTTCTTTGGGACACTTCCTAATTCCCTTTAGGTGTTCCTTCAGAGCTCTAGATGTGTCTGCTCCCAGATGAGGTGCAAGCTAGGCCTTTGTCTAGATGGTTCCCACACGTCCACAAGGGCCATCTGCTGGGGACAGGGATTTGACAGGTTCTTCACAAGTCGGCACTTCATTGACCCCCATTTCAACTCAATCCCAGAACTCTCATCACTGGCTATTGTCCTGAACCAGTGGGTCAGTCAACGAAGGTCACCTGGGGGAGGAGCAGGGAATTGAAGAGGGGACAAAGGACAGAAGACGCGAGAAATGGAGACAAGACAGGATTCTGATCAAGTCTCGTTTATTTAGGGGAGGTGCTGGGTATATATAGGGGAGGCATAGGGAAATGATGTTGGCGGGTAAAAGGCGCAAGTAACTAGGCAACCAGGCTATGACAGGAAGTCCCACCTCTGGAGTATAGCAGGAGACTTATGGGAAATAGGCGGGGTGAGAAGGACCATAAACTTAACTCAGCAGGGGAATAGAATGGATACTGGTTAATGGCCTCCAACAGGCTATAACTCCAGCTGTCCTCAAGTCTGAATGAGAATAAGCATATCTGAGCTTTTGAATTCAGGTGGGTCAAAAACCAAAATCCTATGTCACCAATGACTAAAAACGGACAGGAAAGATACTAAGGGGAAAAAGGGGCAGTTGGGGCCAGCTCTTGCCCCTGAAGAATTGTAGTTACCTCCCTTGCCCTCTTCAGCTGGCCTAGAGCCTGCACACATGCGTGGGTCCCCTAAGTCTTAAAGATGGGACTATATTAACGTGGCTCAGGATATATCAATGCACTACAATTCTCCCCACGGGGCTTCAACTCTGAGAGAGAGAGAGAGAGAGAGAGAGAGAGAGAGAGAGAGAGAGAGAGAGAGAGAGAGAGAGATATTATATAACCTTAAGCAGTTGGCCCTGGGAATATAATTCAGCAATCAAAAGAAAATTTGCTCACATCCTGCATTACAGAGAAACAAAAACATTCTGTTGAGAGGAAAAAGCCACTATAAGACTGCATTGTATATCATAGGATTCCTCTCACGTGATATGCTCAGCAAAGGACATCTACAGAGGCAGGAAGTAAATTAATGTTTACCCGGGGTGGAGGTAGCAGTGGAGTGTGACTTAATGGTATGTTAAGTTTCTTTTGAAAGTGAAAGACATGTTCTAAAGTTAGATTCTGGAACTTGTTGCGTAATTCTATAAACATACTAAAATAAATCCCATGACATTGTATACCTAAAATGAATGGCTTTATGGTCTACAAATTAGATCTGAAAACTCCTCTTTTTAAAACACTTGGCATCCACCCTGTAATATAGTGTGGGTAAGTTTACCTGGTATTGCTCTTTTGATGTAGGAGAAATAATAAAACTCCCAGCCTGTGAGATGAGGAATATTCAGTCTATGTTCCCACAAATTCACAATGAATGAATTCTAGGAAACAACAAAGGTTAAGAGTAGGAAAAATTTATTAAGAGGCATATCTCCTGAGAAACAGAAGGAGACCCAGAAGTTGATTGCCCATGAGTCCACATAGCAAGTGTACACGGAAAGAACAAGGACCTTCTTAGGAAGGCACAGATCGGGAGGTCCTGGCCATGCACCTGGCTGATGATGTCTATTAGACTTTATTACACCAGGTGGCACCAATTATAGTATACTGCTTATTCCATCTTTATCTTGAGCCTGGCCTTCAACAGATGCGCCTCCAGCCAGTTGTGATGTGTTCTCATCCTCTGTATTGGCTCCCTTGAGGGCCTGGCCCCATCTGACTGCCTAGAATCTTTCTACCTAACTTAGCTGTCCATAATACTCTGGGGAAGGGAACCATGAGGTCAGTCCCCAAGGTTTTTGCTCTGTGTCTACGTTGCACTCAGGCTGTGTGTGATGTGGGGTGTCTCTTTTCTTCCTGGATCCTCCACATGCATGTACAGCTATAAGGTGGCCAGAGGCATGGGGCTTCTGGAGGCTTAGGGATTCCTCTAGGTGAGCCTGATTGTGGGTCTGTGCACAGGGCCTTTCTCCAAGCAAAAGGGCAGCTGTCAGATTCCCAAAGGGTACCTGGGGCTGGTACACATCACAGAAAACAGGTTCTCCATACACCCTCCCAAGGGCTTTGCAGATGGAGCATCTGGGGACATAATGATGTTTGAATTGACTTAGTAACTAAAGTCTGCACTTATTTCCTCTCTTTCACATGACAGGTGGTTTTTACTTTTCATCCAAAAGGAAACATTTATAAAGAAAGGCACCAGGGACCTGAGAGGGATGGTGGATCTACTTGCCCTGTGTGCTTGAATGGGGTGTAGGACCCTGGGAGGAAGGGCAGGAGGCTCTGCTCTGCTCCGTCTTCCCTGCCTCATCCTCATGGTGTTCCGTACCCTTCACCCAGGGGTCACAGCCCAGACTGAGAGCACAGACTCAGGTACATGCAGCATACTGTGGTCAAATTATTCTAAATGGCATATCTTCATCCTGCCTCCAGGCATTTCAGAGATGAAATGACACAGCTGTTGCCCTCTGGGGAACACATGGCTCAGTATGCAGGATGGTGGTGAGCAGACTATTGTAACCTCATGCTCCAGGCAGGAACAGGAGAAACTGCACACACTGTGGGCTCTCTGAGTATTTTTAAGGGACAGACTGACCTTAATGCCTGTCTTTGTACTACCGACAACCCCATACCCTACATAAGAGGAGGACTCAGTCATTAACAGATAACCTGGCAAGTCAGGAAGCACAATGACTGAGGTGAAAGTGAACAAAGGAACACCAGCAGGCGGGAGAGCTTGTGGAGAGAAGGCATCTTGGAAATGCCCCACAAATAGCTCAGGATGCTGGGGCATTAACTCATACATCCTCTTTCCTCCCAGCCTGAGCACCACCTTCAGGACTGCCGGGTCACTGGGGCTTTTGCCTGCCTATGTAGTGCTGAGCATGCTTCTGTCAATGGCAGAGGAGCAGAGTATGGGTCTGCAGGTGAATGACTGTGGCAGCTTCCCACTGTCGTGGCAGGAAACGCATCCATGGCCAAGATGAGGGAAGGCTGCATGTCTGCAGCACCGCTGCCGGTGAAGAGGCAGTGCTCAGAGGGAGGAAGCAGGCTAGAGAGGACACGGCTGCCGCGAAGTCCAAGATGAAGAACAATTGGTCCTGTACAAAGACACAGACCTCTGGGCCAATTCTAGATGCTGACTCATCACAAGAGAGCTGTCATGAGCCCCCTGGTCCCATTGGAGGCAGGCAAGGAACAGCTTCTCCTGCAGTGGAACCATGTTACTCCTTTGTACAGTGGAGTTTCTTGCAGCTCATTCTTACAGTAGGTTATCTATATATACATATAGTTTTATGTATTTGGTACTCACAGTGATCCTCCTATTTTCAGCCTCCCCAGTGCTGGGATTACAGGCATGCACCATCATGCCCGGTAGCCTGCTCGGTGTGCCCAGGGGCAGGGGCAGTTCTGTGTGTGGTGCCAGGAATGGAACCCTGGCCCCTGTGCTTGCCTAAGCAGGCACTGAGTCGCAGGGCTATCTCACTGGCCTTATGTATTTTTTTAGTATGTGCTTCTCTCAGTAAGGTAGGGCCTGGGAAAATCTAAAGTACAGCCTCCTCTTGCATGGAAATAATTTCCTCCTGGGATTTTTCAGCAAATACGTAAGTATGTGCATGTGCAGGTGCTCACATGTGTACACACACACACACACACACACACACACACACAGAGATAGAAACACACAAAAACCTCTTTTAGCATTCATGTCATCTCAGGCATTCAGTAAAGCAGTTTCTTCCCAGAAATCCCTCCCTGGCCTCCCCTTCACCCCAAGGGAATCACATCTTGAAGGACTGAGAACTGGCAGAAGCTCACCTCCTTTTGGACAGTCTTCTTACTCAGGGGGCATCCAGAATAAGGATGAAGAAAAGGAAGTGAGAAATAGACACTCGATGGCAATTCTCAGAAGTTACGACTGTGAATCTCACAATGTCGGGTGTCAACTTGTTCAGTGCTTATTCTGAAAATCAGACAATGGTGATCCAGAAAGAAAAGGGGGACAGAGAACAGGACCTCCACAAGGAGGTTATACTATAAGACCAACACTGAGCTCCATTCATTTGTGGGACAGTAACAGGAAATGGAAGTGGGAACTAGGAGGATCCAAGTCCCGTTTGCTCCTAGGACACCTCTGGCCACAAGTCTTTGACTGCCTTTGGGTATAGGACATCAAGATTCAGCTCTTCTGTGAAATGAGGGTCCCTATCTCATGCTGTTTGCAAATGTAAATGATATCACAGATGTATGGTCCTTTCTGGGCTTCTGTGGCAACTACATCTCCATTTATGTCATTAGCCCAAGGCTATTACATGCTTGGGTGACTGTCTCATTAGTAGAGATGTTACCTTATTGATTTAACTACTCAATCTTTTAGTGTTTACATTCTATGAGTGTTCAATAAGGGAGCATAATCCCATGAAAAATTCATAGAGAAAAAAAAATGAACCTTCCTAAAGTTTAGGAAGAAATAGAAACCCAGGGAAGTGACAGCTAGGCCAAGATTTCTAAATGCCTTCACATGATACCAGCCAAACCCACACCTTTCCACTAGGCTCCATTCAGAGCTATTAACTCGGGGTCCCTCAGCCCACCTCACCTCTGTTTTCACAAACTCCTTCCCAGCACACACTTCTTACTGTAGTTTGAGTCCCATGAAAGGGTAGTGCCCACCCTGATTACCTTCATGGGCACCTCTCTTGCCACGATTTTGGTAAATATCCTATCTTAAACCATCCTGACAATCATTACTGTAACTTGCTTGGCAATAAATTTGAGCTAGACACCACAATAAGCACTTGTGCTTTCTTTGCTGCAGCCAAGACAAAGTCTATCTGGGATGGAAAGTCCTGAATGTACCCAGGCTAGATCAGGCCCCAGTCCTCATGGTCCAAAGCATGTCAGCAGCACCATCACTGCCTGTAGAGCAGTAGCCATCCTTGAGTCTGGCTGCCCCTTCCTCACCACTTGAGCATCTTCAGCACAGCGGCAAAGAATGAGACTTCTGTTCTAATTGTATCACATGCACAAGAATGCCTCAATTCTGCCTTACCAATGGTCCTTTACCCTCTCCTCGACCCCAAAGGATCTGTAGATGGAGTACCCAATAGCAGAGGAGAGATAAATTACAACTTTGAGAGTAAGACAATCTCTTCTCATCAGTCACCAAGACATAGGGCCACAGTGACTCTACAGGTGGGTCATCCAGCCTGAGGCCTCTGCACTCCTTGGGATTTAGAACTTCAGTGGACAAAAATTAGAAAAAAAGAGGGACTACAAAGATAGCCAATATTTTGGCCCTAGTCCTTCAAGGCCAGGGAGGACTTTGGACATAAGAGAACCTGTGCAGTGACGTCTTGTAACTTAGTGGTGTCCCAAATTTTCTGATCAAGGAGATTATGGGGCCATGGAGGAAAGTGATCGATGATGTATAGTGTGCCTAAGGAGAGTCACCTAGAGAGACAATATCCTCTCAGGCTTTCACAGAGAGTAAATTGGTCAAGCAATGGCTGTGACTCATCCATATGGCTGACATTGACAAAAGATCTACAAGGTGCTGTACATGGTTTCAGGGTAAATCCTGGAGAGATTTGAATGACCTTGCCAGATACAAAAGTTACATTTTTACTTCTATAGGTCTTGCTTTAATTTGGTCTCAGTTATCCAGCAGAAAAGTATAACCATGAGGTATAAAAAGTAAAGCCATATTAATATGCTAAGCTGTAAAAGGCTCAAGTCAACAACTTCAGACAATTTCCAGTTCTGCTGATAACCCACTACTATTATGAGCTATTGGACTAGATTGGGTTATTTTGCTGAATTCAAGTACCTACAATATTTGAATTGGCATCAAGTATGAAAAGGTCCTTTAAAGACTTCTCCAAATACAGCTTTTCTAACAACAATGGAGCACCCATGTCTAACAAAACAAAACAAAAAGGGGGATATGAATGAAGGACTGGCCAGCCAAATAGCTCAGTGGATTAAAGCACCTGCAAGCGGGCCCCAGGGCTGGGGATTCAATCCCAGGTCTGCAATGCAGGCCCCACATGTGGGGTGCACTGAGATGGTGATTGAGACTGGGTGTGGTGGTGCACACCTGTAATCCCAGCTCTTGGGAGGCTGTAAAGAGGCAGATCACTATGAGTCTGATCTACTAGTGAGAGCCTGAACCCCCTGTAGACCCTTCCCTAAAATAAAAAAGGACCATTTTGTTGTGAAAAAATATAGGTATATACAAAATAGTTGGGATAGACATACAGCTACCTTCTATTAGTTCAGTGAGAATAAAGGTCTATATTAATGTTGTTTAGACAACAGATCATGTCTGCATCTTGTCCTGTGAATAACCCCCATGAAGACAATATGCAATATATTAATTACTATAACTGTCCTACTAACCTGTTTTGAAACTGTTTCATTGCTACCTTTTCTCATTAAAATGAATTAAAAAATTAAAAAAGTAGAACTTCAGTATGGTTCAAGTAAGAGTAAGCTGAAGGAAGAAGGAGCCAGGAAGTTAGCACACTCCCCAGGTGGACAAATACACTCTAGATACACTAACTTTCCCACCTTACCATGAAGGGAGGAAACCAAACAGAAGAGGCCCAGGGCACCCTTTATTGTACAAATCTGTACACAAATAAAGGTAGCCCAAAGTCTGCACCTGGCTGTCAAACCCTCCTTCCCAGCGGGAGGAGAAGCAGGCAGTCACTGAAGCATCAGGATGGGGCTGGCTATGCTCCTTCTCATCAGCTACCTCTAAGGGACAGCCTGTTGGCTCAAGAGTGGCAAACCCAGGTTCCTGGGGAGGATTTCCAAGGTAAACAAATTCCAAGAGCTGATGAGAAGCATTTCACTAGGACTGGGCCACGTCTTAGAAGTTAGGGAGCTGCAGATGAAACTCCCTGAAATCCAGAAGCTCTCTGTCCCAACACTAGTGACCTTGGTTAGCAGGACCAGCACCCATGCCCCAACCTGCAGCCTGTCCAGCTGCCTGTGGAGAGTTGCCATATTGCTGCCCAGTGTGGACAGGTGGAAAATCTCCATCGTGGTGCTCAGAGTGTGGGGCTCATACCCACTGTCATGATGCGTGCAGACTTCTGGCAAGGATGAGTCTACTTCTGTGGTCAGTTAGCCAGCTGTAGCTTTTACTAGTAATTCCTGGATTGAAAAGCCTTTCTAGAGAGGTCACTAATTAGGTAAGTGGAAAATTTCTGCACACTCAATTATGTTTCTACAGGTCAAGATAGTGGCTGATGGTAAAAGGGCCCTGCTTGGCTGAATTCAGTCTCATTTCAATGAAGAAGAAAGGCAAAGACTAGCCATGTGTTCATGACTTTCTAAGCCTCCAGAAGAAGCCAGCATGAGTGAACAGCCCCTCATAGTAGGAGCTTTAAAAAGTGGGGCTTGCTGACACAGAGCACAGCAGCCAGGGTTCAATCCCCAGCTTGCCATGCCGGCCCCACCCATGGGGCACGCTTAGATGGCAATTGAGACTGAGCATGGTCGCACTCACCTGTAATCCCAGCACTTTGGAGGCTGAAAGCAGGAGAATCACTGTGAGTCTGATCTA
>NW_004524730.1:2229390-2247591 GCF_000260255.1 Octodon degus | reverse complement strand
TAATAATAATAATATAAACAATGGAGGCTGAGCAATATTAGGGAATGTGCAAAGTATCTCCAGGATTTGCAGTTGACTGCTGAGACAATTAAGGGAGCCCTTGTCATCCCGGGAGCATCCACAGAATTACCTCAGACTCCCTGGAACACAGCCCCACTTTTTCCTACTGAGGGCAGCAGTGCAAAATAGATGTACAAAATGAAAGGTTTTCAAGAGACCTTCTATGCAGAGGTTGGTTCTTAACCGACAGTGCCATCTGAAGGAAGGGACAAATCCCCAGGAAGTCTGATTTCTTCACTGAAGGAGGGGCCACACTCCTTAAACCCACACCACCCCATTCCTCAGCTGGCTATCCTAGTAGGGATTGCATCCATCGTTGCCTAGGTGTCCACTTTACAAATAGTCCACGAAGGCCAAGAGCAAACATGGTCAGTCATCAGTTCCTTTTTATAACCATTGATCATTGCAGGTGGTAGAGTGCCTAGCCAACACTGGGCAGTCTAATGAAAGTAACTGACTCCGGCATGTGTGGGGCTCCATCTCTGTGCATGGATAGCTTCAAGGGAGGACAAACAATGAGGGAGGAGACCCATGGACAGAGGGATTACCTGCCTGGGCAAGCAAGAGGAAGACAAACAGACATGGCATTTAAACAGGGTGCAATAAGAAACCACTACATTTCAGGTAAAGGGACAATTCTGTGCAATACTCAAGCTTTTGAAGATCTGGCAGAAGGGAAACAATGACTTGTTTACGTTGACGTGTAGGTCCTCAGATCACATAAGATGAAGCTGGAACAACAAAGATGCAGGAGGGCAAGCTGACTTCAGCCACAAAGGGCTTTGCTTAGCCAATGAAGAAGCCTGATAAGCCTAATAGCAAACATTCTTAGGGCAGAGGAGCCAGGAGGGGCCTTGTACTCCTATCACCTTATCTCTGTTGTCTGCCTTGGTGACATACACCAGCATTCCCACCAGACACAAGATATACCTCTGTGGCCTGACTCAGGCCAATCCTGCCACTCAGGGACTGGATTAAATCCCCTTAGTCAGGGCTGCTCAGGACCACAGTGGAGAACAATGCTGTATTCTCTTGGTGGCTGAATATTGCATGTCTCTCCATCTTCCTTCTCCACCTGTAATCCTTCTAATCTTTCCCATCTTGCTGAGTTTTTAATCCACTGCTCATTCTTTACTTATCAATGTTATACCCTTATAAACTATCTGGTAGAATGGCGGATCACTGGTAACCAATGATGGGAGAAACATAAGGTCACAAAATACTGCAGATGTCTCCATGTGTCACATCCAGGGTACTTGCCAGCACCTGGGGCTCACACCAGGAAAGCTGGACAGAGAAAGACAGGACTATCAGTATTGATGCCAGTTTTAGACTAGAGGATGCCGGCCTTTGGCCAACTCTCATGGGACTCAGCAGCACTATAGTCCTTCAACTTCAGAAATAATATTCAGTTCCTAATATAGGTTATCAGCAAAAGTGTTAACTGACCTTAAAGTAATTCTTTTTCAATTACCTGTTCACATGCCATTCTCTCCTGCTTGACAATACATTTTGGAAACCAGAATTGGAGCATTATTTCTAGCTGTAACACTGTATCTATCCATCCTTAGCACCTTTCCAAGAGCTAGCATGGAGTAGGAGCTTAATAAAAGTTTGTTAGATAAATGAATAAAAGAGTAAATCAATCAACCACCCTTAACTCATCACCTTACCATGGTGTTCTGTTTCTAACTACACCTGTAATTGCTGTCTAGCAGCCGGCTTTTGCCCAGCTTATAATTTAGACACTTTGCCAACAAATCAATTATAAAAGTCTATGTTAAATAGACACAGCAGGATACAAATGAATTTGAAGGTGATGGCTTTGAAGACAGATATATCCGGATCTGAAACTTGGCTGCATTAGCAATTTACTTTAGGCAAATCTGTTGCTCTCTAGCCCTACATAGAAAGAAACCTACAGTGAGCCTGTGTCCCGGTGATAGCTCTTGTTCCACTGAACTGCAGGCCCTGGCTACCATGCTCAAGCAAACGATCATTAGCTCTTAATGGTGGGGGTAGGCGTAGCCCAGGGGATCGAGGCAATCTGAGAACTCCAGATTTGGTGGCATTTCCACCCAGCTGTTTTCTAACCAAGCATAACTGATTTTAGCATCAGCAGATTTCTTAAGGGACATTCACTCTCCTTGGAGCTCAAGTGTCTGATAAGTCTTCAGTTTCTCCACACTTTTGCAGCAGGAGAGGAGAGCCTCTCTGTGTGTCAATCACGGTGTACCTGGTGTTCACATCCAGCTCTTCTTTCCAGTTGATCTTGCCTTTTCATTTCCATTTTACTAAGTCTCAGCTGAGTTTAGCAATAGCTCCTCCATTCCGCTGTTGGCATATTTACATTTCACCCCGTTTGTATAAATGTCTGATAAAACAGCTAGTGAATATTCTTCCATGGATAAGCATCCTGGTTCACCACCAGTTGTTCTGTCCAGTACCAAGAGCACCGGGGTTCCACCTACCACCAGGAATGGAGTCCTCACCAGATGATCCAGCTCCAGAGCTTCCTGTCCTCTTTCTCAGACATGTCTTGGAACCAATTGTCATGTGTGAGTTCTCCAGAAAAATAGTTTGAGGTAGAATTTCTGCGCAGGATGCATCTTGTATTCAAGAGCAGGCCTGTAGCACAGAATAGCAGGAACACAACTGAGAGGAGGATGGGAGAGGGAGGGAAAGAGGGAGGGAATGAAGCACAGAGGGAGAGGAAGAGAGAGAGAGAGAGAGAGAGAGAGAGAGAGAGAGAGAGAGAACCAGCCGGAGAGCCAGAGAGAGAGACTGAGAGAGAGAGCTGAGGTGACATGTTTTTAATCCCTGATCCCAAGGGCTCTGAACATCACACATCACAGTTTGCCACATGGGCTCTGGTTTCAGTAGCTGGCACAGGTCCCTGCTTCCCTCATTTCCATGTAGATCCAGGACTGCATATTCCAGAGTGGACAGTAAATTCCACCAAGCCTATCAGTCACCTTCTGAGAAATGTGGACGTAGCAGACGTGGGAATGGACATTGGAAGTCAAGCTCTGGAGATGGCTGGTATCTATGCCACATGCCATCCAAGAATAGCTAAGTTGTGACCCAGAAATTGTCGCCAGCAATTCATGGGGCAGAATTTCCTGTACATACAGGAACAAAAGGGTCAAACAGACAAGCAGAGCAAAGTAGAGTTAAGGCCAAGGTCCTTTTGGACTTTATATCATATCCTCCCCAAAATTTAGCTAAGCCTACACCTTCGGCTTTGTGAGGTTTGCTCTATGTTTGGAACGAATTAGCTCCATTTGATTTCTATTAATGCACCACAAAGGCCTAACAAAATCTTAGTACTAACAAAATGCTTTTTTCTTACTGTATTTCCTTCTATTTAAATGAATATAGTACTCTTTTCAAGCATAACTCTTTGCCTATTTTTCATTGTTTCTCAGTCCATTTTCTTTCAAGCAATAAAAACCCCTTTCCCACATGTTTTTGTCTCAGGTGCAGAATCCTTTCAATGATTCAGAAGGCTAAGCAAAATGTGACAGAGTGACAAGCCCATAGCCTTTGATGCAAGTGGAGCGGTGCCTGAATTCTTGTTTCACTACTTATAAGCAATTAGACCCTGGTTAGATCACTCATTAAGACAGAACCTTAGCGATTGCAACTGTATAACGCTGGTAACTATACCTTTTGTGAGTTCCTGGAAGAAAAGAAACTAACATTTGTGAAAAACCTAGAAGCGGTTCAGGGAGGAGTTATCATCAATGTAATTATAATAATCATTATTTGAATAGTTTAGGTAATCCCATAATCTCAGCTTTAATCAGATTGTTTTTTATTTCCAAGAGTCAGAGTCATTCCCTGGTAGCTAAAGTGTCTTCCATCATGGGTGGAATAAGGGATTTACTGGTCATTTAATATTCAGGAATGGTAGGTCTCAGCATGATAAACATACCCACAGTACTCTGTTTCTCTACTTTTTGAACTGATGACCCTCTGTGCAGCTTCTTTCTCAACTCTTTTCCACAAGAAGTTCTGGTGGAGTCATATCTTCATCAATCTTCAAAAATATCTTTGATCACCTTCACACCAATCCTTCCCATCAAGATGATAGAGAAAAGAAAGAAAGAAGGGAAAAATATATATGCATATATACAAGATAGCTTGGATAATAGGTCTGTTGGTCTATTGAAAAGAACAGTGAATGTTTAACTGTTTTATCTTGTTTCTAATTTTTGGACCAATCTTTCATGCTTATATCTGGTAATCTCAGCAACTAATTGAAAGACAACTGTTTGCCACATAGCAACCACTGTTGAATTTCCATCATCTTGGTTAGTGAAATTCTGTATCATTTCTATTTTTTTTAACTATTTTTTATTGTTTAGATAAAAAGATGATAGACTTTTGACTAGTGCTAGTGAGTAGAACCAAGCCTCATGGAACTAAAGCATGAAGAAAGGAAGCTGGTTTGTCCAGAAAAAAACTGATCATTCTATCAGAATAAATGAGACGGTGTCGGCAAGACAACCAGTGTCTATTCTACACTCTGGCTGGAGGCATGCTGCCTCGTCATTCCCTCAGTAATGCATCCTCCTTTGAGTTGCTGGGGAGTCAACCTCGAGACGTGCCCTCTTGTTTTCAAATTAGTTTTTCAGATTACAAGATATGGGCATGAAAAATTGGTCAAAATATATCAAAAATTTAAAAGGAGAGAGAAAAAATGATTTAATCATTAACTGCTCCTTTCAAAAGACCAGCAGAAATCAGCACTACAATTATCAAAGCTATCCTGTTTACATCCATATCTCTCTCTTTCCCTTTGTTTTTTTTCCTCTCTCATCCCAGTTGTTCCTTCCCTTTGAACAATTTCTTTCCTTTTCACAGTATCTATTGCACTTTTCAGATCTCATCTATTCTTTCAAGGTCACAATACAATGTTTGCGCATATGGGTCTGATTTATTTCACTTAAGATATGGTCTCTAGTTGCATCCATTTAACTATAAAAGCCTTGAATTTGTTTTTTTTAAATATCTGAATAATACTAAATTGTGCAAAAATACCACAACTTTCTGCCCAGACCTCATGTAATGGGCATTTGGGTCATTTCCAAGATTTAGTGCTGACCAATTGTGCTGCTCTAAACACGGGTTCACATACATTGTGATGCTGTGATAAGGACAGCAGTATGCAGTGTAATCCCCATTGCTGAATTCCTCTTAACGTGTGTTTAGCGAAATTCTGTACTGTTTCTGATTTTTTTTTACTAGTTTTTATTCTCTTAACAAAAATAAAAAAAGACTTGCACTTTTTCTGCAGCTCTTCTGGTACCTCCTGGGACCCCAATCATAGATGGAAATAACCCAGCAGTCAGGTCGGCAGACCATGACCTGCTGGCATAGCTGTGAGGCTGGCGTTTTCACTCAAATGTTTTTGCCAAGACAGGTGAGAGACCACAGTGGACACAATGTCTGGGACATTGCTGCACTCTATGAGTCAGTTTAGACACTATTGCTTCATTCACTGTGGGACCACAGTTTGCTCAACAACAAATTAAATCCCAAGCACTTCTGGAACATCAGACTCTCTAAAATGTTTCTGAACAAAGGTGGAGGCCAGAACACTCAACCACTCTCCTCTACTTTTTTTTTTCAGCATTCCTCTATAAAGACAGGGAATATTAGAGTCCAAAACAATTTTGAAAACTTCCAAATTTAACTTAAATATGAGAAAACAGAAGCTTAAAATGGGAAAGGGACTTTCCAAGAGTCAACAGCTTTTAGCGTTTGAACTTGTAGACCAGCATACCATGGACTACAGAAAACAAGTAATTTAAGCTAGTAGAATTCACGACATAAGGAAGCAGCTCAGGATCAGAGACACCTCTCCTGCTGACTGCCAGGGAAAGAGTTGTCTTCCATGACTCAAATTATGTCTATTGACCTCTCTTTCATTAGTCTAGAAGATTCTCATTCTCTTCTTCAGAAAGGGTTGAATGTCTGGAAGACTTACTTATACACTAGGGATCACAGAACAGTCTTTGTGGGCAACAACCCAGTGAGTGGCACGTCAAGTCTTAGGGTCTAAGTAGTAGCTGGATTCAGTTGAAAGGAAAGATATATCACTTCATACCATCAGCATCCTATTATCCTTCTCAACTATGCCTACTGAGTCTGAGACAAACCCAGAAGAAGCCAGGCTTAAACACCCTTGAAAGTCTCCGTTCAAATTCCTTAAGAGATTAAGTCATGAAAGATGGAAGAAGAAAATGTCTAGTGCATTATAGGTTAAGACAAATAAATATAATTAAATGAGTTCTGCTTCTGCATCTTTAGTATAAAGAGAATACAATGGTAAAAAAGAAAATAAGAAATGATACAGAATTTCACCAAACAAGTCAATAGGAATTTGACAATGGTTGCTGTACACATAATGTTATCTTCAAACTAGTTGTTTGAGATTACCAGACATAAGCATACAAAACTGGTTCTAAAAAATAAAAAAAATTATAAGAAGTTAAAATGTACAAGAAACAAAACTTAAGCAACAACTGTTCCCTTCTGCAAACCAGCAGAAAATAGCAGTACAATTATTTGACATCCTGCATATATACATCAATATATCTCCACCTGCCCCCTCCCTCCTTCTCCTGCCCTTTTCTTCATTCCATTTTATCCTTCCCTTTAAACAGATTCTTTCCCTTTCATAGTATTTATTGTACCTTTCAGATTTTATTTACTCTTTAGGTTCTTATGCTAGTGAGACAATATGATATTTGTATACTTGATTCTGATTTATTTCACTTATGAATATGGTCACTGATTGCGTTCATTTACCTATTAAAGCCTCAAATTTATCATTTTTCATGCTGAATAATGCTCCATTGTGTAAAAATACCACATCTTTTTATACTTCTTCATATGATGTGCATTCAGGTTGTTTCCAAGATTTAATATGACAAATTGTACGGCTATAAACATGGGTGCACATATATCATTGTGGTATGATGTTTTCAGTTCATCTGGAAAAATATCCAGGAGGAGATGAGCTGGGTAGAATGTGACCTCCAATCCTAGCTTTCTGGTGAATCTCCATACTCTTTTCCATATGATTGTACCGGCCTGCACTCCCACCTAGAGTGGAGAAGGGTTCTTTTACCTCATTGCCCCCGCAACATTTTTTCTTGGTTGACTTCTTCTTTTTTTCCATAATTTTATTGAGAAACAAATAGCAATGAGACAGTTTCAAACCAAATTGGTAGGATAGTTTCAATAATTAATACATTGCATACATTCTTCCTAGTGGTTAATTGCTATAAAAGATGTGGACTTGATATCCTATTTACAAACACTGTTAGAACAAATCCCTCTATTCATTAAGAGAATGTAACTATGTATCTATCCTAACCACTTTGAATACACAGATACAAAATGGACATTCATCTGTATCCCCTTTTTTTGTTAAGTTCCATCATTTAAATATTATAGGTGTGTAAACTCAGCAAAACATTCTAAAAGAGTTCAGTAGTCCATTATAGTGTTGGGTCTTCCACTTCACTGGCAATGTCAGAAGTCATTGACCTGAGTCCCCTACAGCTCAACATCACACCATGGCTTTACTTCTTGTAATGACATGTACCTCGGTAGTATCCCAAATTTTCTGATCAAGGAGATTATGGGGCCAGAGAGGAAAGTGATCGAGGATGTAGAGTGTGCCTAAGGAGAGTCACATGGAGAGAAAACATTCTCTCAGGCTTTCACAGAGAGCACATTGGCCAAGCAACAGCTGTGACTCATCCACATGGCTGACACTGACAAAGGTTCTACAATCTGAGGTTCAGGATCTCAGCATAAATCCTGAGGGGGTTTCACTGACCTTATCAGACCCAAAAGCTACAACTCTTGTTGCATATGTCCTGCGTTATCTTGGTCTTAATCATCCAGCAGAAAAGTATAAAAATGAAGCATAAGGAGTCTAATATTTTTAATGCACTATGTGTTCTAGATAGAAGTCCTGTGTCTGAGGGACAGGCAGTTATTATTTTTTCCAAATTTGTGCATTTTCTTTTTACTCTTTTGGTAATTTCTTTTGAGGTACAGAAACTTCAAAAAGATGAGATCCCAGTTCTTGATTCTTTGATGCACTTCCAGTTTGGTTTTTGCTGATGAACTCTCTACCTAGTCCTATGTTTTTAGGATTTCTATTTTTTCTCCAGAATATTTCATGTTTCTGTTTTAATATTTAATTTTTTGATCCATTTTCACTGTAATTTAGTGCAAGGTGATAGACATGTGTCTAATTTTAGCCTCTAATGTGTGGAATCTGGTTTTCTGGCAACATTTATTAAAGAGGATATCTTCCAGGGAACATACTTTGTACCTTGGTCAAAAGAGGGTAGTTCAGTTTGTTTGTAGAGGTGTATGCATCTTATAATCAGTTCCATTAATCTATTCTGCTTTTATGCCAGTACCATGTTAATTTTATCATAGTAGCTTTGTAGTATAATTTCAAGTCAGGGATTGTAATACCTCCTGCCTTTCTGTTGTTGCCCAGGATTGCCTTTGCTATTCTTTGTCTCTTGGGATTCCAGATAAATTTGGTTTTCTTTTGGATTGGTGAGTTATACTAATGGTATTTTAATTTGTAATCATTGAATTTTGGAAATGTGGCCATTTTCACAGTGTTGGCTCTTCCTATCCAGGAACAAAGAATATCTTTGTATTTTCTGAAATCCTTTTTGATCTCTTTTTTTCAGAGTACTGTAATTTTCACTTATAAATCTTTTACTTCCTTTGCAAGACTAATTCCCAAGCATTTTATTTTTTGGATGTTGTTGTGAAAGGCATGGTTTCCTTAATTTTTCTCTCGGTATGTTCGTCATTTATGTAAAAAGATTCTATGGAGTTTTAAGAGTTGAGTTTGTAACATGCTATTCCACAAAATTTAGTTATTAAATCTACAGACTTGGTGGAAATTTTTGGGTCTTCTATATAGAGTATCATGTCATCTGCAAGTAATTATAACTTCATTTGTTCCTTTCCAATCATTATTCCTTTTATTTCTCTCTCTAATCTAATTACTCTAGCTAATGTTTCCAGAACTATGATGGGTAGGTGTGGTGACAGTGAACTTCCTTGCCCTGCTCCTGATTTTAAAGTGAAGGATTTCAGTTTTGTCCATTTAGTAATATGTTGGCTGTTGGTGTGTCATGGATGGCTTTTATTGGGTTGAGATAAACACCATCTATTATGATTTTCTGTAGGGCTTCTAACATGAATGAGTGTTGGAATTTGTCAAAAGCATTTTCTATATCTATTGAGATGATCATGTGTTTTTTCCCCCTTTGGCTCTGTTGATGTGGTGTATTACGTTTATTGATTTGTGTATATTGAACCATCCTTGCATTCCTGGGATGAATCCCATTTGGTTGTGATGTGTAATCTTTTTGATGATTTGCTGAATTCTGTTGATTGCTCAGAAGGATGTTATTTCATTTCCATGTGTTTAAGAAGTTTTTGCTGTTTCTTTTGTCCATAATTTCCAGTTTCGTTGCACTATAGTCAGATAACATGAGTGGGATAATTTCATATGTTTTCTTTTGGAGGGCATCCTATGTGCATGTGAGAAGAATATGTATTATGACATTAGGTGGAACACTCTGTTATAGTCTACTTAGTCCATTTCTCCTTGGGTTTGGTTTAGTTCTGTTATTTATCTATTGATTTTTTTGCCTCATTCTTCTGTCTCTTTGTGACAATGGGGTGCTAAAGTCAACCATTACAAGTGTGCTATTGCTCATTTGATTTTTTATGTCTGTTAAAATTTGTCTTATGTGCTTGGCAGCTCCCATATTGGGTGTATATGCATTTGACATTTTCATCTCTTCTTTTTTTTTTTTTTCTGTTGTCCATGCAAATTATTTAATTTTTAATTTCATCACACAATTCATTGAAAGTGAAGATCAAGCATCACATATGGCTCTATTCTACGTAAAACACTCCTTCATGAACAATGTAGGTGATCAATAAATGCAGGATAACTGGATGAAGAAACAGTCTTCAGAGTTAGATTTTTCCATTTATGCTGTTTGATGTAGTCATAAAATTACATTGGCAAAGTAGAGTCCCATGCAGGAAGAGGTGGCAGGATGATGATGGTGGTGACGGTAGTGATGACAGTGCTACCCAGCACACGCTATGAATTCAAGTGACAAGCAATAGCATCTGACCCCAACATCAATGATTTAAAGAATATTAGATTGATTAATGCATGTTATAATGTTAGTAAATGATTAAGACAAAAGAAACATTACTTCACTTCCTAAATGCTATTGGAAACTCTATTGAGGAAGTAAGACTGCGACGATGCTGTTCTCTACTCCGTTAAAGCTCCATGAAGAATCCACACAACATTCTTCTCTGTCCTTCACTTTCCAAGTATGTTGTGTAGAAAACATACTATGAAGAACTTGGAGGGGGCAGGGTAGAACGATCATAAGGAGCAGACATCATGCTTTTGTACTGCGAGCACATTTTATTCTACTCTTTTTAAAGTGACCATACAGTCGAGCAGTACCTAACAATGGGGGTACATACCAAGAAACCCCACATCTACTGATTCCAAGATTGGGTGAACATCATTGACTATGCACTAACTCAGTCGGTTCAGTCTGCTAGGAAGCCAGGCTGTGCAAGTCACCCTTGGAGGGGCCATCCCCCGCTGATGAAGACGGTATGCGGTTCATGGCGACACCTTTTTCAAAACCCTGCTCTGTTAATTCCAGCACTTGAATAGTTTTAAAGCTATCTCTGTTTGTTACCTTGAGTACCATCACATTTGGCTATTTTGTTCCTATGCTTACTCACAGTAATTTCTGTTTGTATTCTGAACATGGTTCGTGACACTCTGTATCTAGACTCTGTTATGGTTCTTTAATAGATACATCTATTATTATTTTAGCAGGCATTTAACTGTTAAAACTGGACTTCCCTCACACTCCAAAGTCTACTTCCACTAAAATGGGCAGCCAATGGGAAAAACATATGATTATTTCTTTCAGTGTCCACACTTGCAAAGTTTAAGGCAGAATAAGAAGCTGGTAGAATTTAACCAATACTCTTGCTGTGATCTTCCTTATGTAATTCTCTGTCCCTCACTTTCCAAGTTCCTAAGTAGACCTGAATTCTGTTTCCTAATTCATCGTGCCAGTAAGAGTTAGCTTATATTGTGGTAAAACAATAGGAAAAAATCCATCCAATCAGTCGGTGCCACTCCCTGCCTCCCAGGACCAACTCCCTTCTAATCCGTCTGTGCTTCGCCTCTCTCTAATGCCTCCCGGTGTCATGTGGGCACAGGTGTATCCTGCAGATGTTATCACTGTCATCTGAGGAAAAGAAGCCGCTCCCTCAAGAGCATTGACTTCGAATTCAGACAAACTCAAGTCCGTGCTCTCGACATCTTGCCACAGTGTTGCTCACGGGAGCAGGTGACTTCAGCCCTCGGTGGTGTCTCACTTTGGCCACACTTTCCCCCGCTGTGCGGTGCATGCACTTTCATTATCTAAGTGCAAGGTCACATGAAAGTCACTGAGAAATGCTGTCTTCAGACAAAGCTACTTTGCCCCTTGTAAGTTAAGCTGCACTGGTAATGACACCAACCTCCAAGGGCCATATAAGCATTAAATAGGACAATGCAGGAGCGACCGCTGACATGGCAGACACTGCACACAGAGGCATTCGGAAAGCTTTAGTATTATACAAACGTAAACTTTAGTATTACATCGCTGTTTTTATTTTAAATTATTAACAATCATTAATAGCAATATGACTGTAATTGTTGGTTTAAACAATATCAATGATTGCTGACAATATTAACTGTGACAGGAGCCTTCTTTCCTCAAAAGTGTAGTTTCACAGTTTTCCTTCTTTTTTTTTTTTTTTGTATTTTGTATTTTTAGGGAAGAGTTTATAGGGTGTTCAGGGTCTCGCTACTAGATGGGATTTGTAGTGATCCACCTGTTTCATCTCTTCTTTTTGCTGTTTTCCTCCAACTAGTATGTAGTGATCTTCTTTATCTCCTTTGGTTATTGTTGTTTGAAGTTGACATTGTCAGCAACAAGAATAGCAGCCCCTGCTTTTTTCTGGGTTCTTGTTGCATGCACTATTGTTTTCCATCCTTTGACTTTCATTATGTGAATTTACTTTAGAGTCAAATGTATTTCTTGGATATATCTTATTGTCAGATTTTGTTTCTTGATTCATTTTACCAGTCTGCTCCTTTTGATTGGTGAATTGAGGTCATTTACATTGATGACTATACCTAGTATGTATTCACTTGTCTTTCACATGATATGTTCCTGCTGTAGGTTCCCTACTTTTCTCCTCTGTTTAATTACTTTATTTTGTAGCCCCTTTCTATTGTTGTTCTTGAGGTTGTGGTCATTTTTGTCCCTTTCTAGAATATTTGTTGATACTCTTTATAGTATTGGTGTGGTTGTCATAAATTTCTTCAGTTGTTCTTTGTTGTAGAAGTGTATTATCTCCCCACTAAATTTGTTCATACATTTTTTAAAATAAAAGTGATTGTTATAGAGTCTTATTAAACAGCTCAGACTTATAGGGATCCTCTAGTTTTCAGCCTCCCTGGCACTGGGATTAGAGCGGTACCACTACACCCTGACTCTGTGGCCAGTTTAACATGCCCTGGGGGCAGGGCTGGTTCAGCAGGTGGTGCTGGGGATTGAACCACGGTCCCTGAGCTTGCCTAAGCTTCCCTAAGCAGGCACTTTAGTCTGCTAAGCTATCTCACAGGCCCCAACTCCATCAAATTTGATAGATAGTTTTACAGGGTACATCAATCTGAGTTGAAAATTGCTTTCTTTCAGGACCTGAAATACTTCAATCCAAGTTTGTCTTGATTTTACGGCTTGTGTTGAGACATCTTCCATGATTCTGATGGGCTTTCCATTATAGGTGATTTTTTTTTTTCTATAACAATTTTTAACATTCTGTTCTTTAGTTGAATTTCTGGTATCTTGATTATTATGAGTTTAAGTATAGATTTATTTTGATTATGGTTAATTGAAGTCTTATATGCCTCATTTAACTGTATGTTAAATTCTTTCCCCATGATTGAGAAATTTTCTGACACTACTTCTGCTAATGATCTTTTTTATGTCATTTGTGCTGTTTTGTTGACACCTATTAGTTTTATATAGTATTTACTTACCATATCTGGTAGTTGCTAAGCTGCCATTTCCTGGTTCCTTATTATTTTTAGAGATCTTTCCTTTTGCAATCACTAGCTGCCATGCTGTCTTCAATGCCTTAAATATATCCTGTTTCATTCAAGTGATTTTGCCAATTTTCAGTGGAATTCTTAATTTCACACATATCTGTTTGAATTTGTTTTATGTATTTCAATTCTTTTCAGTATTGTTTGCTCAATGTTTCCATCATTTGTCTATTCTCCTCTACTGTTTTATCTATGCCTCCTTTAGATGTGGTGAGCAACGTTTCATGATTGTTGTACCTCCTTTTTTAGCTGAGAGATTATTTCTAATTTAATTTCTTCCATAGCCTAATGTAATTGTTTCTTTACTTTAGTTTCTGACACTTCAAAAATTATAGGTGTGTGACTTTCAAGTTCTTCTAAGTCCTTGTCTCCTGGACTTGTTCTGGGTCAGTTGCAAGTCTGAGCTTGCAATGAAGCTTCCAGTGTTCACCCAGTCTCAGCAGTAATGGGAGGAGAGCAGAGCATGGGTCAGCAAGACTCCTGGGCATTGGTGGATGAGGTAGCCTCACTAAAGCTCTGCTATTCAGGGTTCAGTGTGGCTTCCACCATGGTGAAATGTAGGTGACCTGCAGCTCAGGAAGGCTCTGAGGATGATGGTGGAAGGCCAAAGCTAAACAAAGTTCCTGAGACTGTGTTGAGGGTGGGGCAGTACTCACCAGGTTCTTGCAGCTTCCTAGTGTCAATCTGCCTTCTGCAATGGTAAGACAGTCCACTGCAGATCTGCAAGGCTTCTATGCACCTGTGATGGTTTCAGGCCAGACCCACTGAGTCCCCCTCATTCTGGTTTCTCTAACTGCTGTTTGCATCACAGAAGAATCTAGCTGACATATTTAACACATTTTATTTAATTCTTTGAATGCAAGCTATTTCCCAAAAACTGTGATTATGGGTTGTGACACTAGTTCTGTTTAGTTCTGAACAACATAAGGGACATCCATGCTCTGATTCAATTCTTGATGTGGTCTTTCAAATGTCCCACATAATTTTCTGTCTTCTTTCCTTTGGTCATTTGGCACTTGGTACAAAAATAGAGTAGAGGATTTCCAAGGCCCTTGGGACATCTAGATTATTGAGTTAAATTAATTTGGAGAAAAGACACCCTCTGAATATTGGGCTTTAAGTCAAGAAAAAAATTATTGTTTTAAGCCAATGACATTTTGTGTTATTCATTATAACAACTAACAATTAATTACTCTGATTAATGTAGTAACTCAATCTAAAGGTGTGTTTGTAAAATGGATTTCACCACAGTGACAACACAATTCACTGACTACAAAAAATAAAGTAGTCAGAATGAATCCTAGAGCAGCACACCCAGGAAGAAGCCAGGTCCTGGGTATCCCAATGAACCAGTTCAAGTTTTTCTTCATGAGTGTTTGGTCAGAAGCCACGGATTAAAGAAGATTATGGGGCCAAAGAGGAAAGTGATCGATGACGTAGAGTGGGCCTAAGGAGAGTCACATGAGGAGAAGACACTCTCTCAGGCTTTCACAGAGAGCACATTGGCCAAGCAGTGGCTGTGACTCATCCACATGGCTGCACTGATGAAGGTTCTACAATCTGAGGTACAGGATCTCAGGATAAATCCTGAGGGCATTTCATTGACCTTCTCAGACCAAAAAGCTACAACTCTTGTTGCATAGGTCCTGCTTTACCTTGGTCTTAACCATCCAGTAGAAAAGTAGAAAGATGAAATATAAGAAATAAAGCCATGCTGTTAAGTTGAGCTGTGGGGGACTCAAGTCAATAATTTCTGACATTGCCAGTTAAACAGAAGACTCAATGCTATTATGGGCTACCGGACTCTTTTAGAATATTTTGCTGAGTTTACACACCTATAATATTCAATAACGGAACTTAGAAAAAATGGGGTATACAGATGAATGTCCATTTTGTATCTGTGTATTCAAAGTGGTTGGGATAGATATATAGTTGCATTGTCTTAATGAATAGAATGATTTGTTCTAATGGTGTTCGTAAATAGGATCACAAGTCCGCATCTTGTACAGCAATTAACCACTAAGAAGAATATATGCAGTGTATTATTTGTTGAAACTGTACTTGCGATTTGATTTGAAACTGTCTCATTGCTATCTGTTTATCAATAAAACTTTGAAAAAAAAAAAAGAAGCCACGGATCAGAAGTGTAATCAGTTTCACACTCTGAAAAATCCCTTAACTCTGGATAGTCCTCCCTCTCCACTAGCACTTCTCAAAACTGGCTGCCATCACTTCTGGCCTGCACTACAGACTACAGCAGTAGTGTCTTGCCTAGTCTCTCTGCTTCCAGTCCCTTCTCTGCTGTCCTTTATTCTCATGAAAGTTACTCTGACCTGCCTGAAGCCAAAGATGATCAAATAAAATCCCTTTAATGATCTGCAAATAAATACACACCTTAACTTGTCCCTATCCGACTTGACCCTTACCTACTTTTAAAGTTGCCAGTCAACTCCAACACACACACACACACACACACACACACACACACACACATAAATATATGCCATAGAAGAATAGTCATATAGGCACAGACATGCATGTGCATGCATATGCACACATACATGTGCGAGCACACACACACACAAGATTCCCATTATTAGGGTCCTTTCTTTTATCTGCCAACATCATGCTTCCCTTGTCACTGGTCACTTGCAAGTTCTTTACGGTTTGGTCTTAGATATTATTTCATCTTTGTGCTCTCTTTCTCCTGACTGCACTGATTTTTCTCAAATATCCTCTCAGCAGGCATCTCCTCCTGGCCAGCAGTCTACCTACTGAGGAGGGTGCAGACTTGGGTGCAGATTGGCAGCCCCAGTACGATCCTGAGCCCAAGTGCCCAGCCAGCCTTCCACAGCAGTGATCGCAGGTGCAATGCTGCCGTGCCTGTCTCTGGGCATCAGATCACTGCAGGCTGAGTCAAGCGTGACAACTATCTGATGCAGACGACTGAATAGCAAACACCCAGAAACTCCTGTACCCACATGGATGTGGCAGCTACAAAAATGATGACCAAGCAGGAGTCACCCTTTTGAAAAGTCCTCAGTATAAACCTAAGAATATTATTGGTTTTCAAAAATCGCCTCTAAAAGGTCAACTCCACAGTGAGTTCAGGGTGATTTTCCAAAAATGTAAAGCCATCTTTGAAACAAACAACAGGAAAGATGAGCTGTGTTGAGGATGGTCAAGAGGGTGTCTCTAGGCCCAAGGTCATGCTGTTTAATAAGTAATACTTGCCACATGCTGCTCCTGCATGCTGAAGATAAAGCTAATCTGAGCGAGAAACTACTTCATTGTCTTTCATTTAAAATCATTTACATTTAAATCTAAACACTGAAGTGGAGTAAAATATTCGTCCACTAAAATGTAATGTTACTGGAATGCTCTTATGCATATTTTGAGCAATGTGGATATAGGAATCTATTTTTGAACTGCCAGTTTTATGAAATTGTCACGTGGATTCAGGGACTTACTGAAGCAGTCTGCCCACATCCACCCTAGGACGACCAGAGACCGCTCTGAGCCTCTTCCGTTCCACTGTGCTCTCATCCATGCTAAAGGTGCACCCTCATGAGTTACGAAGGCCCAGGAAGCACAGCTGCACTGTGGGACTCCCATCCTTCTTTAGCCTGCTCCTGACCAACAGCCACCATCCGTGTGCTTTTATGAGCTTTGTCATAGGCCAGGAGCACAAAGCCTTTTCAGTGAACTCTCCCCCTCAAAGGTCTCTTCTTTTGGACCTCTTCCTTTCACAACCCATCGTTATGCTCACGACCCTGTAAAAGACCTCATGAACTACATAAGCATTACTCATCTGGTCCGAGTGCCAGGACAGTTTCTTCTCAGGATTGTTCTAAAATACACTGTGCTCAAACCTTTATTTTGCCTAACATTTACCACAAAGTTTAGCATCTGGATTGAGAACCATTGGAGATATAAGATGATACGGAAAATTTACAAAAGAACATTAATATTAACTAAATATTACTTTAATTGTTTTTATATTGACTCTGTGTAGGAAAGGATAACATTTTGGATATTTTGATTTGAATAAAAATGTAAGATCAAAATACATTTACCACATTTTTCCTTTTTACGAATGAGACTACTAGAAAATTCTTGAAGGAATATGTAACCGGAAGGTTTCTATTGTGGTGGTGCTGCTTTGAAGGATGGTTCCAGATAATGATGATCATGTTTTCACAAACAATGGATTTGCTGGAATAGATCTTTAGCCTCTTGGAAGAACATTTATTGGGGTGGAGGTGGCAGTTACCTGGAATCGGACTCAGGATCTCACACGCGTCAGGGAGGTACTGTGCTGCTGAGCTATATCCTCAGGCCCAATGATTTTTCTAAAAAGAAAACATTTGTTTGGATACTTAAGCCCCAAGGTGGTCCCAGAAAGAGCTCCAGAGCACAGAAGTTGCCTGAACTGTAAAAACCACCCTGGAGGGCAGCTTGAAGTGGGACTGTCATCTTTCCCTGTTTCTCATGATTCCTCCACCACTCAGCTTGAACTGGGACTCACAATATTTTCCTTCTTCACTCAATCTATCCAAACAATCTTTGACAGGGGTAAAATAATTCTCATGTTATGAATGAAAAAAATTGAGGCCCAATGAGCATATCCTTGATCACGGAATACAGAAGATCTGAATCCAGAATCCACAAACATTGTTTGTTTGTTGCTCTATTACGGAATTCCTCAAAGGTACAGAAAAGGTAAGCTTTCCCTGATTATGGCTATTCAGATCAATGCCTACACTCTGTAGATCCAGCAATGGATGGAGACCTGTGGTCTAAAAGCCCACAGGGGAGACGACCCAGGCCGCGGGATCCTGCACAGACCCAGAGCGCAGGCCCGG
>NW_004524730.1:2223911-2227385 GCF_000260255.1 Octodon degus | reverse complement strand
ACAATCTAAAAAATAAAATAAAATAAAATGAAAGCCCACAGGGGCTAAGACCTGCTTCCATGCAGGGCCTCCCAACCACACCCTCAGGCCTTCCTCTTAGACTAAGAAAAGACAGAGGAAACAAACCATAAAACCCAATTAACTAGTTTGTCCAAACTTCAGGGTGAAAATGCATGGAGATGAGATCCTATCTTCAGGTGGCAATAGGACAAAGTGAGACTGTTTGTGGAGCACCTACTCTGTGTGAATCTGCTCCATGAGTAATCCGTGATAGTACTCTATTGAGAGCTCCCTACATACATTTCACAACTGCTGCAGCTGCATGCTTTGCAAGGGGCTACCAGGGAAGAGGCTCTGCAAGGAGCACTGCACTCAGAGTCGTAACACTGCCATCATCATTATCAACAGAAACAACATGGTCAACATTGCACATACCCCCCTGCATAAAACTCGTCCACCTCCCTAGACCTCTATACTGAGGCTACAAAAATAGCTATCCTCCCAACAGGACTCAGTGAATTGCACGTGTGCTTTCATGTGGCTGGGCTGTAAGTTATAGCAAGACTGGAGGAGCAAAGAGAGTGAGCTTGCATCTCAGCTCCTGGGACTGGGTTTGTTACAGCACAACACACCTCCAAATGATTTTTATTAGCTGAAATGACCTCAAGCCACAGAGTGCTCTGGCTGGTGCAGACTGTATTTAGTTGCTGGATTTGCCCTTGAGTCCCTTGATATGCTAGTCTGGCTTTACTCCACTATGAGGTTGGACCTCTTCCACTTCCAATGGGTGTGATCTCTATCCTGGCTGGACCCTTTGCTTCCTTTAGGATGTGACTTTTGGTAGATATGAGCAGTCACACTTGTATTTTGGGCAGTGTCAAACAAGCAGCTACAAAAGAACTGGGACTGTTTCCTGGGTCAGTAGGAGCGTATGAAGAGACGACTAATCCTGGTACATTCCAGAACATGGTTTCAGTAACATGGTGAGTTTAAGCATCTGTAGAAAGAAAAGTCAGAAGAGCAGACTGTTAACCACCCCCCCATGCACTTCTTTTCTTCCCTCCCTCCTGGTAGACTCACTACCCCTATGTGCATGCAACAAGTCCAGATTCACTCTCTGTTCTACATTCTTTACCATGAGTGGCACTAAGACAGCGGAACTGGGGGAGGGAGTTTCATTAAGTGTGTTCTATGTCTTCCTCCACATCTGTCTCTCCACATTTCAAACTAGAGGTTAGCACCTCAGACTCATCAGGGTGCTCACTATGAAAATAAATTTGATAAATAAATACAACAAGTGTGGCTGGGGATGTGGAACCTGAAAACCCTGGTGCTGGGGGAACGGAAGGAAGTGCAGTTGCTATGAAAAGTGGTACAACATTTCCTCAAAACATTAAACATGGAATTTTATCCTTACAAAGTGTCCAGAGTAATGGAGTCTGGACATGGTGGCTCACACCTGTAATCCCAGCATTAGGAAGGCAGAAATCAGGAGGATCATTACTAGTCTGAGCTGCATAGTGAAATCCTGCACCAAAAAAAAAAAAAAAAGTTCAGTTCGAGAATTTAACTTCTTGGTGTCTAGACAAAAGAACTGAAAGTGGGATAGATATCAATCTAGGCCATGTTCATAGTAGCCAAAGTCACAACTGCCAAATGATGGTGGAATCAACCGAAGTGTCGATCAATGGGTGAACAGACAAGAAAAATGTGGTGTGTACATGGAACAGAATGTGACTGATTTTTAAAGGAAAAAAAAACACAATAAGATACAGTACAACACAAATGAACCTTGAGGACTTGCTGCTGACTAAAATAGGCTGGTCATAAAAAGAGCTCATACCATCTGACTCTATCTAAATAAATTACCTGGAATAGTAAATCACAGGGATGGAAAATGGATTAGTGGTTGCTCTGTGAGGGAAGGAGAGGAATGTGGAGAAGCTGTTCAGTGGGTAACAAACTTCATTTTTGAAAGATAAACAAGGTTCTGGGAGTGGGCAGAGATAACAACTGCCTCTTCCCTCCTCTCATTATGTCACTCAAGGCCATTGCAGCTCCAAACCTTCCCAGGAGACAAGTTCAACTAAGTGCAATTTCTTTCTCCACCCAAATATTCTTCAGTGCCCCTAAGGTGTTGGCAGGAAGAGAAGAGTCTCCACAAAACCCTCCAGGTAAATTCAGTCTCAGAGATCAGACCTGAGCATTCTCAAGATCTATTCTTGGTTTGAATGATTTGCTTCATTTCTGTGATGTGATTATCTCAACTTGCCTTGACATGATTTGTATTGAATCAAATGGCAATGAACAGAACAGTCCAAGAGCAGTAGAACTTAGAAACCTGACAAACTGAACCCAACTGTATTTGTACAGTGACCAGAAAAATGTGAGCCACAAACAAAAAGCCACTGGGAGTGGCTGAAGTTGTGGTCCCTCCAAGCATAAGAACTCTGGGAAGATGTGTCCTAAATGGGTGGGGAGAAATGCTGAACTGGCCTTGATCACATATACAGCAATGGTCAAAACCTAGTAAAACCATTCTCCGGACTGGTTACATTTGCTCAGGACATAGGCTTTGATTCTATCGCGTTTTCTTGAGGAGAAAGTCCATAGTGATGTTTACTTTCCCATGCAGGGTCATGGGGATGAGAGGTGGGTCAAGGTGGCTTCTCAGAGAGACACATTCTGCTTCACATTCAGAGGTGTGGAAAGATTTCTGAGCGTGGAGTGAAGACAGCAGAGTGAGAGGGAAACTGCAGAGTAGGCTGCACACTAAGGAACCAGTATGCTTGACCTTTTCACTCCCACATGTCACAAACTTGAGAGCTCATTCACTGCATGCTGCAACTCGTTCACATCCAACAACACTCACACACAGTGTTCTGTGGCACATGTATTTTTAGGTATAATATACATATTTGTACTATATGTGGAACACACTCATCTAAATACAAACTCACATTTGCTTATAAGTATGCGAATGTGCACACACTGAAAACCACACACACGCACACACACACACTTCATTGTAACATTTCCATCCTGACCCCTTGGTGGGGACATTATCAAGCTTCTGCAGTTCTTCTTCCCATTTTGGGAAAGGGAAATGGTAATAGGAAATGTAACATGTTCCTTCAACCCTGGAATTCTAGAAAAATGAGGGAAATTTTCATTCCCTGATTTGTATTTCTGATACTGGTGTTTATTTAAGGGCCTCCCCGGCCACATTCCACTCTGCTCTGTTAAGGCTCTTGCTAATCATTCTAGAAGATCTGTGCCATCAAAAAAATTTTTTGGATCCAATTTTTAAATGTTTTTTATCATATTATGTAGGGACTTAAAGTTCAACATATCAATACTTGATGAAAAATACCTGTTCCTTATTATGCCTAAGATGTTTGATATGCAGACAGATAGTGAAGTTAAGCTTAATAGCCTAAGTTGTTTGATAATAACAATAAGCTTGTCTTCTGG
>NW_004524730.1:2219311-2223116 GCF_000260255.1 Octodon degus | reverse complement strand
GTCCTACCGATTTGATTTGAAACTCTCATTGCTATCTGTTTATCAATAAAATTATGAAAATAAATAAATAAATAAATTTATTTGTGTGTGTGTGTGTGTGTGTGTGTGTGTGTGTGTGTGTGTGTGTCTGTGTGTGTGTGTGGCCAGCTCAGCCCACCAGGGGGCAGGGCTGGCTGGCAGGTAGTGCTGGGGGATTGAACTTCGGTCCCTGTGCTTTGCTAAGCTTGTTCTAAGTAGGTGCTTTAGACAACTGAGCCATCTCATCAGCCCCTCAAAAAATATTAAGTAGGCTTCACAGAGAGCAAGTTGGTCAAGCAATGGCTATGACTCATCCAGATGGCTGACACAAACAAAAGATCCACAAGATGGTGTACATGTTTTCAGGGTAAACACTAAGGGAATTTGACTGACCTTACCAGATAGCAAAAGTTACATTTTCAGCTATATAGCTTTTGCTTTAATTTGGTCTTAACTATCCAGCAGAAAAGTGTAACCACGAGGTACAAAAATAAAGCTATATTAATATGCTGAGCTGAAAAAGGCTCAAGTCAACAATGTCTGGCATTGCCAGTTGTGCTTGTAACTCACTACTATTATGGACTATTGGATTATATTGGGTTATTTGGAATTCAAGTACCTACAATCTTTGGACTGGCGTCAAGTATGAAAAGGTCCTTTAAAGACTTCTCCAAATACAGCTTCTCTACCAGCAAGGTAACAACTAACTCTGATGAAACAAAACAAAAAAGCATAATATAGATAAAAAAATTTGTAGTGAAAAAAAATCATACGTATATACAAGATAGTTATGATAGATATACAGCTACTTTCTCTTAGTTCAGTGAGAAGAAAGGTTTGTACAAATATTGTTTAGACAAGATATCATGTCTATATCTTGTCTTCTGAATAACTACTCTGAAGACAACAACATGCAATGTATTAATTATTGTAACTCTTACTAACCTGTTTTGAAAATGTTTCATTGCTATTTTATCTCAATAAAATGAATAAAGAATTTAAGTAAGCTGTAGAGAACAGGATTTCATTTTTATTGAAAACACAATTTAGAGATGTGCTGCCCCCTTTGGGGAATGCACCACTCCCAAAATGGTGCTCCTCATTCCCCACTGGCCCTGCTGGCTGTGGCAGCTGACCAGGACCCGTATGTGCCTACTGTGTGTGACCAGACATGATCTTACATCTTATGCCTTGGGCCTCTTCTGTCCTGGCCTGCTCCTCAGTTCCTGCAAAGTGGTTTCTATGTTATCATCAAATGATATGAAATTCCTGGCTAGTTATTAAGTAAGACCCAGGAGGGCACTGGGTACATTGCTGCATGCATTTGGTTTGTACTGAAGGTGACTCCATAGGTTGTCTGGTCTTATGTTCTCCAGATGCTGCCAGACAGGCCACACAACGCCACTGGGAAACACAAAGGTTGTAACAAGCTATGTATTTTGATTAATGACCGAAAGGAGCACAGGACAGCACCCATCACTGACACACACTGTGTTGTACTGTCTAAAATTTCTTATGGATCCCTATGCTTCCCTGGGATTGTGAAAGAAAAGATGTGCTTGCACTAAACTTTTAACTCAAGATCTGTTTTCTGTAAAATGTGGTCTGGAGAGTTTTCTATCAAGCTGAGGTCTTGGTTGTCATCATGACAAAATGACTTATGTTCTTTGAGTGGATGTTTGCTCACCTAAAAATTAGGCTTTTAAATAACTTATTTGCTTCTGGGTTAAAATTAATTGAGTTAATATATCTGAAAGTACATTATCTCCTCCAGTAACAAAAGTAAGCATAATATTTAATTATAAGTACCGCGCACTAACCGATTGAGCCACTGGAGCTTCAAGCATAATATTTAAGTTAAACTTCCTCCCCTCCAAAAATTTAAACTTCCCCAACGCTACAAATCTCACATTGAAAATCTTCTCATACTGCACATTTCACTCAAATTTTAGAATGTTGCATGATGGTAAAAATTCCAAATTTCTCCCATTATAAAATTAACAAAGAGGAGCAGGGTTGAGCAGAGAGAGAGAGAGAGAGAGAGAGAGAGAGAGAGAGAGAGAGAGAGAGAGAGAGAGATGAATAGTATAACAGAAGTTGAATATTCCAGGAGCCTTAGTAAAGATCACAAGAAATAAAACTTAGGCTCTTTCCTACATTCCTCGGTTTCACAAGTCAATTAGCCTTATTAGAAAGGGGGCACATTCCTGAGATCTGTTACAGGTGTCAAGGGGGTGCAGTTAAGGCTCTAAACTTGAGTGTGTGTTCAGGGTGGCAAAAAAGAGTTCCAGATATACTCATGCACTGTTTAGAGAAAAGACTCTAGTGATGATTTAGGAGCTTTTTAAAGGCTTGCCTTGTAGCTGAGAAAAAAATATAATCATGAAAATTTAAATTATTACAATTTCTGAGTGCTTAGTTGTCAAGATTTTTTCGAAATTTGTGGGTTGTCTTTTCACTTTGTTGGTAATTTCTTTTGACATGCAAAAACTTCTCAATAAGAGGAGGTCCAGTCATTAATTCTTTCAATTGTTACCGGTGCGATTTGACTTTTGCTCATGAACTCTTTGCCTACCCCTATGTCTTCAAGAGTTCCTCCTACATTCTCTTCCAGGAGATTTAGTGTTTCTGTTTTAATGTTTAGATCTTTAATCCATTGTGACTTTAGCTTAGTGCATGGTGATAGACCTGGGTCAAGTTTTAGTTTTTGGCATGTAGAGAGACAGTTTTTCCACCACCATTTGTTAAAGAGGCTATCTTTCTTCCATTGAGCATGTTTGGCCTTTTTGTCAAAGATAAGATGGCTGAGTATGTTCCTAGAGGCTTCTGCATCTTCTATTCCATTCCACTGATCATCAATTCTATTTTGTTGCCATTACCATGCTGATTTTATGACAGTAGCTTTGTAGTATAATTTCAAGTCAGGAATTGTAATGCTTCCTGCCTTCTCTTTGCTTCCCAGGATTTTCTTTGCTATTCTAGGTCTTTTCTGGTTCCAAATAAATTTTAGGAATGATTTCTCTAGGTCTGAGAGGTATGTTGGTGGTAGTCTGATAGGGATTAGATTAAATCTGTGCAGCAATTTTGGGAGTATGGCCATCTTCACAATGTTGATTCTTCCTATCCAGGAGCATGGTATATCTTTCCATTTTCTGAAATCCTCCACGATCTCTTTTTTAAGAGTACTGTAATTTTCCTTGAAAAGGTCTTTTACTTTTTTAGTTAGGTTAATTTCAAGGTATTTCATTTTCATCGGTGTTATTGTAAAAGGTATTGTTTCTCTAATTTCCCTCTCAGTGTGTTTATTATCTGTGTAGAGGAATGCTATTGACTTTTGGGTATTGACTATAACCTGCTATGATACTGAATTTGTGTATTAATTCTAGTAGCTTCTTGGTGGAGTTTTTGGGTCTTCCAAATAAAGTATCATGTCATCTGCAAATAATGATAATTTCACTTCTTTAACTATTCTTATTCCTTTTATTTCTCTCTCATGCCTAATGACTGTAGGTAATCATCTCAAAACTATATTGAATAGGAGGGGTGATAGAGGACTTCCTTGTCTTGTACCACATCTAAGAGTAAGCGATATAAGTTTTTTCCCATTTAGAATTATGTTAACTGTTGGATTTTCATAAATGTTGTTTGTCTGTTAAGCTTAACCTCACTATCTGTCTGAATATTAAATATCTTAGGCATAACATGGAACAGGTATTTTTCATCAAGTATTGATATGTTGAACTTTAAGTCCCTACAGAATATGATGAAAAAACATTTAAAAAATTAA
>NW_004524730.1:2160947-2219211 GCF_000260255.1 Octodon degus | reverse complement strand
TTTTAAAATAAGCATAAAGAATTATATAATTCTTATGTTTACACATCAATCCAGAAATCTAACCATATTGAAGTAGAGGCCGTCTATTCCAATTTTTTGTAGGACTTCGAACACGAATTGGTGTTGGTCTTTGTCCAAAGCCTTTTGTGCATCAATTGAGATGATCATGTGGTTTTTAGTTTTTGCTCTATTGATATAGTATATTACATTTATAGATTTGTGAAAACTGAACCAGCCTTGCATCCCTGGGATGAATCCTACCTGGTCATGGTGTATGATCTTCTGGATGATTTGCTGTATTCTGTTTGCTAGGATTTTATTGAGGATTTTTGCATCTATGTTTATGAGGGAGATTGTCCCATAGTCCTTTTTTTAGTTGCATCTTTCCTTGGTTTTGGTATCAGTATAATACTTGCCTAAAGAAATGATTTTGGGAGGATTGCTTCTTTTCCAATTTCACTGAAGAGTTTGAAGAGTATAGGGATTATATCTTCCATAAATTTCTTGTACAATTCAGCTGTGAGTCCATCAGGGCCTGAACTTTTGTTTCTTGGTAGGATTTTTTATTACATTTCATATTCCATTGGCTATTATTGATCTGCTCTCTAGGATTTATGAAGAACTAAAAAACATTAGGGCCTAAAAATTTAAAGACCCAATCCAGAAATGGTCATCCAAGATGAACACACACTTCTCAGAGGATAAAATTCAAGAAGAAAATGAAATATATGAAAAAATGTTCCACATCACTGGCCATCCATGAAATGCAAATTAAAACAACACTAAGATACCATCTCACCCCAGAAAGAATGGCTAACATAAAGAAATCAACCAACAACAAATGTTGGAGAGGCTGTGGGGAAAAAGGAACCCTTCTCCACTGCTGGTGGTAATGTAGACTGGTGCAACCATTATGGAAAACATTGCAGAGATTCCTTAATAACTAGGACTGGAAATCCCATTCAAACCAGCTATTCCTCTACTGGAAATTTTCCTGGAGAATCTGAAAACATCATATCATAGTGATATATGTATACCTATGTTTATAGCAGCACAATTTGTGATTGCCAAATCTTGGAAACAACCATGATGCCCATCACCTGAGGAATGGATAAAGAAGATGTGGTATTTTTATACAATGGAGTATTACTCAGCTATAGAGAATGATAAACTGGAAGCCTTTACATTGAAGTGGATGCCACTTGAAGATATACTCATAAGTGAAATAAATTAGACCCACATATGTAAATATCATATAGTCTCCCTAGTAGAACTCAAAAGAAAAAATATAAATAAAAAGGTATAACACAATTAAAAGGAAAGTGAGGACTTGAGGATTAGACAATGAGAGAGCAAGGAAAAAAGCTAGGAAACATGACAGGGGCAAAGCCATACATTTATATGTACAAGATGAGTAAAGCAATGATCCTGAGAATCTTCAGAATATTTTCAAACCTAGCAGTTAATTGGCAGGATTTTCACCCTGACTAACTATATATACTAACACCTGTGAACTAAGCAACTGCACAGAAGATGGTAAGTTGTAATAGTAGGTTCATACTTAGAGTGCCTTTCATTCTGGTCTTCTGAATACATGCTGCTTGTCATAACATTCAGGTTGCTGCCATTCTGTCTCTTGGGCAGATGATAGTTTAAAAAGGAAGGGACTGGTGAATGAAGGCAGGAGACAGGAAAAGGAGTGTTGCGGGACTGTCCTGCTGCAATGATGTATATAGTTAGATTTTAAACTTGTGTGTAAAAATATGCAATAGTTTATTTCTATTTTTTAAATGTATTTTAGTTTTTTTGTCATATTCTGTAGGGACTTTAAGTTTAACATATAAATACTTGATGAAAAATACCTATTCCATGTTATGCCTAAGATGTTTGATATTCGGACAGATGGTGAGATTAAGCTTAACAGCCTAGATTGTAGGGTAATAACAATAAGCTTCTCTTCTGGAGGGTTAAAAACCTAAGTTTGCAGACCAAAAATTTGAGAAAAAGGAGGGCCACAAGGACAGCCAACAGTTTGGCCCTAGCCTTCCAAGGTCAGTGAAGACTCAGGACATAGGAGAACCTGTACCGTAACATCATGTACCTCAGTTGTGTCCTACATTTGCTGACAAAGGAGATTATGGGGCCACAGAGGAAAGTGATTGATGATGTAGAGTGTTCCTAAGAAGAGTCACATGGAGAGAAAACATTCACTCAGGCTTTCACAGAGAGCAAATTGGTCTAACAATGGCTGTGACTCACCCACATGGCTGACACTGATGAAGGATCTACAAACTGCAGTTCAGAGTCTCTGGATAAATCCTAAGGGGATATGACTGATCTTATCAGATCAAAAAGCTACAATTCTTGTTATATAGGTCTTTATTTATCTTGGTCTTAACTGTCCAGCAGAAAAGTGTAAAAACCAGGTATAAAAAGTAGAGCCATATTATTATGCTGAGCTGTAAAAGGCTCAAGTCAACAAATTCTGACATTGCCAGTCATACGGAAAACCCACTACTATTATGGACCACTCGACTATTTTGGTATGTCTTGCTGAAGTCACACACCTATAATACTTAAATGACAATACTAAAAAAAGGGGGATACAAATGAATGACCATTTTGTATTTGTATATTCAAAATAGTGAGGATAGATATATAGCTACAGTCTCTTAATTCAATGAATAGAAAGATTTGTTCTGAAAGTGTTTGTGAACAGGATATCATGTCTGCATCTTGTACAATGAATAACTACTAAGAAAACAATGTGCAATGTATTATTCATTGAAATTGTCCTACTAATTTTATTTGAAACTGTCTCATTGCTATTTGTTTCTCAATAAAATTATGGAAAAAATAAATTAATACAATTTCAAATAAGATTTTGAAGAGTGTGTTGGTTTCTTTCCTCTTATTGCTGAGACAAAATACTTAATGCCCAAAATTAAGGAAGGAAAGGTTTATTTACACCCTCACAGTTTGTGGAGGGTTCTGTCCCTAATCAGCTTGTTCTATAGCAGGGTGGTATGGCTGAAGGACAATAGTCTACGTCAGCAGAAAATAGCAAAAGCAACAAGGGCAAAATGAAGGGAACAAGTCTCTTTTCCTCACTTGTATTTTAAGCAGGCTCCCCGCCCTTGGGCAGGTGTAGCACTCCCACCATCTCTGAACCCTCCTCTTGCCCAGGACGAGGATGTTTACAAAGTGAGGACACAGGACCCTGTTGAGTTAAACTTCCAAGCTTCTCAATTTGACACATTGTTAAATTTTTATAACAGCTTTCCCAGTCAAATCATTTGCCTATTAATTTTCCAGGATGAAAAGTGTTGACTTAGATGTTTAGAGGTTTAGTAGTAATGTGGTAGATATGTACAGGATAAATATAATTATCATCTCAGCATGTGAGAAGTAAAAGGAAAAGTATAAAAATAATATTTGAAGAGAAATGGCTCAAATATTTCCACAGCTGATGACAAATATCCATCAACAGTTTTCAGAATTCTTACAAAACTCTTAAGTCCATATAAGAACCTGTATGTTTACACACACACATACACACACAGAAAGAGAACATTAGAATGAGACAGCTGAAATATCAAAGGAAAAGAACAACTTCTTTAAAGCAGAAGCCAAGGAAAATTCATGTTCCATTCAAACAAACAAAATCGGTGGCAAAATTTTCAGCAGAAATAATGGGAGGCAAAAGTCAACTAAGAAAATTTTCTAACCAAGAATTTTCTCTTCCCTTTGTTTCTGATAAGATAGTGGAAAGCCAAGTGTAAGAATGAATTACCCTCTGTCATAAAATAATATCAGCGATGAACATAGAGGTGGAGACACGTTCAGATAAATGAGTGACTCCTAGTACTCACATTAAAATGTTCCATCACACAATGAATAATGGACTTGTATACATCTATCTTATTTATAAAAGGAAGAAACTGGTAAAATAACTGAAATTTGAGTGGGACATTGCTCTGTATATTTGACATGCACTAGATCATTTACTCCTTTAACAATTTTATAACGGAGGTGTCACTGTAAATGCCATTAAAGTGGAGGCTACATACACAAAGAGGTGAAATAGCTGACCACCCTCACACAGGAAGGAAATACTTCAGATAGCTGGTCTTTAAGCATGTACTTCAGTCTCCAGCTTCAGCTTCTTATTAAAATGGTAAATTATTTTCCACCACACTATTGAGCAAGGGATAGTACAAAGGAAATAAAGAGTACAGCTGTCACTACTATGAAGGAAGGCCATGAAAGTGGCATTGGAAACCTTATGTCGTTTTAGAGTAGAATATAATGTATTTGTTTTAAATTGGAATATTTTTGTTACTCTAATTTTCATAAATTCTTTCATTAAAATGTTCATGGTTTATTCCCAAAGACAGCCCTGTTTTTGTAGGTGTTAGACTCCATGGCAATAAATTCTGCTCTCTTCAGTTCTAAAGGACACAGCTCTTAGTTACCGGAGGACATGAATCATTCCTAAAGGTGAGTGTTTTTACACTGAAGTACAGAAATGAACACTGATGAATCACACAGACTTGGATGAGAGTTCTTTTTGTGAAATTTGTTTATGCCAATATTATGATCCTTTGGGTTATAACCAGCAGGCTTCAGTTGGGTGTGGTTTTGCTCTTTGTGAGTTTTTCAATACCCAGAAGTACTTTGCATTAGTCACGCTGGAGAGGAGGGCTTCTACTGACATCCCAGGAAAGGCTGAATAGCCATGTCTTTGGAAGCCAAGAGCTGTGGCCAAATAAAAGTGACTGACCTCCTCAGAGGTTGTCTCGACCAAGAGGGCTCTTCTCTCACAACCCAGCCATGGTATGTAGGGATGAATTTTAATGTTTCAGTGAGAGGACATCTGATTGGACCATCTTGAGTCATCTGCCTGCTCCTGCAGCAATCAGCTGTGAACATGAAGGTGGGCCTTCTTCCTGTGTAAACATGGCTACCAGTTCCTCAAACCATTTGTGGATCTTTTTTCTTCCACAAACCAAAGGAAACACCTATTGTATGCCAATATTTCTGTTTCTCTGCCCCTTTGCCACCTTACACGTTGTAGATATTTTTCAAATAATTTATTTCCCAAAGAAATTTCCAGTCTCCAAATACGTTCTTCTATGTATTCTGTTCAACCCTTCAGATAGAGTATCTTTATTCTTCAGATGCTAAACTAGGATCTAAGATTTCAAGAACACTTGACTTGAATGTGCATGCAAGGGCTCTTTGTGTAATATATTGTACACTACGGCATCTTACTTTTTTAAGTTGAGTTCCAATAAATTACAATTTTCACCCCCACAAAAACAAAGTTTCAAGAAGAATAAGGTAGGACCTGGAGAGATAGCTCAACAACACAAGCACCTGCATAGCAAGCACAAGGTCCTGGATTCAATCCCTGGAACAACAACAAAAAAAAAACAAAGAGAGAGAGAAGAGAAAAGAGAAAAGGGGAAAGGGAGAAGAAAGAAAGAAAGAAAGAAAGAAAGAAAGAAAGAAAGAAAGAAAGAAAGAAAGAAAGAAAGAAGAAGAAAATGAAGCTAGTCATTGATTTCTTGGAATTCCTAAGCAAATTCAAACCCTTGTACCAAACAATGAGTATTTTATTAATTTCATTGAGCAGTTTCAAATACGCTGCTTCAATTATGTGGAGTGGCTTTCAGAGCACAAAGTAGTGAGTGGACCATCCTAGCTGTGGCTTCCTGAGGTGAGGAGGTAGGCCAAGTGAGATTAGCTTCACATAGTGAGGATGTGAAGCTGGTCACAGTTGGTCCCAGACAGACAAGGGAATTTTGGATGCAGCAGGAGCAAAACCCAGAGGCATGCAATCTTCTGGACATTATCTGGCCCTTTGTTCCTCCAGCAGAACTTGTCCCTGGCAGATTCCCTAATGGAGCCACCCCTCATAGTGGTTTCTCCTTCTTCTCTCTCTGTTTCCTCATTCAGTCCTTATTTTCTCAGATAGAAACCAATGAGTAACGGTACATGGAGCTAAGCATCCATAGTCATGCCACTTAATAATCAGAGAAAGCATTTTAAGTAGCTCTCAATCCCACTTCAGAATAAAGGGTCCATCTCTTAGCCCACAAGAAGTTTTAGATAGCTAGTTTTCTCTATCTAACTGGGTTTCCATAAGTCTAAAGGAAAGGAAAGGTCTCTGAAAGCAGACCATCTACAGCTTCAAGTGTTTTGTCAGTTAAAATAGTGTTATTTAAAGTGATCATCCATCTCCTAGAATGCTGTTTTCTGAGAAGACCAATATCAGTGCACTGGGCTCCTCAGAAGAAATCACTTACCTCTGTGTTTGCACTTCCTCCTGGTAGTCAAAGGCAATTCAAACTCTACCTGCACTTTCTCTGCTGCAACATAACGTATTCCAGACAGAGCCCCTGGCCTGTATCACACAATCTCATAGATCCTGGATATATAGAAGTGCATCTGACTTGGTTCCTCTTTGTAAAGAACTTGCTGTGTGAAGGAGAAATATCGAAGGGCACTCTTGCAATGTATTAGAGAAGATGTCTTTCCTAACTTAGGGACTTTTAGTAAGAAAAACATTTTAAGATGTTGCAGTAGGGTAGAAGACTGCAAAACTCTAGCCTGGAAGGGTAAAGGAGACTTGAAAGAAGGGCATCCTTGGACTCAGCTACTGTAGGTGATCAGAGCTGTTGTACTCTGCAGAACTCCAGGGTTTGTGGGTGCCCCTTTCCAGAGCATCCCTACTGTCGTGAGAAGTTAGGGGAAGGTAGGAAAGGAATACATGTGATTAGACGGAGGTCAAAATTGCACAGCATGCTTGGCGCATCATGCTGTGCCTGTGGAATACCCTTGAGGGCTAGAATAGCCAGAAATGGTGCTACTGGCATGAGGCAGAGCTGCACATCCTCAAGGAGAGCTAGGCACCCAGTGCCACAGCCAGCCCACACAGGTGAGGCCTAATTGCCCATAGCTCTTTCCAGCTTCTTGTTTAAGGACATAACATTGCTGGTTGGAAGTCAGCCATAGTGGGACTAGTTACGCCATGGAAAATGGTGAATACTCTGAATGGGGGTTCTTTCTCTCCCTAAAGAGTCTTTTTTTGAGAATTTCACAGTGTACTACTGGCTCTCAGACACTCCTCAAAATACTTAGTCCCCACATACTTGCAGGCTTAGAGACAGAGTTCTGGACTCAGCCCAGTTAAGCTAGCCTAGATTCAGTGTATCCATTTGGATCTAAATGGAATTTGCTAAGCAAGGAGACCAGGGATGACCTGGGCTTCCATATGTAGCAGCCTGAGGAATTCCAGACAGCCTCTGCACTGTTTCAGTAGGGATCTAGAATTGCTTGGTATGTGCAGAGAGAAACAGAATTTCTTCATAATTGGAGTCCATTCCTTCTGTGGATTAATGTCTATAGGCAAAGATTAGTCTTTTGCTGTATAATTGATCACAGACCTTTGTTGGGTAAAAATCATAAGCAGTCACTTCTTCCCATGTTCCATACATTGTTGTATACAATTTATTTATTTTTTCTTTTTCTTTTTTCCTTTTTTTTTATTTTAGGGAAAGGTCTACAGGGCGTTTAGGCTCTCACTACTAGATCAGACTTGTAGTGATCCACTTGTTTACAGCCTCCAAGAGCTGGGATTACCGGTGTGTGCCACCACACCCAATCTCAATTGCCATCTCAGTGCACCCCGGGGACAGGGCTGGCACAGAAGGCCTGGGGATGGAACCCCTGATCCCTGTACCTGCTTGCAGGAGCTTTAATCCACTGAGCTATTTGGCAGCCCTTAGTGTTATGCATACTTTACATGTATTAACTCATTTAATCTTCATAAGGCCCATCATAAGTGTCATGGTTGGTGACTTCATGTCTACTTGAAGCCTCATGCAGTCATGGGATGGGCTTCTAGAGTTTATGATTGATTCATGATCCAATGCTGGGCTTATGACTGGGTGTAGCCTGCATACAATATGAGGGAGGGAGAGAGGCTGGCTTGCTGCTGCTCCTCCCCTGTTCTTGCTGCTTTTGCTATCCACTGCTGCTTAGAACTGCTGCTCTCTTCCATGTGCCACTCTTCTGCCTTGGAACCAGCTGAGTATGGACTGAAACCTTCACAAACTGTGAGCAAAGCAACCCTTTCCCTCTTCAACTGGAATGATGGGTATTTTGTCACAGCAATGAGGGAAAAGTAGCCAAGACAACAAGTAATGTGCATCAGAGAAAGAGTTTGTGACTTGACCCAAACACAGTGATGACTAGAACTGATGGATTGGAACTAAAAGCAGGTTACATTCAGGTTCATGCTCTTTCCTAACATAATGAATGTCTTAAAAGTGGAAGTAATGTTTGTTCCTATTATCTTAGGAGCAGCAACTGCTTTAGTGAAAAAGACTATTAAGTTTCTATTGATTGTATGCCATACGACACGTCATTTGTCCATGTCATCTTAACCCACACCACCCTCCTAATTGGTAATGTGCACAAGACATTTGCTGGTATGATTCTGCAGCCATTTCTTTCTTTTGGTAAGAGCATTCTGAATGGCTTTTAGAGAAGTCATTGTCCTAGCCTCTTGATCCACGTGCTTGGGTGAGAGCCAGGTCATTTGCAAGGACCTCCCTGTTCTTCCCAATGTGCATGAAGTCATGGAATGAGCCAGTCATACCATACATCCAACTGACCTCAAGGATTGGATTAGGAATGAGCACAGGATCAGAGTCAATGCAAAGGAAACTATATCCAAGGCTTATGTTCAAATTGAATAAAAGTAAAATCTCTTTTTTCTCTAGGTTTAAACCTTGGAAGAAGCATGAAAGCCTAGAGCTATTAGCAGCCTTTGTTGCTATGGAAGATAAGGCTCAGATTCCATAATTAAAAATAAAAAATTTCTACCCTAAGGATTATATTGTAGAAAGGAAGGGGGATTAAACACTATGTTAATATATACTGTCAATTTTAACTTTGTTTTACTAACAAATATAACCTACAACATATTTCCAACAATCATTTTCTCTGAGATATCAGGGAAGAAAAAAAAGAGATTTCAGAACTCAGAAAAAGGAAGAGAGATTTAGAGACACTATAAGGGGAGAGAAAGCCCCTCTCTATCCCCACTATGTGAATAATCCTCAAAGAAAACTTCAGAAGCATGTCAATGGCAATCCCTGAAAAAGGTAACAAAGGAGATATTTAGGTGTATTTGGGTTCTGTAGACAAACAGAAGTTTAGGATAACAGACAGTTCTAGGGAGTATTTTAAACCACTTGGCTCACATGGCCGTGGAGGCTGAGGAGTTCTTCAGTACACCATATGCAAGGTGGAGAACCAGGAAGGCTGACGGTGCAGCTCAGGCTGAATTTCAAGCCTGAAAGCTAAAATTTCTGATATCGAAGAGGAGAAGAAAATAACTTGAGTCCTCCTGGGCTCCCTGCATTGGCCAATTATGACCACAACGAAGGATGATCATCTTCATTCACTAATTCAGATACAAATGTCTTCTAGAAGTACCACCACAGACACACTCAGAAGTAAAGTTTTACCAGCTACCAGGGCATCCCTTACCCCAAGAAGTTTAACATACAACTGAGCACCACAAGAACTATCAAAACATCTGTCCCAGGATAGAAGACATGGAAGAGCTAGCAAAGAGTCTGAGTGCTTGCATCAGGGAGTCAAGCAGTGGCGGTGTCTGAGCTTCTGATGTGTCTGGCCTGAGGTTTCACATACGGTTAAAACTGATTCCGTCCTCTTCCAGCATGTGGCTTCCAAGAGAAAATCCACTGCAGAGGAGAGCAAAGACTAACGGATGGGAACCACTGTATCACAGCGACCTCCTCTGTGATCTTGGACCTAACCATATCCACACACATGACATACAGAAGCTAGTCTGTCCCTGTTTTGCTAAAGTCCTCTCACTGGGTTTTTAGGTCCCTCCATGTTATGACTAACTAACATTGTTATCTTTGTATTTGGGGGAAGGAATTGAGGCTCTGGAAGGTTCCTTCCATAGGCCAGGACCACCTGCAGGATGCTGGGCACGGTAGGACCTTCTGCTTTGTCTCATGACAGAGGATCCCCTCATGCAGCCCTCACTGTTGCGCCAGCAAGCGTCTCCTCTCCACTCTGTTGGAAACTCCAGCTCAGTGCTCCACTCTACTTCATTCGTCCATTCCCCACTGAATAATGCAACACTAACTGGGCATCATGAAGGGGCGTCTCAGAAACACGGAAGCAGACGAGGGAGTTCAGGCCCTTTGCCATGGCAACCCTTGCGTCCATTCTGCTCTCCCCTTCACTGGGACAGTGACGCTCATCTTCGCATCAATGCAACAAGGTAGCGAAGAAAATCCGCTGAAAGGAGCAAAGGTTTACCCTGCCTCATGATTGCAGTCCTTGCTCAGCCATCTTTACTGCTTTTGGACCTGTGATGAGGCAGAAAGACCAGCCAGGAAAGGTGGCCAGAGGCCATCACTCAGCTCATACCCGCCTGGAAGCAGAAGGAAGGAGAAAAACCCGGAGATGAAGGGGCCGGGGACGGACTCCAGGGTCACGCCCATGAGCACAGCCTTCTACTGGAGCCCAGCTCCTGCTTTCCTTTCCTCCCAGCAACAGCTTCGCATGATGATCTCATCGGGGTTTGATCCACTTGATGAAGTGAGAGGGCGCATGAGCTAATCATTTTCCCTAAATCCCACCGAGGGCAGCCACACCTCCACCACATGTGCTTCAGGAGCATGTTGCATCCCAGTGGTAACGGCCGGCGCTGCAGCCAAGCGTACTTTGACCTTCTGGCGCCTCTTGCTGCCCAGGAAGAGCTCCACACACTCTTTTATCTACCTCCTTCATTGCCACTCTTTCTTGTCCCCACATGATCCTTCCTGTGTCTCTTCTACAGCCAGCTAGCTGCCTGGCCCTCTCCTGCTGGCCTGAGGAGGCCTGATCTGTCTTTTATGCAGCTCTCTGCTCTACTTTTGTTCTTGGAGAACTGGCTTCCTGCTGGAGGGTGTGATCTATGTCCTGGCCTCCTGTACCCAGCAGAATGTAGGCTCTAAAAAGGTTCAAGAAAAACGCGTTCAATCACACTGCATTCGTCCAACTAAATATCCTTTCAGACACTTATAAGCCAGTCTTTCTGCGCATTATTAAGTCAGGCCTGTCTGAGTCTTAAGGCTTAATTTAGAAGTGATGATGCAGCATGACTCAGGAAATGTTCTTCACTTCTCATCTGGGTCTTTCACCTTGGCCGTACCCTTCTAGTACGGGTTCTCATTAAGGTGAGGAGATTCTGCAGGGCGATTCCTACAACTCAGAGCTTGTTCTTTTCACTTTAACCATCTCAGCGTGTCCCACACCCTTCAACATCCAGCTTCTCTGTTTGTCCTCCGGACACGTGCCTGAGGTGCCTCAGAAGTCTGCGCTTCTCTCGCGTGTGACGCTTTTTCCCACAGTGCATCTGGTGGTGCAGGACCTCAGATGCACCACAGGGGTCTAATCCATCTACGTGGGTGGCAGGTTGGCCCCTAACATCTGCAGCAGCTCCAACGCTTACTTAATTTTCCACACTTTTTTCTAAACTCTGAAAATCAATTCTGTTTTTAAAACTAAAGAATAACTATTTGATTCGGAAGTTAAAGGCTATCCTTTCTTCCCACTGGCCATCTACTGTGTAATTTCATACCTTGGAATACTTCGACTCAAGTCACCGCTCACTGAATCTACCCGTTGGGAGGTGCTTCTCTGCCTGCTTATCTGCATTACTTCAAGTCAGCCACAGCCCGAGGAATCTGGGTTTGTTCCTACATCCAGCCCAGGTGTGCACCACCAGGGGGTCTCCCTGCTCTTTGCCAGGCATTGTGAACAGCACTGAGCATCCTCACTCCATTCTTAAAAAATCCCCAAGAAGTAGATGCTCTTATCTTGCCCATGAAGAAGTCTGCGAATGAGCAGCATTGTTGTAGAAGCTCTAAATATTTTCATTTATTTTAGCCGATATGTAGAAGAATAAAAGTTTTCCATACTTTGAGGTAATACTATGTTTCAGGATGCATATGCATTATGTAATATTTGAAGCAAGCTAGCTACATTTATTTTATTAAATATTTATCTTTTCCTTTCTGCATTACTCAAGTGGAAGTTTGAGTGTGTTTTGAAATATGCAATAGCAGCATGCAATAGAACATGTGAACTTCTTACTCTAGGTTTAGTTGATCAGCTTCTCCTCACCCTTCTCTCCCCCTACACTCTTGAGTCTCAGATAAACACTTAAATTTTTAAGTAAGGGTCTACACTGTCTCACTACATAGATTGGATTTACAGTGATCCACCTGTATTCAGCCTTCCAAAGAGCTAGGATCACAGGTGTGCGACACTCTGCCCAGGCTCAAGTTGTCTCAGTGCGCCCTGGGGGCAAGGCTGGCACGGCAAGTCAGGTATCAGATCCCAGCCACCATATCTGCCTAAGTGGGTGCTTTAATCCATCAGTAGACATTTGACTCTTTGTTTCTTTTTTTTTCTTTTCTGTATTTTAGGGAAGGGTCTACAGGGTGTTCAGGGTCTCACTACTAGATTGGACTCGTAGTGATCTGCCTGTGTACAGCCTCCCAAGACCTGAGATCACAGACACGCACCACCATGCCCAGCCTCAATCATTGTCACAGCATGCCCTGGGGGCAGGTCCAGCATGGCAGACCCTGGAATCGAACCCCTGGACCCTGTGCCTGCTTGCAGGCACTTAAATTTTCTGAGCTGTTTGGCCAGCCCTCTCTGTTTCTATGTGTTTTTTTAATAGTCCACATAAGAGAGATTGCTTTAGTTACTTTTCTCTCATTGCTGAGACTAAATACCCAATGCCAAAAATTCAGGAAGAAAAGGTTTACTGAGCTCACAGTTTATGGAGATTTCAGCCCATACTCACTAGGCCCCAAGCAAAGTGGCACATGCCAGAGGGCAACAGTTCACTGTGGTGGAAAGCAGCGAAAGGAAAAGAATGATACATCAGCAAGCAGACCTCTTTCCCTCCCTTACATTGTGTGTAGGCCTCGTACAGTAGGGTGGGTGCAGCTCTCACACCCACAGTCCCAGCATGGAGCCATGAGCTAATCAAAAACCCTAGAAGCCTATACCACGACCATGTGAGTCTTTGGGGGAACAATTTGGCACAAACCATAACATTCCACCCCTGGACCTCAAATACTCACACACATCTCTTTATGCAAAAAAGGATTTTAGTCCAGCTTTAAGAGTTGCCAAAGTCCTAAGAGTTTTAGCATTGCACAAAAGTCCATGTTCCAACTCTCCTCTGAGATGTAACGCAAACCCTGTGCTGTGAGCCCCTGTATAAACAAAAAGAAAGTAAAACACTTCCAACATCCAAAGACACAAGATAAACATCACCATTTCAAAAGATACAAACAGAGGGATATGAAGCATTGGGACTAAAGCAAGTCCAAACTCCAGCAGAGCAAACATTAAGTCCTGTATTTCCATGTATAGCATCCAAGGCAACCTATGTCAAATTGGGAGCTGCATGTGACTCCACCTCAATGGCACTCTTGGTGGTTTAAGTGCCCATAGCTTCTCTCTCGGGCCCACTTTTGCTCCCTCATTGCAGCTTTCCTTAGATGATCCACATTCCTGGCTTTTTCAAATTTCTGAGTTCTCCACTGCACCCTTCATTTCTCACTCACAGCTTCTCAGGCACAGTGCCTTGTGTCCCAAGCCTTCTGTAATCTAGATTGAAGCCTTCTTAACCTTAGAACTCTTGCATTCTGCACGTACCTAAAACTGGCACTACATGGGTGCTAGTAAGGTCTACTACCACCCGAAGTAGCAGACAGGGGTTGAGTGCCTGGATCACTGAGCACCTTGAATCCAATTCTCAGAAACAAATTCTCTGTGCTGCCACCATTCCTGAAGGTGGTGTGTCTGCTGCCATTCTGAAACATGGTGCTCTGTGGCTTTCTCCTCAAAGCAAATTCTTTCACGTTTGCAATTTTGAGACTACAAAAGGTAGAGACTTGCTACTTCTTTGGATGCCCTTAGATCAATTTTTATATTCTCCTGTTTCTTCTCAGCAATTAAGGTGTCTCTAGCTCTATCTTTGAGGTTAACAGCTTTACTGGAGCTTCCTTTCTGGCAAAATTCATAATGTTTTAAATTATCCTACTGGGTTCTTTGCTCTTGATTCTCAACATAGAGCCCCCAACAATAGCTATGCCATAGCCTCAACATTCAACTGCCTTGAATTTCTTCTGCCAGAAAAATCAGTCTTTCACTCTTAATCTTAACCTCAAGCAAAGTCTCTGGACATGAGCAAAATGTGGGCAAACTTTTTGCCAAGCCATAACATATATTCTATGAGGTTCCATAGCCATAATCCCAATCTTTACAAGCAGAATTTCCAGCCTTCTGGTATTCTGTGCTGAGACCAGAATTTCTCATACAGAACAGCCTAAGGCCTTCCAGCTCTACTCATTCAGGCTACATCTCCAAACCTTTTCAAACTCTTCTCACAGCCATTCCCAAAGGCTTTTGAACCAATGGGTCTGGTAGAGTCACGGCAAGAGCCCCACTCCTGATATCAAATTCTGTCTTAGCTACTTTTCTGTCATTGTTGAGATAAAATATCTGATGGAAGGAAAATTTTATTTAGCTCACAGTTTGTGGAGGTTTCAGTCCATACTTGGCTGGCCCCAAGGCAAAGAGGCACATGGAAGAGGGCAACAGTTCATGGTGGAGGAAAACAGCAAAACCAGCAAGCACAGAAGGAAAGAGCAGCAATAAGCTAGCTTTCTTTTTTAAAATTTTTATTTTACTGAGAAACAAATAGCAATGAGACAGTTTCAAAACTGATTAATAGGACAGTTTCAATAATTAATACATTGTATATTGTTATCTTCTTAGTGGTTATCCATAGTACAAGATGCAGACAGGATAAGCTGTCCAAACACTATTAGTACAAATCTTTCTTCTCATTGAATTAAGCGAAAGTAGCTGTATGTCTATCCTAATTATTCTGCATATACAGATACAAAATGGTCTTTCCTTTGTATCCCATTTTAATTTCTTTTCCTTACATTGTATGAAGGCCACCCACTATAGGGTAGGTGTAGCACTCACACCCATAATGCCAGCTGTGGACCATGAGTTAATCAAAAATTCTAGAAACCACCCCATGACTGCATGAGGCTTTGGGGAGGACATCTAGACATGAACCACCACAGAGATCAAGCAGCACATGTCTTTCTCTCCTTGGTTTATTATATTGAACCTAATAACCTTCAGTCCAACTTATGTTGTCACAAGTTACAAGATTGTTTTTTAATAGATGAGCAGCATCACATTGTGTGTATGTACCACATTTTCTTTATTCATTCATCAGTTTATGGACAGAAAGGTTTTTCCATTTCTTGGCTATATTGTAAGAATTCTGCTGTAGTAAGTATGGGATGGCATATGTCTTGTCAGCATACCAATTTCATTTCCTTCCAGTATATACCCAAGAAAGGGCTGGTGGATCATATGGTATTTCTATTTTTAACTTTTTAAAGAAATCTCTATACTTCTTTCCTTAATGGTTATGATTTACATTCCCATCAGCAGCATGAAATTCTCCCTTTTCTCCACAGTTGATATAATTTTCACTGTACTATCCTGTTTGTAAATTGCACAACTAGTGCTTAAAGCCAGCTGTGTCCAACCCCACCTCTTAATTATTACCACTAACTAACAGAGAGTTAAGACCTTTGTACCTCACCATCTGATGCTTGCATTGCAGAGGAAAGTAAATATCTCTCCTAGGGCTCCCTTATCTCCTAAGATCATTATTATGGTGTATTTTTTTTAAAACTGTAAAAATAAGTTCCTACTTAAAACATTGATCTTTAATGTTTAATATCTCATTTGTCTTGGCATCCCCAATGAACATCAAAAGACCCATCATATTGTAGTAACAAGCTCCTGAGGGCTGCAGTCATTATAAAGAAAGGAATTACCACATATAAACCTCTTTTCATACACCCACATTCTACTAATGCCTTTGGGCACTGTTGCATCTGATCCTTTTTGCGTCCTGTAGTAATGGCAACTCAAAAGTGTGTGGCTAGTTGTGGCTTCCGGGGACTCTACATATGTATCCTCAAAGCCACATTACAAAGGCTTAGTAGGTAAATCATTAACATTCAAATAATAAAAGTAAGACTATAAAACCCATATTTAAGAACCTTATAAAAATCAGAAGAAGGAAAAACCATTAACAGTAAATCCTCACCAAGACTCCAGGAAACAAAGAAAAGCAACAAACCATATAGTTGATGAAAAAAAGTGTTCTTGAACCTGTTTCACTGGGGAGCATATACCCCTCACTTGGGATGTAAACTCTGGGACAGGAAAATATAAAAACTGTTTAATATGCAGGAAACTCAGCTTTGAATGAAAAAGGGCTTTTTATCTCATCGAATATATTTCATGACCATAACTGTCATTTAATACAAGTGAAAAATATTAAAGATCTATGCTGCAAAAAGATTACTGTATCAGACTGTTATTGTGACACAACCTACTACCCCAGATTGCAAGTATCTACCAGGCTTCTATGTCTGTGGACAGCTTGGCAGTGTTATTGATCTGAGCTTGGCAGGTTGGGCTGCCTTCAGTGAGATTTGCTCTAAGCCTGCAGTTTCTGGGAGGCCTGTTGGTGTCCGGCATGTCTAGGAGGGTCCTTGCCCAAGAATTTGATATCCATATAATTCAGGCTGCTGCAGGCTGCATATTGTGATTTACTTGACATGTAGAAAGATGTCACAAAAAGTGAAGAAGAGCATAGGATTATTTTCAATCAGGTTATGTAACTGATCCACTACTCCTTTTATATTCTATAAAATAATACAAGATGATCATTCCATTCCAAATGAGAGAAATAGGAGGATGAAAAGGAAATCAAAACAAAACCAGCAAACAAACATTAAACCATATAGCTCATGTCTATTATCTGCAGCACAAAGTAGAAAAATGTGAGTTCCAAAGGTCATGGATGAGCTAACCACTATTGCCTGACTTATTCCATCTCACAAGTCCTTTCTTGTGGGCTGGTTCTACTCATGGCCCACAGATTTTCTCAGGTGATGTCACATATTTCTGGCATCTCTGACTTCCCACACTCCTTATGATATCCTCAGGTTTATTCTCATGGATTGAAAGACTGTCCTATTAGAGGCTCCTAGCCTGACTTCCAAGGCCTTCCTTTGAAACATGGGTGGAAGCGTCTCTGACCCCACAGTCCTTCCATTCTGCATGCTGATAAAACAAGCATCATGTGCATGATGCCAAGGTCCACTGTCAACAGAACCATAGCCAGGCCCCTGAGGCAATGTCTCTGGGGCTTCTCAGGACCTGGCACTTAAGCACAATGAAATGAATCCTGGAGAACAAACTTTCCCAGGTGACCTTTCTTGAACAGTGATTCCAAAGACTCTTTTCTCAAATTAAAGGTTGACAATTCTACACTCTAGAGCTTGCCATGGATGTGGCATCTTGCTGACTTCTGTGATGTCTGGGCATTTTTTTTGTCTCTGTGAAAAGTACTTGGTTTCTTTTTAAGGATGCAAATCTCTCTAGCAGCCACACCTCTTTGGGCCCTATCTTTATACATGGTTTCTTAGGGAGCAAGTTTTTCAATTATTTTTCCTGTGCATTTGGCCTCCAATTCTCATTATGAATTTGGTTAAAGGGACCTGACAATAGCATTGCCACATTGCCACAGTTTGAATGTTGGATTATGTTAAGATTTTCTCCACCACAATATGTAATGCACATATTCTATAGTCTAACTATAGAATTTTCTGTCCCAGCTGAGACGTCCTGAGCATGGCTTTTACTATCTGCATTCCTATCAGCATTCTAGTCTTCTGAGTTCTGAGCAGAATCACCAATCCATCTCTATTTACAGCATTCCAGAGCTTCTGTAGTTCATGCCTCCAATATTTTCTAAACCCCCCTCACAAACCAGTTCCACAATCTCCTAAACCAGATGAGCAAGTCTAGTTATAGCAAGAAGCCCACTTCTCTAGACCAATTTTCTGTCAGTCAGCTTTGCCATTCCTGACCATAATATTCAATACCTCCAATGCAATGGAGGGAAGTTTTAGTTTAGCTCATGATTTGGGGGAATTCTGTTGATAGTCACCTGGCTCCAAGACAAGAACCTCATGACGAAAGATGGTGGAACATATCTGGTGGAGCATAGTTGCTTAGCTGATGGTGGGTGGGGAACACAGTAGTGAAACTGTACCATTGTAGTACCAAAGGCAATGCTTACTTGACCTACCAAGGAATATAAGAAGGACGTTTTAATAATCTGCTAGCCATGTTTTAATCAAACGAAGTTGATATGTCAGAATTAGTGTCACACTTATGCCAAAGTCCATCTTTCTTCAATGGACAAGCCCCACCCCTCATTAATCTGTTTCTTCAGTAGTGCCATGACCACAGCAGAGCAGTTGAATCTGACTCAAGGTCAACACATCTCTTTGTTGACTCTCCCTTATTCCATTAACTCATAACTTCTGTCTCTAGCCCATTGTATTTCTTTTCTTTAGTTTCATCATTAATCAATAAGATTTAACTATCCACTTTGCCTACCACATCACTTTAACCTGATCTCCAGTAATCTATTCTTTATCTTTTCAATATTTTATCATCATAGCTTTGACCTGCTTGTTCAATAGCTAGATCCATTTCACTTTCTATTCCAAGATACTCTCAATCACCTCTTACTGCCCACACAGTGTAGCCATTACAGTGATTCTTGAAGAACCTCTTAGTCTTCCTAGTTAATTATTTTAAATATTCTTGTCCTCACTATACTTCTCTAGCTTAGGGCCCACAGTTTGCACATATAATAATTTCCTTTAAATAATGTTAGTTCTTTTGTCCTCTCCCCTCCATCATTCTTATATGACCAAACCTCATTAATTCATTTCTTTATCAATATAGTGGTACACACCTGAGAAGTACTTTAGAGAAAAATACTGTCTTTCTTGCTGTCTGATTTTCAACTCAAGGGAACACATCTCTAGTGCATGCGAAGTGTTTCTGCAGTCCCACTGCTCTTTGTACCTTCCAAACAGTAATTCCAAATCACCTCCATTCTTGCTGGCTCTCTATTCTCTCATCTCTCCTCCTCAACATCTTTTTCAGATTTTGATGTTGCCTTATATTCACTGAGAATATGGACAGAATCATGTAGGGCCCCAACCATCTTCCCTCTACCTATCAATTGCCTACTCACATCTTCTCTGTATTCTGTCATTTCACAAAATTGAAAAACTTCTGGTTGTAAAAGCAAAGCTTCAAGTTGTTGATTAGATCTTATCCAACCCCATGCAGAAGGACTTTCATTCTGCAATCATATCCTCTTTCTCTGACCGTATTTTCAGTCTTGCTTTCTCTATTGATTCCTCCCATGGTCACACTAGATAGTTTGGTATCTTAGTAATTTTAAAAACTTGATCAGACAGAAATCTTTTTTGGTGTGTAGTGCTTCTAGATCTACCCTGCTACTCTGCTTTCTTAGAAATTTCCAGAGCCACCCCCACCAGGATTTGCTTCACTTTCATCTTTACTGAGTTCATATCCTCACACCCTATCCAACACTGTCCCCTACACATAACCAAGAAGCACTCAGCAAACACTCACCCTGCTAGGTACCTCCTCCTATTTCTTGAACCACTTCCTTCTCTTGGGTTCCATGACATCACCATCTTCAAACTTTACTCCTACTCCATTAGTTGATTCCTGCTTCTTATCACCCTCTCACTCCTTGCAAACTAGCAGTCCTTTCTCTGGTCTAGTGAGAATTACCTACTGACTCCTTGTACCCAGCCCCCTGCTTCCAGTCCTTTCTTCTTCCTACCTCCATTCTTTCTTCTATGCCGTGTTTGCTTGGATGCCAGTAACTTCAGCAGGAATGTCAAAGCTATTGTCACTGAAATGAAGCTGCAGATCCCTCCCCCACCTTAAGCCTCTTTTCACCCATTATGTGTCACCCAGTACATCATATACATTTTCTCAAGCCAGAATCTCAGCAATTAATCTCTTCTGCAGACATTGCACACTCAGCCCTCCACAGTCCTGGTGCCCTTGCTCCAAAACTCAAACCTCTGCTGCTCTCTCATCTTTGCCTCTACCATGCAATCAAGCCACCTTCCTCTCTCTGCTTCCCTCTGGGTTTCTTGCTTTGACTTCACCCCCTTCCAACTTTCCTTACCTCTGCAGAACAGTCACTTTGCAGTAGAAATTAGACTTAGACAACCAAGATCCTCTCATTGTCCTTGGAATGGAGTGCAGAGTCCAGGCTTGGGATGATCAATCCAGCACACCTTGCACTGGGCACAAGGAGCAAGAATGGCTGTATTCAAGCTGGCAGGAGCATCATTCACGGCAGGAACTCAGCAAGCTCCATGGAAAGCTACCAGGCACTGATTTTATTGTGAAGAGGTGGTGGAGCACAACTTTTGTGCTTATTGCTTGGTCTGGAAATAACCGTGGCCCATCTGGAAACCTTTGGAACTACCAAATATGCCCTTGGACTTAGCTCCATTTCTCTCTGTCACCCTCTGTCTGAAATATGGACATGTCCAATGAGCTATAACCCAGCCCTTTCTATTTTGGGATAGGATCTCCCTAAGTTGCTAAGTTTTTCAGGTCAAAGTTGAATATGTGATCTTCCTGTTTCAGCTTCCCAGAGTGCAGGGATTACAAGCATGTGCCACAACATCTATCTTCAGTCATTCTGTTATAAAGTATATTTCAATGAAGTCTTTGGAAACTAGAAAAAATTCCCAAGTTCTTGATTTGTTCATTTTCTGAAAAAAATCTGTGTCTGGCCTCTGTCTACTTTTATTTTTTTTTTTTTTTTTTTTCCCCCGGGATTGAGCTCAGGCCCTTGCACTTGCCAGGGAAGCACTTATTCCACTGACCCATCTCTCTGCCCTCCCCTTTGTCTACCTCTTGACTATCCTCACTGCCCTCTTCCTCTGGCTTGCTCCCTGTACTGTCTGTCTTCCTTTCTCATGACAGTTCATTTCTGTCTCTGGCCCTGTGAATGAACTGCTGTCCCTGTCAAAAAAAGGTCTGGCTTCTGGTTTGTTCTCACTAAGTTTCAATGTTGCCTCCTCCCATAAAGAGAACCCAACTGATCAAACACCAGGCTCTTATGTTGCTCTGTTTCTGTTTCAGGTTATGTTCTGCAATATGTGCTACAAGAACAGTGTGGAAATGCAAAAAGTATGTATGGGGGGAACGATGTACACCTTCTCCATCCTCCAGACACCCAGATATCCACAAAGCTCATTATTTGTCCTGACGCCACAGTGTCTCCCAATGTGGTCTACGCAGAGAAAAACACATATATCCTTTTCTATCTTTCCTTTAAGTGTCAGAATGCTAAATATATTTTCTTCAAATTCCTTTTCTCCTCAAATGAGACATTTTAGAGGTAATTTCTATTGTCTATTGGTTTATCATCTATCTATCAATATCTATTTTAGTCAAATTTCCAGTCACTGGGACACAATATCCAATACCTATAATATAAATGAGAAAAGGTTTCATTTGACACTCAGTTTCAGGAGATTCTGTTCTTGCTACATGATGCATCGACTCTAAGACAAGGACATCATGGTGACAGGGCATGGCAAGAAAAATACGCTAGAATAATGTTGATCAGAAAGTAGAGCAGGGGAACAGTGTCAGAGAGAAAGAGGCCAAGGACCAGCTGTACTACCCATGGTCTCCACCACATGTCCAGAAGAGTGCTCCACTAGTCCTGAGGCAGCTCCCAAGCCAACCAAGGTGACACAGGTAAAGTGAACTATCAAACTATCAGTTGTCTTACTCTTTCCAATGGCTGCAAAGAGCTGTAGCGCAGGGGCATGCTGCTATACTGTCCATGAATGGGCATTTGCACTATCTTCACTATTGGGCTAGTTGAGTGATGTAAGCGAGCATCCTACAGCCTGCAGGTGCTCTGCATGTGTGCTAACACACTTCTGGGATAAATTACCACAAAGCCAAGCTGCTGGAGCAAAGTGAACGTGCACTGTAAATTTCCATAGCTGTTGCCCGATTGCCCTCCACAGAGGTTGTTCCCGTTTCTCCTTCCACCAGCCTCACTTTATTTTAATCCTCTGCAGAGCAATTACCACATTTTAGAATTGTTTGTTGGTTGCTTATCTTCCCCCAGGGTGGAAACCATTTATTGCTGCTCGACTCCCACAGCATAGATTATTGTCTGGTAAGCTCCCAATAAGTGGGTTTGGAATAAATGAATAAACAACCAAGAAGCACAGTGAAATGAACAAGAGGCTTGGAGTCCAAATGGACCACTCTGGGTCTATCACAACTCTATGGCCTGGGGCAACTTACTTAACCACTCCAAGCCCTGTTTCTCTTCTGCTAAACCAAGAAAATAATAATCCCTGCTTTGGTTTTTGTTTGTTTGTTTGTTTTTGTTTTTAATAATCCCTACTTTGAAGAGTGATTCTCAGAACTCAATAGAATCACAGATGTGTCAAGAACACGATAACTAGACAGCCGCAAACAGTTACTAATACCCAAACTGATGAGAAATTATTGCCAGTGAAGAGGGAAATGCGAAAGCAACATACCACTTAAAATCAGTGATGGCACATTTGGCCCCATAAACTTCCAATTAAGGCTTCAAAGACCACAAAGATAAGTTGGCAAGGCTTTCACCAGCTAGTACTTACTACAGAGAAGGGTAGTTTGCCAGCAAATGTTCCCAATAGAGGAGCAGATGTCTGGGATTTGGGGTTGAGATCTATCAAAGAAATTAGGACACTTCATCCTGCCATTTCACCAGTGACCAGGGCTGGTGTTTGAGTAGATTTATAAAAATAATAATAATAATAAAAAGTTCAGTTATAAAGACTACTGATGGCTGGGATGTGGTGGGTCCAGCGTGAGAGGGTGTGTGCCAGCAAGGGTCAGGGAGAAGTCCTTCCTTGTAGGAGTTCGTGGTTCTTTCCTGAAAGTAGAGTAACCCTAGAGAGTGAGCAAATAAAGAATCAAACAGTTCCTATGGGAACTAGCCAAAGCCAATTGTAATTAGGGCTTGCTGACCTTCACAGGAAACATCTGATAGAAAACTGCGTGCTGAAAATTAGAGTGTCTTTCTGGGGAGAAAGGCTGGCCTGTTTCCAGAAATCACCAAGCACACAGCCACCCTGCTGTCTCTGTTCTTGATGCCGATTGCCCACTGAATAGCTGCTCAAATTGAGATGCCCTGCTCAGGCCCTGGCATGACAGAACAGGCTCAGGAACGGCCCTCCAGCCCACCAGGCAAGAGCTGGTAATTGACAGAGGACTCATTAAAGGAGTTGAGGGCTCAGAGCAACAAGGACTGTCACAGCCTTAGGCCCAGAAGTCAGATCACCGGGAGTAGACAGCCTGAGTAGAGACTGTGTCACACACACACAGAGGAGAGTGAAATGTTAAAATTTTCTCCAAATTAAAAGTCAGAGAGCACTGGCATTGAAACCCAGCTCTGACACTCTCCATGTGACTTTGGATGTTTGATTGACAGCACCTTCAGAATGGAGAGGAGACAACTATCTTTAGAAAAGTAAAAGGCAAGGATATGACTATGACACTGCTGATCGTTGTAATAACAACTGGCCGCTAATTCTCATTTCCCGATTATCAGTGACCATTCTAAGAACGTTAAAAATTTATTAAATAATGGAATTCTCACAACAAGATCTATGCTGTTTTTTCTTCCCATTTTATACATAAGGAAACTGAGGAGTGGAGATTTGAAAATATTGCTCAAGGTTATAGAGCTAGAAGCTAGAAAGTCTGAATCAGGAACTGAGAAGGAACTCTGGTTCTAGAACTAAACCTATAAACAAGCGACAGGAAATACATAAAAAAGGAATGGGCCCTCATCAGCCCTCTCAGAAAGGCAGTATATTTTATACCAAATTTCCTTCTTTCTCCTGCCTACTACTATAGCCAGCTATAACATTCTATACTATTTTTAATCTACAAAGCAGGTATGCACCACTTGCTTGTCTGGAAAGGAATGAGTTCTTCCAACTTCCCCATAGGACAATCAAAATCTCAAAATGCCTATGAATGATCAAGATCCCAAATTTCACCTGCCAGCACAGGCCTTACTGGAATGATGGCATTGCTGCACTGTGACTATTGAGTGCCTGTTGTGAGCAACAGCCATGCTGTCAGACTCCACAACCACTCTTATGGTAGATCTGAGCAGCCCTTTGTGTATATGAGCCAACTGCTTTCAAAGAGCTAAAGGGACTACTTGCCCAAGGTCACGCCTATAGGAAGATCTGTAGTCAACACTGAAGGCATCAGGGTCTCCATCCCCTGTGTCCCTGCATCTGCCAGCATGCCTCATTTCACTCAAGGCTCTGCTCAGATGTCCTCTCTTCTGGTCCAGGTGCCTCCTTCCCCCAGCTCTGGGCCACGTCCTCTGCATAAGGACGGGGTTAGGCCCTCGTTCTTCACTTTGTTATATCACTTTTTTGTTTTGTTTTATTTAGGACAGCGTGTACAGGGTGTGTAGGGTCTCACTACTTATATCGGGCTCATAGTGGTCCTCCTGTTTTCAGCCTCCCAAGTGCCGGGATTACAGGCTCGCACCACAATGCCAGTCTCAATCACCCCAGTCTCAATTACTGTCTCCGCGCGTCCCGGGGGCGGGGTTGGCACGGCAGGCCTGAGGATCGAACTCCCGGCCCCTGCGTCTGCCTAAGCAGGAGCTTTAATCCGCTGGGTTATTTGGCCAGCTCACGTCACGTTGTATTATGATTTTATTAGTTGGACCCCTTTACTCTCCACCCAGCAGAGCTTGCTGAGGACATTGGGAACGGCTTATATGTGGTATATTCCCATTTATACTTCTACAATTTGATGCAGAATTATCTCAGCCTCCTGTAACTTGAAATAAAAAGGGATATGGGCAAAATCCCTGGATTTTAGCTTCATAAAAACCTTAGATTCCTTGAGCCCCTTTGGAGATGGCAGCTGTTCTTCTAAGGAAAGAAGAATTGGGGGAGAGAACGGAAAGAAGGAGGCAAGGAAAGGAGAAGAGAGAAGCGGTTTCCTTTCTGCCTTTTATTCCAAAACGTCCCAACTTTACTCTGATTGGCCCAACCTGAGCCAATCACCGCTGTCAATGATAAGTCAGTGAATTCAGTGGCCTAGGCTTGGGGTGCTGCACCAGTCACTGCCTAGCTTAGACCAAGCAGAATCACACTTGGTTGGATGGAAAGGACAGAGGACTGCAGGGAGGAATCTAAGATCCTCTCTCTAGTTTCACTCATTGCACGGTCAGCATTAGCTTTCTGAGGACCAAATCCAGCCACTGCTTGGTTCTCTAAGTCAATTTTCATTGGAACAGAGCTATACTTATTCCTTTAGAATGGGCTGTGGCCCCCTTTGGCACTACAGGGTTCAAGTTCCGTGTGAATCCAAAGTGAATAATACTTACTGTGGGACCCTTGACAAAGAAAGCTGGCCACCTCTACACTCCAGAGGACCTGAAGTACCTGCTGCTTGGTTGGTTTCTTGAATCCAGTCCTTCCCCATGTGCAACTTTGTTGTTCTTCTCTTCCTCAGACTCTGAGCTAGCCAGGGACCTTCTGACAAGTCCTGCTTTTGGGTGTGATTAAGCAAACCAAAGTTTATTTTTATTGTAAACAGTCCAAATATCTTCAGAATACAGAACTCCCTCCTGCAGCTCCCTGAAGCAACCCCTCCGTGTGTCCCACAGCAACTTCCCAAATAGTCTCCCCAACACTGGACTGCAATGAGGAACTGAAAATAGACATCTTTCAGACTAACCCTAAGGCCTGGCTTCCCGGAGTGAAATATAGGAACAGCTTCATGTCAACATTCTTGAGGCCAAATATTTTAAAACACAGTCAACCCTGAGCCCAGAACTGTTTGAGATTCCTGCCTCTCCCCCACACTCTCTTTCTCCTCTTTCCTGACACCAGCCTGTTCCCAGCTGTGGGGTCAAAATTATTTGTGGCTGCCTGCACATCACATTTCCCTGGAATATTTCATTGCTTGAAAGTCTCAGTTTAAATAGTTCTGCTTTCCCAGGAATCTCTCATGTCTCTTAGAGAAGTGCTGGTACTCCCATCCTCCAGAGAGCCTGCATGCTTCTCAAATTCCAGGACTCCCAGCAACCAGTGATCTGTACATTCACACAGAAAATGGGGAGTAGTACCTGATATTCCAGTGTGCATGAGTTCTAGATTCCACAGATCTGGGCAGCATGGTGGCCCTGAAGGGAAGCCAGGAATCCCTAGACAGTGCTCCTGCAAAATCCAGTCACCCATGAGCAGGACACAGAGCTGAGGGCACAGTGGTTGCTGTGTTTGTTCATTTCCAGGGATGATTTGGGCTTTTCATGTGACATAGGCTGTGGGGAGTGATGGTGAAGTATGGCAGGCAGGCACTGCTGCAGATAGTGGATGGGACAGTAAGAAGAAACCCTCACAAGAGCCAGGCTGGGAGCATGCAGGGTGTAGGGAGGACTCCCCTGGAAGCCATCACTGCCAGCACTTACATGCTGCAGAGTACTTTCTAGGTGGAGATGGAGTTCTCGAAGCTTCACATATATCAGCTGATGCAGTCCCAGAGATGAGCTCTGCCACTTCCTCAAGATCACATACTGAGCTCAATGAGTTGGGAGCCCAGGATGGAACCCAGTTCCAGAGGTTCCTTCGAGATGTCTTTGCATGCACTGTTGCCTGACCTTCCTGCAGAAAATCAAGGAGGATGTGTGGAACTCCTCACTGGCAGGAAAAAAAGGAATCAGTGAGGTTATGCAAGTAGCCTGTGGTCACAGAGCTAACAAGCACCAAGCCAAGATCCATGTTCACAAATGTGACCCAGCTGAAAGACACAAGGCTCCTCTTTCTAAGATGCTAACAAGGAAAAAGCATGAAAGATGCACTCAAGAAAAGCAAGACTACAATAAGCTTCATCCTAAGGTCCAGCAAACTCAGAGTTCACTTCTCCCAAACTGTGTTTCCTGTATGGTCAACTCATACCCAGCTGCTAGGAAGGGCTTTGTGAGCAGGGAGCCAGGCCCTCCCTCTAGAGCAGCCATGGGTGGGGCAAAGCTCTGGTTTCTCCCTCTGCTCCCATAATTCACCTGTGACTGATACAGGAAAATGAAGCTCCCAAACTTCTAGATATCTGGTAGGAGTTCCTGTTCTCTAAAGTCAAAGGATGAATTTTAGGAACAATGGAGGTTAAGAACAAAATATATTTATTGGGGGAAAGAAAGCTTCTGTCTGAGAAAGAAGGAAATCCAGTTGGATTGCCAATTAACCTGCCTTTTCTAGGGATTTTTGTAGAGCAAATCCATAATGTGAGGCTGGTTTCTCGTAAGGCGAGAAACATGGAAAATCTCAAGGTGGCATGAGATGGGACGAAACTGTGATCAGCCAATAAGATTACAAGTATAATTACTCAGGTAAAATTGATTAAGTAGGAGTCACACAGGGAAGCAAGTCATGTAGCAGGCGGGCACGAATTCAGAGCAGAGGCTTTTCCTGTAGGGAGTTCCTTAAGTGGCTCTTCCTGGCCTCTTCAAGGCGATGAAAACCCATTTAGAATACCAATCCCTGATGTTTATCCTAGGGAGGTACGTGGGTGCAATTGTTTTTCTTTCGTGGTGAGGCCTGGCCCTCAGAGAAGGTGCCTCTCTCCCCTCAAGTTGCAAGGTGTCTCTTCTCCCACAGTGCTTCCTTCCAGTGCCTCACCCTATCTAACTGCCTATAGCGTTTCCATCTAACGCAGCTGCCTACAATATGACTACTGCTTCTTAGGACTTTCAAGAGTGGTAGAAGGATTGTGCATCCAAAAATGCAAACACACCAGTCAAGACTATAATCTTTAGGGTACTGCTTTACCATCATCCCATCATGTTGGAGAAACAGGACGCCCAGAACCAGCACAGGAACAGCTCCTTTGTCCAGAAAAGGCAGGAAGATACTGTTAAAAGAAAGAATGAGTAAATAGGTAGATAAGAAAGGAGCAAAGATTTCTTCACATTTATTTGTTATATTGGACCAATTGATAATGAAATAAGCTGCAATATATTTATGGTGCAAGCAATCCACAGATTGTCCAAATGCCAACACACACACAGACGTCTAGGTGGATTCGACAGCATTTTCCTATAGAAGCCAGCAAGTGCGGCAGGCAGGCTGGAGGAACAAGACTGCAGGGGCAGCTCCTGCTTGCTTAGAGTTTGTACTCTGGTGGATTTGTAGGCTGCCTTGACATACATACTCAGTCACCCAATACACTCTAACTTAAAACCCTTAATAAGCTAGACACTAGGAACCCAAAGAAGAAAGACGATCTCTCTTTTGTTAAACTGTTCAGAGACAGAGGCAACAATTTTAATAGAGTGCTTAGAAAGAAAATTGCAGGATGTCATGGGAACCCCAAGAAAAGAGAGGAGTAGGAGACAGTCAGAGGAGGCTGGAGACATATTGTCAAGGACTACTAGGAATTAGAACACTTTTAGGTTAACAATGTATCTCAAGGCACAGAGGTGCCAATAAAGCTCAATCCACCCTTCCACCCATCTACCACCCCAGTATTCATGTGCCAAAATATCCAGGCATTGAGTACGTGCCCAGCATTCATTCTCTGGCCCAAGATAGGACCCCTGGGCCTACTCGACTCCTAGCCCTTTTCAATCTGCCACTTGACCCCTGGCATTGTCCCTACTGCATGGTCCTGCCACCTTCAGCTAGCTGCCAGGAAGCTGCCGTGGTGAGCTGGCAGGAGAGCTAATCTGGACATGGCGAAATCCAGTTGCCAAGTCTGCCACTGGCTTCCAAATCCCTTGGGACACCCAAATCAAGGACGTGCTGATGGACACTGCCAGCCTCATCGTGGAGCCTGCCTGCTCTCCCATACCCCCTTCTAGGCCTACCTCACTCTCTGGTGTATGCTGGTACTCCTCACTCCAGATTCAAGACCAGCTTTGATCTCCACTCCAGACCTGCCGCCTTCTCTAGATCATTCAAAGTAAATCTCTCCAGATAGTTCTCTATAATCTGTTGGGGGCCCCTAGAGCCATAATTACAACACTTCCTTTTCATCAAGCCCCTTCCACTCATCAGGCACCCCCACTCGCAGGTTGGGCGTGACTGTCGGTGGGAACAGCCCACCAGGGAGCCCATTTGCCTCTGTTGGGAATCTACTTCCTGCCTCTGGAGATACATGGAGCAATTCCATACTACGTATTTCCCTATACTTCTTTTTACTTTTTTATTTAAACTTTTATTTGTATATTATAAAGTGTGATAAAATGCACGTAACATAACACTTACCCTTGGAATCACCTTGAAGTGTCCAGTTCGGTGGTTTTAGGGGCTGCATTGCTCAGCTTTTCTGGTGATGCAACAAAATACTGGATACCTCAAGGAGAAGTGGGTTATTTTTGTTTATGAGGTTTTGTTTTAGAGGTTTAGTCTGTGGTCAGCTGGTTCTAAAGAAAAAACACTTGGCCAAGAGCCTTGTTTATTCCCTGTTGATAGCACAGGTGGTTCCCAGACTGGCTGCCTCTGTAGCCCGAGCTCCTGGCTCATCCCGATTGTCCTTCCATGGTTTCTAGAGGATGAGGGACACTTCTGGATCTCTGTAATGTGTCCTTGCCAATCCCTTGAAACTGGAAGGAATAAACCACTCAGTCCCAATCGCTGCGTGCGTGGTGCCTTCAGAAAGCTGCAGCTTGGTGCTCACTCCTCCCGTTTGTCCATTTCAGCAATACTCAGTGAGCATCTATTGTGGACTAAAAACTGTGAAAACCATCAAGAGAAAGTGGTGGGAAAAGAAGAGGAAGAACAAAATCAAGTGCCCATCGCCATGTGGAAATGCCCTCTCTACAGGGGCCAGCAGGGTAGCTCAGTGATCTAAAGCACCTGCTTAGGCAAGCTTAGGCAAGCCCAGGGACTACAGTGAGATCCCCAGCACCACATGCTCTGCCAGCCCCCACCCCCAGCGTGGGCTGATCTGGCCCAAAAAGAAAATCAACACCTCTACAGAAACAAAACACAAGCCATGTAAGTAATTTTTAATTTTCTAGGAGCTGCATTTAAAAAGTTATTAAGAAACAAATTGAAATTCATTTTAATAATAGCTCTCATTTAATGTGCCAGCATATGATCATTTCAATAGGTAATTACTGCAACAACTATCCATGAGATGTTCTGCAACTTTTACTCTCCCAGCACCTGGTCTTCAAGCTTCCATTCATGTTTGATACTTGCCACACGGTTCACTTCAGACTTGCATGTTTCAGCCTCTCTCTAGTGTCAGTAGGTGGTGGTGAACGTACTGCAAAACAGAAATCTAAGTAGGCAAACACATGGGAATTAGTGATGTTGTTAGTTGTGGCATCTTGTGAGAAGAAATTATTAAGCAGTTAATGAAACAGTGCTGAATTTGGAAGCTACAAGAGCAAGCCATCCTGTAGCAAATTGGCTGAGCCCATGGAAATTAACTTGTCTCTCTCCATGTCACTGTCCTTATCTGTGAAGTCAACAAGACTTGCGAGATCAGCTATCAGGAGAAATAAAGAAGTTCCTAGGAATTTCTTTATTATATTTAATATCCAGAGATAGCACAGAGGAAAGTGTGTGTGTGTGTGTGTGTGTGTGTGTGTTACATTTCTCAATGCTGGGACAAAACACCTGATACCTGAAATTAAAGGAGAGAAGGTTTATATTTGGCTTCCGTTTTGCAAGGCTTTAGCTCATAGTTGGCTGACTCCAAAGATGGAGGCATGGCGGATGGGCACTTCAGAGGAGAAACAGTTCATGGCAAGCAGGAGGCAGCACTACAGTGAGAAGCAAGCTGCAATCAGCAATCAATGACCTTTCTTCCATCCCTAATACCTTGGCCAGGCTGCCCACCTGTGTTGGGGGGCAGCTCTCGCACACAACAAGGAACAGCCTTAATCCTCACATCATCCCAGCGTCACATCCTCGATCCCAGCAAAACAGATGCTAGGTCCAGCTACCTCCCACCTATGCTGCCTGAGGCTCTGTGGAGACAGATATAGCAAGCCATAATGGTGTACGTGTGTGTGTGTGTGTGTGTGTGCGTGTGTGTGTGCATAGTACAGACAGATCAATAAATAGATGTTGGGAAGCTGCTTTGGGGAAAAATATTTGGAGAGAAAAGTTAGCTTGAAATGTCACTTCAGAATTAACATCATATGCCGACCTCCAAATCGATTAAAAAGTAAACCATGAGAAATTTAAAAAATGAAGATCTGTGCCACACTATATTTTTCTCTTATTAAGTGGCTAGAATAAGAGACTTTTGAAATTCTAAAATTTTTGAAGGATTCTCAAATGAAATAATCAAGGGACATGATTATGGAAAATAATTTGTAAAAAATTATTTGTAAAAATAAACACAAGTATAGTAAAAGAAAAAAAAAGCACCAAATAAACCTTCTCTCCTTTAAGTTGTCTGGTATTTTGTCCCAGCACTGAAAATGTAACACACACACACACACACACACACACACTTTCCTCCACGATATTTCTGGATATTAAATATGACAGAGAAGTTCCTGGGAACTTCTTGCTTTCTCGTGATAGCGGATCTCGCAAGTCTCGCTGACTTCACAGATAAGTAAGCATTGCTCGTCTTCAGACTCGGGTCTTCAGCAGCTAAGTTCTTATACCCTGTGCCGTGCACATACAAGCTGATAAGAACAGTGTGTTGAGGCCACAAGGTGTAAATGAGCTAAAACAAAAATGACAACACTTCAAAACGTTCCAACTGGTTCCAAATCCACTAAAGCAAAGAAGGACCAGTTGAGCCCCAGTAAATTAACATTTGAAAAAAAGAATTGACACTGCTATTAAGGGTTCTTCTGCAAAGGTACAGGATCAGGACAAGATGAGTACAGGAGGAAAAGCATCTTTCTCCTTATGAAACCTCGGGTCAGCCTCCTTTCCAAGATGATGGATACAAGCAAATGTGTAATTTGTCCAATGTCATGCAAGTGCAAGGGATCTTAGGTACACAGTGGCCGATGGGCTTTGGCCAGGCAGGCAGCTATTGTTTAAGATACCTCCATGAATCTTACCTTTATTTGCTCAATTCAGACAGCATAGCTCTTGTTCCATTCTTTCTGTCTTGGGTACTGGAGGCTACATTAAAGAAAACAAAAGTCCTCCCTGGAAAGGCTCAGAGGCTAAGGAAAGGAGCTGACAACAAGAGAGCTACTGAGATTTTGGTACTTGGAGGACATGAAGAGGAACAAGAAGCCTCTTGTTAGCCATTCCTCCAAATGGTCTGATTCCAGGGGTAGGAGACCTGCTGTGGTGTGAATATGCTCCTTCAGTAGGTGTCGGAAACTCAAAATTACCACTGCAACAGTGCTGAGGCCTGGGCCTACAAAGAGGTGGTGGGGCCCTGTAATTGGAAGAAATGGACCAATGCCATGGCTGGGGATCATGGATTATGACAAACATGAGGCATAGGCCCCTTTTTTTTTTTTTACTAGTTTCACCCTCATTTTCCCTTCTATCATGGAATGACACAGCCAGAACATTCTTGACAGATATCAACCTCTTGACCCTGGACTTCCCAGCATCCAGAACCATAAGCCACAAAATTTGAGGACATGATAAATGACCCAGTGTGTAAGAGCAACACAAAAGAGGCCAAGATGTTTGAGACTTCCAAAAGTACCCTAAGTGTATCCTTGTTCATTTCCTGTGTGGTAGGAGAGGCAGGAGGAAAGTGCTACAGTGAGGAGAGGAGGAAGCGGAGAACTGTGTCCTGCAATAGCAAATAGATCCTCTGCTGAGACAGGGATCCTCTACACAGTTCCGGTTGTTGCTATTTGCCCCTGGCTATTTTCCTGACCTCTTAGCTCCCTCTGTTCCCTGACCTTCAACAGGGAGCCCCAAATTCACGCAGCAACACCTGCTATGGTCAGGTCATACAGATGCCTCATGAATAGTGCCATGTTTACACGGGTGACCTCCATGACACTGAGGTCACAGATTCGAGCCAAAGTGGCCCCACCATTGCCCCATGCACTGATGTCACCAACACAGGAACAGATCCATTGTCACAGAGAATCAGAGATCAAAGCTACCTCCTGCCCACTAAGTAAGGTGGACTTGACGCATTCCACAGCTTCTTGGTGTAAAGTCACATAGACATGAAAAATTATGCTCACACAAACACATACCCATGTGCACAAAATGTGTGTATGTGTCGTAGTTAAGAGAATATAGTTCACAAATACCCCACTGTGATGTAACTTTTATATATCTGTGCAAATGCTTATCTGTACATATACTACAAGAGTAATTAGCAAGTTTCATTTCTACATAGCAACAGGATGGGTGACCATTATGCTCTCTTTCCTTATCTACTCTAAATGTTCTGTAATGAACATAAACAACATTCACAATAAGACAAAATAAGGGTTTTTTTATATCAGTAATCAAACTCAGGACCTTGCACTTGTCAGGCAGGTGCTGAGCCATGGAGCTACAGGCCAGCCTCAAAGTAAGGTTTTCAAAAATAAATAGACAAGTCAAATCAGCAGATCCAGATTTAAAGCTAAAATAATCACAGTTGTCATTTTTTTTTAGTGCTTCGTGTGTGTGTGTGTGTGTGTGTGTGTGTGTGTGTGTGTGTGTGTTCTATTAGGCTAAGAATGCCATAAACATTTGCTTTGGTTTCCCTACAGTTCTGTGAGATGGGGTGGTCATCCCACACCAGAGCTGAAATCAGGTCCTTGAGAGCTAAAGTGACCTGCCTAAAGGCACTCTCCTAGTGGCCAAAGCTAGAAGCTGTACTTTGTCTGGCTGGCATAAACATCTCTCAAATATATATATATATATATATATATATATAATCTCCTTAAAAAGAATATATATATATATATATATATATATATATATATATATATATAATCTCCTTAAAAAAATGATGCCTCCCAAGATTTCTTCCAGTAGCTCCAGTTTAGGGCAGACACATCATCCCAGGCAGGGGAGCTCGGATAGACGTTCCTCATGGGGCCAATGGAGATGGCTTCACAACTGACTGCTTTGACAGCAAGCCCCGCCAGGCATGTTGCAACGTGTTCCCCCAGCTCTGCAGTAGGTGCGAGTGTACATCCTCAGTCAGCCACTGCGTTGCGCTGACCCTCTGACCCAGACTCTAGCCCATGAATCAAATGAGAATAGTAAGCTGCAGAGAGTCCTCTTACTGAGTTGAGCAGTGTTTCCCAAAACTCAAGTTCAAGCAGAACCTTAGACTGTACGACATTTAGAAAGAATATTTGCAGATGTTAGAAACTGAGATGAGGTTGTGCTAGATTGGGGTGGTCTCCAGATCCATGACTGATGTCCTTAAGAAGCCCATGTGAAGAGACTGGCAGATTCTGGAGTGACGTACATATAAACCGAGGTTACACAGGGATTGCCAGCAGAAGCTGGGAAAGATTCTCCACCAGTGATCTTCAGTCACCAAACTGTGGTCCTGCCGCTACCTTCATTTCTAACTTCTGGACCCCACACCTGTGAAAGAATCGCTGTCATTCTAAGCCATAAGATGCATGCTAATTCATTATAGCAGCCACATGAGACAAATACATCCACATTGCCCAAAGTCGCATGGGAGAGTTAGCGCTGGGAGAGGCGCCCATCACCTGGCTCCTGGGCCCATCCTTCAAACTGCATCGGCTGTTGTGAAAAGCAAGTGAAACCTGGATGGAACGCTAAGCTTCACACCTGCTCAGACAGATCTATTAGTAGACTTTAATGACGTGGAAAATGCTCAGTGACTAATTATGAGAGAAAAGGAGCATGATTTCTAATTGAATACGGAGCATGATCTAACCAGGGCTCATGCCGCATAGCAAATGACTTGATGGAGGATAAGCCGAAGATGGGTGCACATGAAGAGTGGGATTACACATGCTTTTCACCCATATTCTACTGTCAGGCTTTTGTCTTTTTCTTTTTAGTGAGAAGGCATTATTTTACTCACTTTATTAGCTTTTTAAATTCTTGAAATGTCGTGCCAAAACAGCTAACTAATCCTGCCGCGCAGTCAGGAAGCCATTAATAATCACTCATGGGGCCACCCAATCAGCTCCATGCCACGCTTTCCCTCTGTAATCCCAGAAAACACACGCAGAGGAGGTAATTCATTTGAAAAACTGCCGTGCAGCAGAGCTCTATGTGCTGGTGGGACCAGCCGGTAAATGGCCCAGAGAATTTCCACTAGCAGGGTTTTCCAGGGAAAGTGCCTCAGAGTCAGGGACTCTAGCTATAGGGATGGAGGATGGGTCCTGAACTCAGTGACACCCTTAGGCAAAGGCAGCAGTGGAGAGGCACTGGCACTGTCTTCCAGCCCACCCATGGTTACAGAGCCCCAACTGGGTGCCAGGTCAATGGGCTGTCACTGCGGTCACAAGAGACTCAAGTCCCATAGTGCCAGAGCTTAATCCCTGGGGTGGGAGCCAGCAAGCCAACAACTGCACAGGTATTGTGTCAGGTAAGCAAAGCTACCAGAAAGGAAAGGAGAGTGTGATGGGCTGGAAAGTGTTCCCCCGAGTCAGGCTCATGTCCACCGGGAACTGTAGAACGTAACCTCATTTGGACATAGGGTGCATACAGGTAGATCTAATTGAAGTATGAATGGTGATGAGCTCCTGCTAGGTTTGGATGGGTTTCAAATCAAATGAAAGCATGTTTCCAAGGGGCCAAGGAGATCAAACAGTAACACAGGAGGACAGAGGCAGAGATTGGAGTGACACAACCACAAACCATGGAATGCCAGGGGCCACCAAAAGTGGCAGGAACCTAGGAAGGGTGTGCTCCTAGATACACAGAAGGAGGCAACAGCTCCATTTCTGACTTCCGCCCTCCACACTAAGCCTTTGCGGCTTCCAACTGTTGAGTTTGTGGTAGTTGACCATAATAATGTATGTTTCATATATTTTACTATAATAAATAAATGAAAGAATCCATGAGAGTGGAGTACTGGTGTGAAATCCTGCCCAAGGTGGGCATGAATGCAATGTGTGGGCTTGCAGCTGTCTCGGGCTGAGCACAGAGTTACCCATCAAATGGACAATTGTCCTTCATGGGCCTGAGACGACTGCCACAATATGTTAATAGTTGCAAACATAGATTAGCAACAAGGTCACATTTTGTGCTACAAGTATGTTGTCAACTAAATCCATTATCCCCTTAGTTTCAGGAGGCAGAGCAAGTATTATGCCCATCAGATGGGTGAGAAAATTGAGGCAACAAGACAGAGAATGCCACAGCTGAAAAAGGTCACCAAAGGATTGTTTTAGTCCATCTGGGCTGCTACTAAATTTATGGGATAACATAAAATCCAAGGGCTGGCTGGGTAGCTGAGCAGACTAAAGTGGCTGCAGCAGCAGGGGTTTGATCCCTGGAGTGCTATGCTGGCCCTGCCCCTTGGGTGCACTGAGACAGCGACTGAGACTGGGCGTGGTGGTGTGCGCCTGAAATCCCAGCACTTGGGAGGTTTAAAACAGGAGAATCACTACAAGTCTGATCTACATAGAGACCCTGAATACAGAAAAAAAAATTACAAAATTTATACATTTATTTTTCACATGTTGGGAGGCTGGATGCTCATAATCAAGATACTAGAAGACTCAGTATCTACCAAGATTTCCCAATCTGTGCACTTGCTGTCTTGTGGCTATAATGTCAGATGGCAAAATGGACAACTGGTCTCATGGGGGCTTCTTCAGTAAAAGCTTAAATTTCATTCATGATGGCAAAAGCCCCAGTGGCTCACCACCTCCCCAAAGCCACACTTTCTGAATCCTGTCATCTTGAAGGTCATGATTTCAACATAGGAGTTTTAGGGTGACCTAAGCATTGAGACTACAGCAGGGACCGCACAGATTAGCGCAGCTTAATATTACCCTTTTACAGACCAAGTAGCTGTGACTCACGAGGGAGGCAACTTCTCGTAGCCACAGAGAGGGACATACCCATCCTCTTGTATCTTGGCCTGTGTTCTTTCCATGATCCCACTGTCTTGCCTGTCTGGCCAGAACTGGATCAAAGGGTGAGGCCAAGGAACAGACAGTTTCTGCAGAGCTGGCAAATGCTGGATGAAAGCCTTTCTTTCATCTTTCTGGAAATTTGGTTAAGGCCAATATCTCCTATTTGTCAAGACCCAATGGGTCACACGTGAACCTTCTATTGGTGTTATAGAATTCTCAAAAGCTACACAATTGGACAAGTCATGCTCTTTCCTGGGCAAAAGATTTCCTACCGTTAACAAATAGGGTCTCTGCTTATGAGTGTTCTGCAAGATTTGTTTGAAGTCAGTAACACTGAAATTTCAAATAGACATCTAAATATTTTTCTTTCATTTATATGACTCCAAGGGGTGTATTTTTGAAAGCAACAGTCCCATTCCAATGAAAATATGTTGTGAAAATCATATGCAATTTGAAAGAGTCATTGAGGAATGGATACAATTACTGTTAATATTATATTTTATTTCACTCAACATAATCAAAACATGATCATTTCAACATATAATCAATATAAAAATATTATGGAGTTACTTCACATTCCTTTTTCATAATAACTCCTTGAAATCCAGTGTAGGTTTGACACTTAGGATGGGTCTCAGTTGAGGCCAGCCATGTTTCAAGTTATAGTGTGGTTGTGGCGGCATATTGGGCACTGCAGTTCTGCACAGAGAGTAAGTATGTTAACTGTTCTTAGTTAAAACCATTCAGTTCAGATGTAATTCACTTCATTTATAGAAATTATCTGCCTATTCTTCCCATCAACCAAATCCAAATTACTATCCAACAGAAAAGTCTGACTGTACTTTAAAATTTAAGTAAAGGTATCAGTTCATATGTTTTGTTGGTCTTCTCATTCTTGATATCAAATTTTAAGATAGAAGGATGTTTGGGTATTGAATGGATGGGTGGGAGAAAGGATGCCTACATGAGCTGGTCAAAGGATGAATGAATGAATAAAAGAAAGGATAGATGGAAGGATGGGTAGAGGGAAGGTGGTGGATGGACAGATGGATGAATGCATGGATAACAAAAATCTCAGAGAGACAGAGAGAGTACTGAGACTCTCCCTTGCCTGTACTTGATGCTTGTAAGAAGTACAGTACTGCCACCTTCACATCCCATGGGGCCCCTCCTCCATCTAGCCCCTACAGAATTCCTCTCTGTGTCTAAATTCAGGATGAAGGCGACGAATGGCTTTCTCTATGCAGTGGAACAGAAGTACTGAGAAAGGGAGGCAGAAGAATCCAGACACATGGCACACGCATCATTTTTTAAAGATTTGCCAATGCTAAGAAGGGGAAGGAGAGTTCTTTAAGCTGGACAGCCCACCCCAAGCCTCAGGTAATCGAAGCCACTCACTTTCAGTTTGTAGACTTCTATGCTAGGCTGGCCCTCAGGGCTCTCAGGCTGGGCCAGCTCCCCACGGGGGAATGAGGACTGTGCTTTCTTCCCAGCTGCCAGAGACAGCTGAGAGCTGTGCTCAGGGCCCAGGACCCACAGACAAGATCTTGGCTTTGTCAATTCCTAAAGGTGTGAACGTGCACAAGACACATCACCTCCACATCTCAGTCTCTACAAATCTGGATGCTCAAAACCCCAAGTCATGACTGGGGGTACAGCTCAGTGATACAGCACTAACCTATGTGAGGCCCCAGGTTTAATTCCCAGTACCACAACACACACACACACACACACACACACACACACACACACCCCAATGGGGCCTTTATGGGGAATAAGGTAGCACACTGAGCACTGCACTCCGGGAGCCACACCAGAAGCATTCCTGCTTTTCATAGCATCCTTGCGCTCATTTTAAGTCAGAGCCGAAGGAATCTCGGCATTGGATCTCAGAGCCCCTGTAGACTTTACCAACTTGTTAACACCAGATGTATGGAAAGGTATTTTTTAATTTTAACCTTACCATGCAGTCTTACCCTTATACAAATGAAGGAAACTGAAGCCCAAGGCACTGAGTGTCTTTCAGAAGTCAGAGAGAATGCTAGGGGCATTGCATGCACTGTCCCCCAGGATTCCAACAGAGCCTTTGGAAGCAGACATAGTGCTGTGTTTTTCAGATGAATGAATGAGCAATAAACAGTTACTGTGCTGTGGTTTTCCTTCCAAGACACATTCAGGTGGTTGTGGTGGGACAAAAGGAGCCTACTTCCTATCTCATTCTGTTTGTCTTGCCAAAATAGAATACTTCAAAGTAGGGAATGGATAAAGAATAAATATTTATGCTCAGTTCTGAATGCTGGAGAATCCAATGTCAAGGCACCAACATGATTCATGGCCTAGTGAGATCCAGTCTTTTCCAAGATGGCACCTCAGATATTGTGCCCTCCAGGGAAGAAGGGCCATATCCTCAACAAACAGAAGGCAGAAGGTTGGAATCCCTCTGTCAAGCCTTCTAATAGGGGTACCGAACCGCATGTACTTAAGTACCTTCTAATGGCCACACTTCCTTCTACTGCTGCTTTGGAAATTAAGTTTCAAGAATGGTGAAGGGGACCCAGATATTTTGGACAACTGCAACCCTCCCTCACCACCTACTCCATTTCATTTAGACGGTAGCTGTAGGATTGCATTCTTGCATTATTTGTGGCCACACACACCAACCTTGAAAGAAGTTTCATTCCATAGATAAAAATCATGTGACTCAGAAAACAAAGCAAATATGCCTGGGTTCACTTTCAGGTGGTGACAACTTTGTTTCCAGTAAAATATGTGGAAAGAGATCGTAGCTTACCAGCACTGCTCACTTAGTCCCAGAGCCAGATCTCTGACTGCAGCATCCCTGAAGTGGAGAAGCCCTTCAGCCTCCTTCCGTCCTCTAACGCTCTTCCTCTGGCTACAGACCACAGGCCCTCTGATCCCTGGTGAGAACCAGCACCCCACAGAAGCTTCTGGATTCAGTGGGGCTGATTAATAACACAGGATATGCAATTTGCCATGTAAATAAACCTGCTATCAGGCCAGGCCTGATCCTGCCTCCTGCTTCCTGAGCAAGAGAAGACCTCAGTCCCCACTGACAACCACCAGGTGCAGCGGAATCGCAGAGCCGGGGACTCAGAATTGCCTGGAGACCAACTACCCAGTCTTGCTGGGAGCTGACACTGCCCAGAGAATGGGCAGAATGGCCAGGCTGATGAGTCCTGGAAAGGCTCATAAGCTCATAAGAGAAAGGACATCATAAGCTCTACTTCTCCTATGCAAACCAAGAAGCAAGTAGCTTCAAGTCATGTAATAGGGACAGCGTATCTAGAGACTGCCACTACCTGCTGCTAATATGAATTCAAAAACTGTAAAGACATAATCAACCAAAATAATAACTGTGAATGTGATAGCAACTCCAATGGACTCATTGCTTATAAAAAATTCACAAGTGCGTGTATTCTACCATCTACTCCATTGCATTTAGATGGCAATTAAAGAACTGCACGCACACATTATTTGTGACCACACGTAATGCATGAACCTTGGAAGAAGTTATGTTCTGTAGACAGAAATCATGTGATGACTCAGAGAACAACATAAATACGTCCAAGTTCACATTCAGACAGTGGCAGCTTTGTGTCCAGTAAAACATGTGGAAAGCAATCATAGCAAATAAGAATGCCAAATTTCACACAGGTACAAATACAAAGAGCTGGTATAGTGTAGCTCAGACTTGGACCAACTGTGAACAATTCAAAACTCTTCCCCAAACCTCCTGTGATGGTCACTCAAGACTTGGAAAACAGGATTGGCTTTCTGTACGACCGGCACCAAGCAAAACGAGCCCTGGGGCCAGGTGGGGATAGCAGAGTGATCGCCGTGGTTAGCACTGAGCTGGTTGCTTCGGAGTCCTGAGCACATTAGAATTCAAGTCTGAGGAGTGGACTCTGGAGACTCAGCTCACGTGCTCTTCTCCTGAGTTTTCTTGACTTCTGTATCCACAACTCAGGAGCCCCCCCCCCCCACCAAACTATATATCCTGCTAGGTGGGTTCGCTCTGTCCACATACCTATTCCTGCTCTAACTGATGATTCCATTCCCCTGGCTTTTCACTACAGTGTGCTTCCATTCCCCTGGGATATAGTGTGAAGTACCACTCACAGCTTCAATTAATATTAAAGGGTTTTTCACCAAGGCAGCACAAAGCTTATACGAATGGCAGCACCTGCTTTGGCTGGCCACTCCCCCTGGGACCTGCTTCAGCACAACCTTTGGCCTACAGCCAGGCCACAGGAGCCCCAAGCAAGCATCTGTGTCTTCTCTGCTCCGGCCTGCCCTTTGTTACTTCCTGATTGCTCCTCTTACCTTTCTTGCCTGCAGCATGCCCCAAAGACATACTTTACAAGCATGCCTGCCCTCATGGGCATCATTTATATAGGCATGCATCATGCCTCACTCTGTAATGGGCCAATGCTGGGGTCTGTGACACACAAACATCGCCAGGTATCCCTCACCCCACAGAGCTGAGACTTCAGTAGATGAGGTTAAACTGAGAAACAACTAGTTTCTGAGATTGGTGATAGGGCTTTGGAAGGGGCAGCACAGGCAATCTGGTACAGCAAGTAGTAACAGCAGGGGAGAAGAGGGGATGAGGGCCTGGCAAAGTGAGGAGAGAAATCCTTCCCAGACCAGAACACTAGCAGGCAGGGTGAACCTGAAATGTTCTGTGCCCTCACTAAGCTGCAGTCCTCTCATCTGCTACCAGACTAGGTGTCCAGGGTTCTGACCTGCTCTTCACCGTGCCAGTGCACGGTCATGGCTGCCAGCCAGGAAGAGGGTCCCATTTCACAGAGGGGTTACCGTTAGCTCCAGCTCCTGGTAGGCACCTTGCTAGGTAGTGTTTTCACTTCATCCTCATTAAGCCTTACAGCTGGCTGTCCAGCAAGCTGAGCCCTGTTCACCTTCCATCTCACAAACAAGGGAGGATGCTCAGACTGCTCAAGTACGTCGATTAGGGTCACTGCACTGGGACAGGACTGCACCTCACATCCCAACAGTGCACAGCCCAGGCAGTGTCCACCGCATTCTTCAGCCTCACTATGGCTATGAAGATGAGTGCTGCCAAAATTTACCCTCTACTTGCCAAAGGGTGTATACTGTGAGCTCTGGAGTCAGAAAGACCTTGGGCAAACCTAACCTGCCATGCCCTGTCCTCAGAACACACCAAGGCCTTTGTTCCTCTGATCCTCAGCTTCCTCATCCATAAGACTGGATAAAGACAGGAATGTTCTTGTTTTACACACCCTGCCTAGTGGTTAGCTGTGTTCTAAATTCACAGTACCCTAAATGTGGCACTCAGTCATGATCTGGATTCATGAGTGTCAAGAACTATGATGGTTCTACAATTACACCTCTTTGCAGGCAAACCTGACAGCTTGGCACAGTCTTCGGGAGGATGCAGAAGGCTTTCACCCCACACATCAGGAGCAGACAAAGGCTTGAGTATAGCACTTGAGCATCAGCACGGTGGCACCCGTGCTGCACACCTGGATTCCTACAAAGCAAAGAAGACCATGAGGTCTGATCCCCCTGTGGCTTCATTGCAACGCAGCAGCCACAGACTTAGGGAACCCTAATTTTTATAATAGGTACCAAATTGGCCTACACGTTACTCTGGAGAGAGACACCATCTCTCCCCAAGGGTGTTTCCTACAGAGATTTATTCTCAACAATAACTTAGAGCACAGGGCAGCCCACAACTGTGCTTTTGTGCTTGCAGAAATCCCAGAGACCCAAGTACAGTTGTCTCCAAACAATACTCCCTGCCTAACTGCCCATCTTTTACTTCTCCTATAGTTCCAAGTTTTTAGTATTTATAATTGCCTTTAATACAAGAGTAGGCTATAAATTATCTTTAATATAATATAAGCCCCAATATGATCCAATTTTTCAGCTCCTCTAAACTTCCCTATTTTAGGTGTTTAGTTCTATAGCTTCTTTTGCTATTCTTTCCCCATTGATTAACTCTTCACTCTCCACCCCACTCTACCTCGTGAAGAAAGCTTAGCATGTCCTGAAATTTCTCAGCCATGGTGGGCCTGACCTAAAAAGTTCAGGTTCAGGAATTACTTCACACTTATAGTGAGTTGATGCAACCTCTTGTAGCCTATATAAGCTGATTATTAAATTTTCAGGAGTTTCACAAGCTAGAATTCACACTGACACCCTGAAAACTGACAAATGCTATGATTTCTTTCTTATTTTTTTCATTTTGGATGGCTAGTTTACCAGGACACCATGATTCCCAATCCCACATTAGATTAATACCCCCTTTGGCTTTATGTGATGACACCTAAGCAATGGTGGGAAGTTTATGGTCTGCATCTGTTTTGAGGTCTCCAGGTCCTTTTATGCCCCCTCCGTGAGAGATGAGTCCTCTTCTATATGCTGTTTAGCAAAGTCCTGTTGCATTTTTCCTGGCATCTACTGAGAGACAAACCCCTAAGTGGCATCCGCAGAAATCAGTGACTTAAGGCATGCTGATGTCACTTGTTCACTTTCCCGTGCCACAGCAAGGCCACAGGAGACTCAGACGCCTCTCTTCCTTGCTTCAGCCACACACACCGCATGGTCACAGCTATTCCCTGGGTGACATCCCTGGTAGAAATGAAGATGCCCCAGTGAGTCCTCCGGAGCTCATCCATTTCCTTTCTGCACATGGATCTGCAGACTTAGGAAGTGTTTTCCACTCTTGCCTTCCCAAAGGGCTCATCCCAAGAAACTGCACAATTACTTCTCACTCTTGCGAACTTTCTACATTGCTAAGAAAGCATCTCTCATTGTAGGGGTTCTATCAACTTTCCTACAGAGCAGTCATAGGCAGGACGGGAAGCCCATGGCTCAGCATCTGATCTTTGCTTGGCCAAATGTTTTTTTTCTCATCTCAACTTTTGTCAATTTCCAAGAATGTTTCCTTCCTTCCTTTCTTCCTTCCTTCCTTCCTGCCTGACTGCCTGCCTTTTTTCCCTTCTTCCCTCCTTTCCTCCTTTCTTCCTTCCTTCCCTCCTTCCCTCCTTCCTTCCTTCCTTCTATCTGTAATACTTATTGAGCTTTCCCCTGTGCCAGATACTGCTTAAAATGTCAGTGTGGCTTCTTCTCTCATAACAATGATAGTCAATGATTCCTTATTAGCAGCTGCCTCCCAAATTAGGCCCAGAATGAGAGCAGTTTATTTTTTTTAAAAAATCATCCCATTTCACTACTGATACAGTATCTCCTATCCCCTAGACCTTTTGAGAATGACAACTCTCTACATGTCCCTGAAAAAGGCCTTCTTTGGACCACACCAGGACAACTCATGAGTGACATCTAAACTTAGGGAGGGTTGGTGTCCACAGGGGTAAAGGTGAACAGAGGGCAAAGTTTGCTTGGAAGACAAGAATTTTCCCAATCCCCAAACCATCTGCCTAGCGTACTTGCTCATGTCCTTATTGCAAAGCTCCCAATCACACCTGACTGCTTTGGAAAGTATTTTTGATTTCTTCTTGTTTGAAAATGTCTGTAACTCTGATATTAATATCAAATACTTATTTCCATAAAGAGTGTGTTCTAACAGTATCTGAGGGTCATTTTCCTTATCTTTTTGAGAAGTTCACCAAACAACAAACTTATATTACCTAAGATCATCATTGTCATACCTGTTACTATATACAAACCACCCAGACAGGAAAAGAACAGTCTCAGGTCCTGGAGCTTCTTCCTCTCAACCAAGTGGCCTCTCTGTAGTCCTTTATTTTCTGCAACCAATTAGTGAAGTTCACTGGCCTGAACTCCCTTGTAATGAGAATAGCCAGCCTTATTGATCCATTTCCTCAAATGGCATTTCCTTGGAGGATGATACATACCATCTGTGTCTGCACTGGGCCAGGAATCAGCAACTCTGGTGACGTTCAGGAACACCAAGGGCCAAACAGGGGAGATAGGGAACTGATGTTGCTTTTGTATAGTGTTTTGGCATGTATTAGGTCACATCATGGCCACCTGGAGACAAAGGAAGGTGACTTCCCAATCAAGTGACACTTATTTTATTTCTACAGTTATTTAAGTAGGCAACCATGTGCTGCCTGCCCAGGACACTGCAGTATGCTTACAAAGTAGACTTTGTAGGAAAAGGTAGGGAGCTCATGCTGATGCTGCCAGCGTTCTGCTGTGTGTTCTCCAGCAACTCGTTCCCCTCCCTGAAGATCTTGAGGCCTAGAGACACCATACATGTCAGCCTGTGGTCTAGGATATTGGACTGAATTCAGCACTGATGCCCTCCTAATGCCCCTTATGTATTTTTACCTGTTTAATGAGAATTGCCTATCCTATTGTATGAATTATATATGGCACTTGCTTCCTGTGACAGAGCTCTGACAACAGTGGTAAAGGAAATAGGACCAATGTATCTTCCTGCCCAAGAACCCCAGTAGTAAGTAGGTGAGGACCACTGCAGGTTACCTGTGATGCCCTTAGAGGCCCACCATCCCTCCTATATGCTGCTGTGGGGGTGGAGCTTTCCTCCTCCTGCTGTGAAGCTCAGAGATGCAAAGCACCTGCTGTGTGCACAGGAGCAACATGCCAATGGTACAAGCTGGAAGAGATGAGCAAGGAAGAAAGAGAAAGGCTTTCTCCAGGTTGGGTGTTTCATGTGTGAATGGCAGTGCTTTCTGTGTCCATCACCTTCCGATGATCCTCAGCAAGTCAGCACCTCATCAGTGGACTGCTCTGCTTGGTGAACTTACACTTATGTTCCAGTCCCCTCCCTGGTGCACCCAAGCCTTCAGTACAGTGAACCTTCTGGGCACACACTGGCTGGAGTCCTAACCATGTCACCCATAAATCTCATCGCTGCTGGTGGGCTTCTGGTCCCCTACAGAACTCTTGTGTAGAAAGCTGGCATTTCAGCACCAGCCACTCACCTTGCATTGTTGAATCATCTTCATCTCCTTAAGAATCCAATTCATAAAGTTATTTCAAGTTTAGCTTTTATTTTGAAAACAAAATCACTCCTCACTATGCAATTCCAAATCCCTTATGATGCTCAAGGAGGATGGGAGCTCACTTTCCAAAAGAATACAATTTTCATGTCACCAAGAGTATTTTTATAGGTACTGTTTATTTTGTAAAAGTGTTGCCAGTACATAATCATTGCAGAATTTGGGGAAACACACAAAAATATGGAAAAAATATTACATATAATTCCCACTTCTAGAAACAATGACTATTAACATTTCATTTGATTTCCTTAATGTATATTTTATTTCTCTCCTATGCATGTCAATACTTTTTAATTTTCTCTCTCTCAAACTCTTTTATGAGTGAATCAAACTTTTACTACCTCACATAAATATTTACCACTGCTTTCAAAATTATTTATAGCTCAATCTTATAAGACACCAAGCGTATATGGGAAACATCCTTTGATACATCAAGATAGAGATCTCCATAATTTCAGAAGAAATTTTTGTGCAGAGTCTATTACTATTTCATAGAACATTAAACCTTAAAATATAAAATTTTTAGTTTTCTCCCTTATTTAATAAAGAATTCTGGAAGGCCAACCATGCAGAACGCAAGAGCCCTGGCTATGCATGAACACCGGCTGCCGACCCAGTACAGCTTGTTCTGACTTTTCATTTTGGAAGCATAGTGCACAGGGGAGTAAGAACGGGAAATAAATGGATAAATAAATCATCTATTTTACAAGGTGGGGAAATGAGGTCCTGAGAGGGTTCTGCACAGCTCATTTCTAGCACTTGGCTCAGCAAACTGCAATTTCAGGTTTGTACAGCTGCTTCTTACAGGTAGAGATCTTTGGGGTAGGAACCACACTTCAGCCATCACAGGAGATCCCAGGGCTTGCCTGGTGCCAGGCAGAGAGAAGCTACTCAGAAGACAATTAATAAACTCACTGGAAGTGTTAGAACTTTCTAAGACGGAAGGATGGGCTCATGTTTTTCAATGTGATGGATCATGAATGGAAAATAAAGAAGAGGAAGGTGTAGAGGGAAAGAGAGAGAGAGAGAGAGAGAGAGAGAGAGAGAGAGAGAGAGAGAGAAAAGAAGAAAATGGGAAGAGGGAATAAGGAAGGGGAGAGGAGAAGAAAAGTAAAGACAGAAAAAATAAAGAGGGTGTAGGAGAGAGGAAAGGAGGGAAAGAGAAAATATTAAGTAGTGTCTGTCTATAAAAAACCATAAAACCTCCTCCAAAAGATCAATTCATACCATGGCCCTTCATTTTCTACAGGTGTCTGCTGAGCCTCAGCTTTCTCTTCCCAACAGGAAGTCGGGATGCCACTTCCGGTATTGTGTGAATTACTGGAGAGAGTTCATCCTGATGCCCCCGGCACAGGGCCAGGCTCCACTATTAACAAAGTTGGAGAAATATTGGCTGAACAGCATCTGAGAGAAAGCCTGCTCCCTACCCTGCCCACAAACCTGAGGCAGAGTGGAGTCTTGACAATCACCCTATCATGTCAAGGACTCTAACGAAGTCCTTGGATGTTTCAAGTCAGCATACAACTAGCTCTTTGACCTGCAGACAATGAGAGCTGCTTCCTGCCTTACCTCTCCCTTTCCATTTTTTCTGTGGCCAACAGTCTATGTGTGTTCAAAGAAACCTTCCATGTTTCTCTTATCCCTTCATGAGGTGAGACAGGCCATTATGAAACAACACAGCTCCTAAGCCGCCATATCAATGCTGATTATTCACTTTTCAGTGCCAAAGGTACAACTTCCTACTATAAGGATTTCTTTCACCTAGAATGTTCCATAGACATTTTACCCTGGAAAACTAGTAAGTTGAAAGGCTCTTTTTCAAAAGTTCCCATGTCATCCCTTCCTCTAGATTCCTTTCTAACAGCTCCATCCCTATAAAAATTGCCAAACCGCCATGATCCTCAGATCCTCACTTGAAGTAGATTCTAGCCAGCCTCTGTGGAGGTTTTCCCTAACCTTGGGACATTCACTATGTTGGACTAACGCAGCTGTGCACATCTGCCTCACCCACTGCACTTGACCTTCACTGATGGCAATGATGGAGCTTTATCCATCTTCCCATCTTCTGTGCTCTGTATGTGACTCTACATGTTGTAGGGGCTCAGAAACAGTGAAGAACACCAGCACAGTGTCCCATGCTCCCAGCCTGAGCAAGTCTGCTTTGGTTCCTTTCTGCAGCTTGAATGAGTTTATGATCTGGCTTCCCCCATCACAGGCAATAGAATTTTAAAGGCAGTATTAAGAGCAGCACAAATCAGTCCATGTTAGCTACAATCTAAGGGATTCTTTTTCTTAGGGCTTTAAGAAATCATCAGGGTCAATGCAAACAAATGATGAAAGCCCACACAACTCACACAATGAGACACACACTGTCAGCCTCCCATGAAGAGAGTGTTTTGCTGGGAAGAAGTATCTACTGTACTTTCTATCACTATAATACCTACCACATTCTCCAGCCAAGTGGGCAGTAGTGGTACATCTGCAAGTGAGGTGTACAGGGTGACCAGGCAGCTGGGACATAAAGCAGGAAAGGGAGTTAGGAAAATCCATATGCATATCTGCGGGAGGTGTACAAAGCACTTCACTTTCACTCTATGTGCACAGAGCAGGAAATGAGGAGCAAGAACAGGAAATCAGCCTTTGGTTCCACTGCAGCCCCATGGGCATTGTTGTGGTTTAGATAAAAAATGTCTCCCAAAAGACCCATATGTTCAATAGTGGAGCTTTCAGACATTGCTTGGATCATGGGGCACTATAGTCACAAGGGTCTCAATTCATTGTTGAGTAGTTCATAGTTAAATGTGAGGTTAAGAAGGGAGGACTTGTTTGAAAAGGCAGGCCACTGGAGCATATTTGGAGGACATTCCACCGTCTCTGACTATTTTAACTCCTTTTCCAACCACATAGGTGGGCTGTGCACTCTGGTCACACTGCCCTTTCATGATTTGTTTTCCCTGCAGCCAGCCAACCACGGACTGAAACCTCTAAGCCCCTAGCCAAAGTTAAGCCACACTTGCCTTCAGTTAAGATGTCAAGTATTTTGTCCCATTGATGATGACAAAGCTGACCAATGCAGGCAAGTAGCTACAGCCTCCCCAAGGATATGGCAGCATCAGAAATGGAAGTTCCTGAGGATGAGCCTCCACCCTTAATGGGCCTCTCTGACTCCCTCAGCAACACCTGAGACCTCCCAGTCTCCTCAAAACCTACTCCTCTGGCAACATTGCCCTCCAGACATGATCACTGGTGTGTCACAGCTGCACAGACAACCACTGCCACTCTCCTTCCCTGCCACTCACCTTCCACATTACCAAGGTCATCTCATCTCCAGTCAGTTGCATACTCAAAATATCACCTCTGCCCACCAACTTTTCTCTCCCCTCATCTCTCCTAATTCACCACCTCCAGTATCTCCACATAGGAGCACTCTAGAATGTTCTAGAATGAGAATCTCTAAACAGTGAAACCTTGATAAGCCACTTTGTAGCAGTCAAGAGTGTGGGCGTTGGAGCCAACTCCTCCACACAGTGTGATCTTGTATACCTCGGCCTCAGTTTCTCCTCTTGGGCTGCGTCATGAGAAAACACCATCTCAACTACTAAGAGATGAGTGATTGTCATCACACAGTGACCATGAGCATGTGGAAAATGCTCGGGAAACATCGGCTGCTTATGAAAATTCTAACGTGGTTAAATTCTACAGCAGTTTGAACTCAGTCACCATCCTACCTACCTGTCCTGTTTTATAACCACATTGGCATAGATTCTGTCTCCCAAAGGAGTCTTATAATATTTCTTTAATTATCCTGCTTTGTTTATACTCCTTGAATATGCATGCATATTTACCGTCACAGAAATTAGTATTCCTATTCATATCTGGCTCCTGTCCTTTTAGCTGTGTCCCTTCTTCCTGCACCAAACGGTGCTCTGCACTCATCTCCAAACTGGGGCCACCCTCACTGGGTTGCATGAGTTTTACTTGTCTGCTTCTTTACTTGACTGAGAACATTTCAGAACAGAGACTGCTTTTTCTCTCATTTATTCAGCTGTCTCCAACATCCAGAATGGTACCTGGCTTAGCAGGTTGCTCAGGACGTTGCCCAGCAGATTGCCCAGCATGGATGGGTGGGACATGATTTTGTAGGTATCCAAGTGTAATAAGTTTGCCTTTCCACCGTGATAATTTGCCATGGGGACCTGCTAGGTCAATAGCCCACAATATCTCTGGAGAATCCACTCTAAGATCGTCAATGGTTATATGACACTACAGGTAGCAGCAAACTCTATACACAAACACTCTAACTCCTCCTCCCCACTTCCTCTCCTTCTCCACAGTGGGTCTGCTAAGCAATATGGCTCCCAAATGACTGCTAGGTGGGTATCATCCACAGCATGGATACACTGGGCATCAGAATGATCCCTGTTCTGAGTGGAAAGAAGTAGAACAGTACAACACTTCATTCTGTCACTCAGAATGGTTCATAATTTAAAATTTACCAATCTCTATTAAGTAGGATTTTCCACTTAATAATTTCAAAATGTAGCTGACTTCAGGTAACTCAAAATTACTTGAAGGTAACTTTGGAGAAGGTGAGGTGACTGCCCTGAGAATGACAGTCTTTCTCAGAACTGGGCAGTTCCTGGACAGTGAACAGCTACATAAACCAACCCATCCTGAGCTCATCCCTTCCACTTCCTTTTCAGGATTCTCATACCCATGCAACTTTCCCTGTCCCAAATGCTCCAGGGCCAGCACTAGACAGCTAAAGGCAGCACCTATCCCATGAGCCCTTATGAAATCATTCCCACCAGACACTCTTAGGCCTGCCTCATCATGGCTTTTCTTCAAAGCCAGAGAAGAGTTTTGCTCCCAGCTCCCTCTACCTCCTGAACAACTCCAGGCTTCCCCATGCATTACATTCAACATGATGTCCTCTCATCCTCTTGGGCACTGTAACCAAGAAGGTATCCTTTCGGTGGCAGTTACTCTCTGATATCAGGTCTCATTATACCCAAATGATGATAAAAGAATCCTACAACCTACATGTTAGAACTCCAAACATTGCTGAGTTTTTTCAATGCGAAATGGGACAATAACAGCACTCAGCACATAGAATGCTCCTTTGGAATACATGAGTGCATCAGATAGAATAGACAGAAACACATGCAGCCTGCGTTCAGGGCTCCATGCACTTTTGTTCCTCCCATCATTGTATTATGGTGAGACAAAGGGAGACTCCTGAGTCAGGAGAGAGAAAGACAGGCAGACACTGCTCAGCAGGTGACGGTGCAGAAAGCCCTGGTGGGAGCATGAGGCCATCTTTCAGGCCGCCCCAGTGCAGGGCCTTCAGCACTCATGATTTTCTCCAGACATAAGGACCAATTTGCCAGAAAGAGAGAAGCCAAAGTTCAGAAAAGATAATCCCCTTGCCCTGGGTCCCTGTGCTGGGGGTGTGGGGTGTTTCCAGCAGTGAATCCAGGGCTTATGCAGATCCACACTTACCCCTGTGGCTGTTGACACCCAGAATGGCTTCCACATGATCTCATCCAGCAACATTTAAAACAGAGAAGACCTGTTCTTCACAATGTAAACCTGGGGAGCAGGAGTATGTCAGGATCTCAAGTCCAGCACTCCACATATCACAGTTCCCAATAGATGCGGAAGTGGGGCTTCTGAGTTTCAGGAAAACACAAGACAAGATTCTTTTCCTGAAAGGATCTTAATGAAACAACCAATGAGCTGTTAGAATATGGGGTAGGTTGGAATGGGGGCTGGCTTGGCAGCACAAGTGCCTGCCTGGCAAGTGCAATGTCCTGAATGTGATCTCTGACTTTGATCCCTAGTATAGCATGCCATGCAAGCCAGGAATCACAGTTGGCACATGCCTGTAATCCCAGCAAAGACTATGGGGTAGGTGGTGGGATTAGTAGTAGTGTGAATACAGATCCAGCCCTTGTGAAGACCTCAACCAGCTCACATTTTAGCCAATCTGTACTCTAGTGGAGACATTGAAGTATTCCACTGACAAACATAGGGTAGTAGGAAAGCATATTTAGCAAGCTGAGAGGTGAAAGGAAAGACAAAGAGCTTGCAGCTGAGCAATTCAGGGAAGGCTTGCTGGAGAAGATACTAAGATAATTTGAATTATCGTTCAGGAAACACATACTTTCTACCCCTCCTCCAAGGAAAAGACTATTACCATTGATGCTAGATTTGGCCATGCAACTTGCTTTGGTTGGGGGATTGTTAGTGACCTTAAGAAGGAACAGACTTCAGACTTCAGTGTGGTGGTAGCCTAGCCCTGGAGGACTTTTGCCTCATGTTACATGGCCTACCTATTTCTCTCTCTCTCTCTCTCTCTCTCTCTCTCTCTCTCTCTCTCTCTCTCATTTTCTTTTCTTTTTTCAGAATCTCCCTATGTAGTTTAGGCTGGCCTTGAATTCACAAGGACCCTATGTACTTTAGGTTGGCCTTGAATCCAATGTGATCCTCCTGCCTCAGCCTCCAGAATGCTGGAATTATAGGCATGCCCCACCACACCTGACCATAGGTCTAGTTTCATAGCACTGAATGTAATCACATTTTAGATGGCTATATGACAGTCTATCATTTCTATATATTATAATTTATGTTTATGATAATAAATTATTTTTTCACTATTTAAAATAACTTGATCTATGTCTTTGTCTCTTTGAATATTTTCTTGGACTAATATTTAAAATTAGATTTACCATTTACCATAAAAAGGATAAAAGACATTTTTTAATTAGGTAATTTTTTTTAATTCATTGGTTTTGACAAGAGATGTCTTTGTTTGTTTGTTTTGTTTTGTTTTGTTTTTTGCAGAAACAGGGATTGAACTCAGGCCCTTGTGCTTGCCAGGCAAGCAATTATTCTATTGAGCTATCTCCCTGGCCCATAAAAAAAAATTTAAAGCCTTTGCCAAACTGCTATAATATTCCAATCAAAAAAATTAAGTACTTTCATTTATTGACTTTTGATTAATTTGTTAATTTTAGTTTTGAATGTGAAATAACTTTTCATTCTTTCATCAATTTGCTTGCTTTTCATCTGGGTTATAGTTAATAGTTTCTTTTTTGTCAATGTACATTCATTTTTCTATAAATTATCTTTGTTTAATCCATGTTAATGGGAGTTGATTTCCCTGTATTCATTTAAACATATTACTGATGCATTAAGGCTACTGCCCATTCTCTGACATCTATGGACCTACATGTTAAGGACCTTGCTTTTTAATTTTGTCTTGCTTTACGTATTTGCTTTTATAAACTCAGAGCCCAGCACATTCTTGGCACACAGTCAGTCTTTAATGAATCTTTGAGAAACGATATCATATGAGGTCAAAAGCACAAACTCTCCAGAGTGCGTGGGTCTGGCTCAGCCTCATCAATTACTAACCCTTCCACTTATTTGATTTTTCTATCTCACTTTATATCTGCACAATAAAGATAATAGTGTACCTGACTTGGGACTGCTGTGATAAGCATTGCTACAGTTGGGCAATTGGTTGTTTTCTGCTGTAGAATAAATCGCCCCACAATTAGTGGCTTAAACTTATATCTGTGGTATAAAAATGTGTGATTTCCAGTTTGGAACTGAACTTAGCACAGTTGTCTTGATCTGTATTGGGTTAGGGTGATCTGGCTGGATTCATCTGCTTGACTGTGACCAAGCTGATGTCATGGCTGGGTGATAGCTGGTCAAAGTAGTTGTGATTCAGGTCATTTCTACTGCATGTAGTCACTCATCCTTAGGCAAATTAGTTCAATTTGTTCATCTAGCTGCACCAGCCCTGGCTTGACTGGAGTTTTCCACTATTCTATTAGCCAAAGAAAGGTAAGAAGGTAGGGAATGCAGAAATGGCTGCTACCCACCCACCACTCTCTGCAGACAAGGGGTCTAACCTCTCACCCTGTGAAGTCACCGGAACCAAGAAAGATGAAGCAACATTAGTGATTGTCTCTATTCACATAGGAGAGTATGGCATAATGGTATGGCATATAGCTTAGGATATAGCTGTACTCCTTGGTGTTAAATCCTAACACTGTCATACATGAGCCACACATGTGTTCCTTGACTTACCATGAGGTTCCATCCCAAGGCTGATGGGGTATGTTGAAAATATCATACATCAAAATGAACTGAATAAACTTATTATCCTAGCTTGGAAAAGTGGATTATAGAGTGTTGGTTGTTTATCTTCATGGTGATGGAGAGGATATCTAATTGAGAGCTGTAGCTCACTGCTATGGCCAAGAATCTGGAGAGATGATCACACCTCTAGCCTAGATGAAGACTAGAAACCAACATTTGAAGTATGCCTTGTACTGAGTGTGTGCCATTTTTTAAATTTTTTTGGTGGAACCAGGGATTGAACTCAGGCCCTTACGCTTGCCAGGCAAGTGCTTATTCTACTGAGCCATCTCCCCGGCCCTTGTGTGTACCATTTTTGTACCATAAGAAAGTGGTACTCTCAGGTCAACCCATCATGCATTTGAAAACATCTATACAGTCTTGTCTGTATGATTCCGTAAGTATTGAGGCAGTAGTTTTACCATCGGTCAAATGAATAAAATACTAGCAGCTAATCTACTTGTTTAGATTTCAGAGAACAATCATGAGCTCATTAATGTCAGTAACTTAAGGTGTTGCGAACATGCAGAATCCTCTAGATACATTCTAGGCCCAAGCTGAGCTTCATCCAGTTTCCACATATGGGAGTTACTGCTTTCACACTCATGTAGAGGTGTGTGGGTTTCCTGGTCAGAAGGATCAGTTCAAGAATTCCACTCCTGTTTAGTCCATTAAATCCAAGATGACTTGAGTACTTAAGGCGTGATCTCGGCTGGATGGCAGCAGAGGGCCAGGGAGGGCAGGCAGCACTCTTGACTTCCAGCAGGTCACATTCTGAGGACAGAAGAAGGAGAAAAAGTGGCCTCCAGCAGATGCTGAGAACCCTAACTCTGAACTTACCTGTAGGTGGAGAAAGTAGTTGAAGACTGGTGGCCAAACAAATCCACTCTGAGAAATGAATAGTTGAGCGAAGACTTGAGTAGTCACAATGGAAGAAAACATTTTTCTACATACCTTGCCCTGACCCAAGCTCCAGTGCCTCATTTTCTTATTGCCTTCCCCTCAGGACCCCCCAGCACTTCCCTGATATGCATACCTCCAGTAGGGCTGAGTATTTCCATTCATTGTCTTCTTTGAGGCACTGATCATAAGCCTACCTAGTCACTAGCTGAGTCTTGTGAGAGACCCTAGGCCAGGACCATGTCTCCCAACCCAGCACTTTGCAATGCCTGCATGCAGTGTGAGCTCAGTCCAGGCTGAGTGCCTAGTACAGAATCTGGCGTGGCACAAGTATGTTAAGAGCATCACAACTGGATACTGTCTCTGTAGAGGACATTGTTGGACTTTCCAGCAAAGCAACTAGAGGAACCTTTCCCAGAAGATCTCAGGTTTTCACAGGATGCAGCCTTTCCCAGGAGATCCTGTGATCATTTGTCCCAGGAAAGGTGTGGATTGGAAGGAGAACATCTGGTGCAGCAGACCACAGCACTGGTTGTTCACTCCAGGCAAGGAACATCCAGGCAGTGAACATTTGCGAGATTAAGACTCATCAGTGGCAGATGCAGTTAATCAAGGAGTCCAGTGGAGGTGTCTAGAGCAGAGCTTGTCTTCCTGGAGCACCTGAGATAGAATTAGGACCAAGGAAGCATGGGCAGAGATAGCCAGATTGGGTGCTGGCAAGTCCACTGGAAGAGCCCCAGGAAACACCCTGACACAGGCCACCTCTCATCTTCTCAGGATAGACACATGAGAAAGTACATGCCCAAAGCAATGTCCATCAAGATGGAGTAAGGGAAGCGTGGAGACTGGTGACTGCACACCGCTGGGTAAGATGGGAAAGGCAAATGGAGGTCCTCCACCAAATGGCATGATGCATGTGCTGAGCCAAGGATCTTGGTACACTCTCACTCCTGGGATGAGGAGTCTGGATATTAGCCAGCTTCTAGGTGAAGTGAATTCTACCCATTTGCAACCCACACCTCACATAGCAAGGTTTGGCAAAACCTGAATATGGGAAAGCTCTGGCCCTGACGTGTAGCAATGAGGCACCAGTGCAGCCCTGTCCTCTGATCACTCTCATGGTGGTGAAAAGCACAGTAATCTTAGGTGTCCCAAGTTCTCAGCATTTGCAAGCACTTTTCTAATACTGGCATGTCTTTTATTTCACTTAATCCATTCTCATTTGTGGATGAGGACACTGAACATAAGAACTGCCAGCAAACAAACACAGCCTTCAGGTTGGAAGTAATATAAGCAGGATGTAGACCCAAATCTCTTAGCCTGGGGATGTTAGACATGTCACAAGAAGCCCATCTTTGGTCTTATGTAGACGCTCTTACGGCACCCTGTGTTAAGTCTCCATTGAGCCCGTCGGATTGCAGCCTCAGCTGTGGTCAACAGTGTGTCAGCAACTACACTCTGAAGTGTTTTTCTGCCTCCTGTGTGCTGCTCACACAGCAGAATAACTGAGTACCTGTGTCTATGTTGAGGGCAGGGTGTACATCGCAGCCCTGGTAGAATCATGGCCTCAGTAGTTCAATGCATTTTGGCCCTTAGAGGTGTGGCTCTGGGCACCTCACAGATGGCCCAAAATATCAAGACCCTATTGCTCCGAGCCACCTTCCTGCAGAGCATAACCTCATGTTGCCATTTTTCCTCATCTCTTCCTTTCTTTTCCTTCACTCTTATTTTCTGCGACGATCTTCAAAATAATCTACTCAGACCCAAGTCTTGCCAGGCACTGGGACTGAGGAATGCAGATTTTCACAGGGTTCAAAAGGCAGGAAACTGAGGAGTAATGAAGAGTACAGAGTGGGTGAAGGATTTTAGAAAGAAGAAAGGAGGGAGAAAACTGTTGTATCAAGTACATGCTTTATCTTGGTCTTAATCATCCAGCAGAAAAGTATAAAAATGAAGTATAAAAAGTAAAACCATATTAATATGCTGAGCTGTAAAAAGCTCAAGTCAACAACTTCTGACATTGCCAGTCCTACAGAAAACCCACTACTATTATGGACTTCTGGACTATATTGGAATATTTTTTGCTGAATTCATGCACCTACAGTATTTAAATGGCAATGGAATACCTTTCTCTGACAAAACTAACCAAAAAAGGGGGATACAAATGAAGGATCATTTTGTATCTATATATTCAAAATAGTTAGGATAGTTATACAGCTACTTTCTCTTAATTCAACAAATAGAAAGATTTGTTCTAATAGTGTTTGTGGATAGGATATTATTTCTGCATCTTATACTATGAATAACCACTATGAAGACAACAATATGAAATGTATTAATTATTGAAACTGTCCTACTAATCGGTTTTGAAACTGCCTCATTGTTATTTGTTTCTCAATAAAATTATTTTAAAAAAAGAACTCCACACATTTCTGCTTAATTCTCAAACATCTTATAGGCTAAACTTAGTATTCCCACTTTATGGGAGAAATAAGTTGAGCATCTTATGAAGGATCCTCAGAAAGGTAATAATTTGGTAATGCAAGCAGATCCAAACTGAGCGCTGTCTAACTCTTTCACCCGTTCCTGTCTCCCAACCCAAGCATTTCCATCAGGCAGTGTTTCTCATCTCCCTAATCACCACTCCATGTTGTACATCACAATAATAGTTGTCTTCCCCGTAAGAGCAATGAGGCTGCAGGAAGCAGAGAGGGACATATATTTATGCTTCTTTCCTCCACAGCCTGAGTATGGTGATAATATTTAGATAATTCGGAATAAACACCACGAAAGAGCTGTGATCTTTGACTTCACATCTCTAAAGATAGAAATGGGCAATTTACCAAATATTTGGACAACTTGCTAGAATTTTGCTTTTTAAAATGTGTCTGCTAAAGGTAGATGTGCTTCTTCGTGTTGTCTATATTTATGGCTTTTTACGCAAATCCTAGTTAGGGGCTGCTGAAGTGATCCTGAAAGCCAGTGGCTCACGGGGACTCTCCATGAGTGCCCACATGGGTCCAGTATCGAGAGAGAGAGAGAGAGAGAGAGAGAGAGAGAGAGAGAGAGA
>NW_004524730.1:2156414-2160847 GCF_000260255.1 Octodon degus | reverse complement strand
AGAGAGAGAGAGAGAGAGAGAGAGAGAGAGAGAGAGAGAGAGACAGAGAGACAGAGAGAGACAGAGACAGAGAGAGATAGTGAGATAGAGAGAGAGACAGACAGAGACAGGCAGAGACAGAGACAGAGACAGAGACAGAGACAGAGACAGAGACAGAGACAGACTTGTTACTCAGATAACCAGTTTGGACTGGGGGTAAAAAGATGACAGCTCTAGCCACCCATCAAGAAGCAATCCTTCCTATGGTTCCTTCTCAAGCAGGAGAATTGAGAGACAAGGTGGAGAGGGAAGCAGGAAAGACAGAAGATGGGCTACAGATAATTCTCCAGATGAAGTCATTTGTGAAGTTATGGGCTTAGGAAAAGGGTGCCACATTGCCCAGTCTGATGTGTCACTCCTGACACCCCACCCCACCCTTTCTCATTTTTATTCTTGTCTTTGAATCTTTAGCCTCTCCATCCTTATCACTCCATAACTGTTTCCCCAGTCCAGTAGCATACAAGCTCAAGAACCAGGCAAGTGGGGATAGCCAGAGAGCTCAGTGGACTAAAGCACCTGCTTAGGCAGGTGCAGGGACCAAGGTTCAATCCCTGGTGTGCAGTGTCAGCATCGTCCCCAGGGTGTGCTGAGACAGAGATTAAGATTGGGTATGGTAGTGTGTGCCTGTAACCCCAGATCCTGGGAGGCTGAAAACAGGAGGATCACTGAGTCAAATTTTAGTAGTTAGACCCTGTAGACCTTGTACTAAATACATAAAAAGAAAAGAGATATCCAACCAACCCCAGGTCCTGCAAGTGTGGGGGAAAGCTTCTGCTTTGTCCTGCATCCGCCCGCTGCTCCAAGCCCAGGCCCACCATGAAAGAGGCCTTTCTCTGTGTTTTCAGGACCTCCCCCGCCCAGCCAGACACAGCACAGCACACCATCTGAGTAAGAACTTCCACTGTGCTGTTGGGAGTCCTGAAGATGCACCAAAGCACAACACTGATGAGTGTGTGGGAGAGCTTCTGCGCTCTCTTGCCCCCACTCCTCATACCCCTCCAGACCCAGTCCAGACCTATCATACAGGCTTGAGGTAAAACCTTGCAGCTAAAGTCCCTGAAGTGAGACTAGGGTCATAACTACATAGCTAATCCAGGAACAGAACATCTTACCAGAGGGGTACAGCAGGCCCACCTCCAATGGAAACAACAGTAAGGAGCTGAGCACAGTAGCCAAACCCAAACCAAGCACAATTGCATGAACTAGAACTTGGTATATCAGTACCTGAATTTCATTAAATGATAAGGACATAATGGTACCACAGCTTTACACCAAAGGCCAAGGTCAGTGTTAAGAGAAATTATAAAGACAAGGAGCAAAATGCAATCTCAGGCCTCAAGCCCACCCATAACAAGTGCAGAGGACACTAGCTCAGATGAAAGAAATGAATCAACAGCATCAGAAGTAAAGAAACAACAGCAGAAAGATATAGAGGAACTCAGAGAAGAATTAATTTCTGGAATAAAAAAAGAAAGCTCTGAATTTATAGTAGCTGAATGTAAGAATCAAATGCAGAAACATATGGAGGAAACACAGTGCCCAACCAGAACAAATGCAGTGGACACTAGCTTAGCTGAAATATATGAATTAGTAGTGTGGGAAGGAAATAAGTGACTGCAGAAAGGTTTAAAGGAACTCAAAGCAGAATTAGTGTCTGAAATAAAAAAAGAAATCTCTCAATTCATAGCACCTGAACTAAAGAATCAAATACAGAAACATAAAGAGGAAACCCATTCTATAAAAAATTCTGCAGTAAAAGAATTAATAACTGCTTCTAAAGAAGACATTGATAAAAAATACAGGAGATTAAAAAATTGATAGATTCCTTGAATGAGAAATACAGGAAAGAAATAGATCACATTAAGCAGAATCAAAGAGATGTAGAGGAACTTAAAGTCTCAATCACAAGTCTGAAAAACTGTGTGAAAGTGAAGACAGAGTTTCAGACCTTGAAGTCACTGGTGCAGCTAGTGAAAAAGTAAGACAAGATCTTCTAAAAACGACTAGGATGCAGGAAAATATCATTCATCACCTGCAAGATGATGCAAAGATGAACAATGTGAGACTAATAGGCATCAATGAGAATGAAGGAGTCAATACAAATGATATAAAAAGAATATGGGAAGAAGTAATAGCAGAAAACTTCCCAAATATGAGGAAACAATCTGATATTCAGTTAACCAAAGCATACAGAACTCCAAATAGCTTCAACCCAATTAAGAACTCACTGAGACATATAATAGTCAAGATCCCAGAAATCCAACACAAGAATATTATACTGAAAGCCGCTAGAGAAAAGATGCAGATCATATTCAAAGGAAAACCCATCAGAATTACAGCTGACTTCTCTTCACAAATCATGAAGGCAAGAAGAGCATGGAGCAGAGTATTTCAAGTCCTCTATGAAAACAAATTCCAATCCAGACTATTATACCCTGCAAAACTCTCTTTCAAGTTTGATGGAGAAGTGAAATACTTTCATGACAAAGAATAATTAAAGAATTTCATGATGGCAAAATCAATCCTACACAGACTACTGAAAGATGTTCTAGAGAGGGACCAAAATGATCAGATCTCCACCAATGAGAAAAGAAGAAAATCACTAAATAGGACAATTAAGCACAGGAGAAAAAACAGTTAAAAAACAACATTCAAATAACATGTCAATCGTAAATCAAAACATCTCAATTATACCCATCAATGTAAATGGACTCAATTCACCAATTAAGAGAGATAGATTGTCACAGTGGATTAGGAAACCCAACAATATGTTGTATACAATAAACACATTTAACTCATAAAGAAATTCATAGACTGAAAGTCAAAGGATGGAAAACAATACTACATGTCCCAGCACTTCAGAAAAAAGCAGGGGTAGCAATCTTGATCTCAGACAGTCTCAACTTCAAACCAAGAATGATCAAATGAAATAAAGAAGGCTACTATGTACTAGTTAGAGGAAAAATTCAAGAGAAAGAAATAACAATCATAAATATGTATGCACCAAACACGGGAGCACCCAACTATATAAGACAAACCTTAATAGACATGAAAAATGTAATATCCAACACAACAATCTTAACAGGAGACCTTAACATCCCCTTATCCCAAAAAGATAGATCAACCAGATAAAAATTAGCAAAGAAGTAGCACTACTGAACCAGAGCTTGAAACAAATGGACTTAGTAGACATACACAGAGAGTTCCACCCAACCACAGTGGAATACACATTTTTTTCAGCTGCACACGGATCATTTTCTAAAAGAGATCACGTACTAGTACATAGGTCATGCTTAAGTATATGCAAGAAAACAGAAATTATCCCATGCATATTATCTGACCACAATGCAATGAAACTGGAAATAAACAACAAAAGAAACCAGAAAAGCCAGCCAAATATATGGAAATTAAACAACACCCTACACAGCAATCAACGGGTTACAGATGAAATTAAACAAGAAATTCAACAATATCTACAATTCAATGAAAATTCATCCAAAATTATTGGAATTAATGGGATGTGATGAAAGCAATTCTCAGAGGGAAAACTATAGCCGTGAACTCGCGCATTAGGAAAACAGAAGGGGAAAAAATAAACACTCTAATGCTGCACCTCCAACATCTAGAAAAGGAAGAGCAAAGCAAACCCAGAGCCCAAAGATGGGAAGAAATCATAAAAATTAGAGCAGAAATTAATTCAATTGAGATGAAGAAAACAGTTCAAAGAATTAACAAATCAAAGAGCTGGTTCTTTGAAAGATTAAATAAAATTGATAAGCCCCTAGCCAACCTCATCAAAAAGAGGAAAGAAATAGTTCAAATACAAGAAATAAAGAATGAAAAGGCTGTAACTACTACAGACCCAGTGGAAATTCAGAAGATTATCAATAGCTGCTTTGAGAATCTTTACATGCACAGAATAGAAGCCACAGACAAAATGGACAGATTCCTAGAAAAGTACAAATTACCAAAACTGAATCAAGAATATATAACAACTCTCAATAACCCAATTACAGCGATTAAAATATGGAATGTAATAAAGAGCCTGCCTACAAAGAAAACTCGAGGTCCTGATGGATTCAGAGCTGGATTCTACAAGAAATTCATAGAAGATGTAATCCCTACACTCCTCAAACTCTTCAATGGAATTGAAAAGGAAAGAGTTCTCCCAAAATCATTCCAGGAGGCAAGTATTATACTGATAACAAAACCAGAGAAAGACACAACTAAGAAAAAGAAATACAGGCCAAGCTCCCTCATGAATGTAGATGCAAAAATCCTAAATAAAATCCTAGCAAACAGAATACAGCAAATCATCAAGAAGATCATACACCATGACCAGGTAGGATTCATCCCAGGGATGCAAGGATGGTTCAATATTCGAAAATCTATAA
>NW_004524730.1:2148465-2156150 GCF_000260255.1 Octodon degus | reverse complement strand
GAAAGAAATAAAAGGAATAAGAATAGGCAAAGAAGAAGTTAAATTATCATTATTTGCAGATGACATGATACTTTACTTGGAAGACCCAAAAAACTCCACTAAGAAACTACTAGAGTTGAAAGACAAATTCAGTAGCATAGCAGAACACAAAGTCAATACCCAAAAGTCAATAATATTCCTCTACATAGGTAACAAACACACTGAGAGGGAAATTAGGAAAACAATACCTTTTACAATAGCCCCCCCGAAAAATGAAATACCTTGGAATACATCTAACTAAAGATGTCCATGCTGATTTTATTACAGTAGCTTTGTAGTATAATTTCAAGTCAGGAATTGTAATGCCTTTTTCTTTGTCTTTCTCGGCCAAGATTGCCTTTGCTTTTCTAGGTCTTTTTTGGTACCAGATAAATTTTAGGAACAATTTCTCTAGGTAGGGGAGGTATGTTGGTGGTAGTCTCATAGGGATTGCATGGAAAATTACATTATTTTGAAAAAAGAGATCGTAGAGGATTTCAGAAAATGGAAAGATATTCCCTGCTCCTGGATAGGAAGAAGCAACAACGTGAAGATGGCCATACTCCCATAATTGTTGTATAGATTTAATGCAATCCCTATGAGACTACCACCAACATACCTCCCCTACCTAGAGAAATTGTTCCTAAAATTTATCTGGTACCAAAAAAGACCTAGAATAGCAAAGGCAATCTTCGCCGAGAAAGACAAAGAAAAAGGCATTACAATTCCTGACTTGAAATTATACTACAAAGCTACTGTAATAAAATCAGCATGGTATTGGCAACAAAATAGACCTGAGGATCAATGGAATAAACGAGTAGATGCAGAGGCCTCTAGGAATGGATGCAGCCACCTGATCTTTGACAAAGGGTCCAAACACACTTACTGGAAGAAAGATAGTCTCTTTAACAAAAGGTGCTGGAAAAATTGGCTCTCTACATGCCAAAGACTAAAACTTGACCCAGGTCTATCACCATGCACTAAACTAAAGTCAAAATGGATTAAAGAACAGAACATTAGAACAGAAACACTAAATCTCCTAGAAGAGAAAGTAGGAGGATCTCTTGAAGACATAGGGGTAGGCAAAGAGTTCATGAACAGAAATAAAATTGCACTGGAATCACTTGAAAGAACTGGGACCACCTCTTATTGAGAAGTTTTTTCACGTCAAAAGAAATTATCAACAAAGTGAAAAGATAACCCACAAACTTCGAAAAAATCTTGAGTAATAAGCACTCAGACAAAGGTCTGCTTGGTAGAGTTTATAAAGAACTAACGAACATTAGGTCCCCTAAATTTAAAGACCCAATCTAGAAATGGGCATCTGAGATGAACACACACTTCTCAGAGAATGAAATTAAAGAAGCATATAAATATATGAAATAATGCTCCACATCACTAGCAATCTTTGAAAGGCAAATTAAAACAACACTGAGATACCATCTCACCCCAGAAAAATTGGCTACCATAAAGAAATCGACCAATAACAAATGTTGGAGAGGCTATGGGGAAAGGGGAACCCTTCTCCACTGTTGGTGGGAGTGTAGACTGGTGCAACCATTATGGAAATCATTGTGGCGACTCCTTAGAAAACTAGGACTGGAAATCCCATTTAAACTAGCTATTTCTCTACTGGGAATTTTCCCAGAGGAACTGAAAGCATCATATCATAGTGATATATGCATACCTATGTTTATAGCAGCACAATTTGTGATAGCCAGATCTTGGAAACAACCAAAATGCCCGTCACATGTGGAATGGTTGAAAAAGATGTGGTACTTTTATATAATGGAGTACTACTGAGCTATAAAGAATGATAAACTTGAAGCCTTCATATTTAAGTAGATTCCACTTGAAGATATACTTATTAGTGACATAAACCAGACCCACACCTGTAAATAGCGTATTGTCTCCCTAGTATAAGGAATTACAATTCTGTATATGGTTAGGTTTCTAAATTTCTTTGTAAAAATATGTAAATGCTTATTTCTACTTTTATATAATTATTTTTCCTTCATATTCTGTAAGGATTTAAAGTTAAACATATCAATATCTGATGAAAAATACCTGTTCCATGATATGCCAAAATGTTTGATATTTAGACAGATAGGGTAAACCGAACTGTATATATTGCAGGTTAATAATTAGCTTCTCTTCTGGAGGGTTAACAACCTAAGTTAGCAGTTCAAAATTGGAGAAAAGGAAGGGCTGCAAGGTCAGCCAACATTTTGGCCCTAACCTTTCAAGGTCAGTGAAGACTCGGGACATGAGAGAACCTGTACTGTAACAACATGTAACTCAGTTTTATTCCAAATTTTCTGATCAAGAAGATTAGGGAGCCACAGAGGAATGTGTTTGATGATGTAAAGTGTGCCTGGGGAGAGTCACATGGAGAGAGAAAACATTTTCTCAAGCTTTCACAGAGAGCAAATTGGTCAAGCAATGGCCGTGACTCATCCTCATGGCAGACACTGACAAAAGGATGTACAAAGGGCAGTACGGGGCTACAGGATAAATCCTGAGAGTACTTGGCTGACCTTATCTGATACAAAAGTTACATTTTTTGTTATATAGGTCTTGCTATATCTTGGTCTTAACCATCCAGTAGAAAAGTATAAAAATAAGGTATATAAAGTAAATCCATATTAATACAATGAGCTGTAAAAGGCTCAAGTCAATAACTTCTGAGGATAACCCACTAATATTATAGACTGCTAGACAGTGTTAGACTGTTTAGTTGAATTCAAACACCTATAGTATTTAGATGCTAGTATTTAGATGCCAATAGAATATTCACCTCTGACAGGACAAAAAAAAAAAGGATACAAAGGAAAGATCATTTTGTATTTATATATAATAGTTAGGATAAATTTACAGCTACTTTTGCTTAATTCAATGAGAAGAAAGAAGTGTACTAACAGTGTTTGTACAGAATATCCCGTCTGCTTCTTGTACTATGGATAACCGCTAAGAAGATAACAATGTACAATGTAATGATTATCAAAACTGTCCTATTAATCAGCTGTGAAACTGTCTTATTCATATTTATTTCTCAATAAAAAATTTAAAATAATAAAAAATAAAATTAAAAAAGACTTACACAAACTCAAAAAAAAATAATCAGGCAAGTAAGATTGAATTGTCTTGAGAGAGATTTTAAAAAACCAACAGAACAAGAGTTTTGTGTGTGTACATGTGTAGGGGTATGGTGGTGGTGTGTGTGTGTGTGTGTGTGTGCATACACACACACCATCTGCCTGAGAAGCTGAGGCTCTTTCATTTTAATGAAGTTGGCCCAGTCCAAGGGGCACCATTTTGGCCCTCGGCAACGTTGCCAATGGAACCTTCTGGGTGACATGAGCCCTCTGTCTCTGTTCCATCTAACAAAGCAGCCATTGCTCACTTGTGACTGTCAAGTCCCTTAAGTTGCTAGGGTAACTAAGGAATTGAATTTTTAATTGTATTTTGTCATTAATTTCAAAGCCCACATGTATCTGGTGGTAGCACATAAGAGTGTATATCCTGTAGGGTAAAACATTAAAAAAAAAAAAAAAACTCCTTTCATCCATGTTTTTCTCTTAAGTCTCAGCATCTCATTGACCTGATTCTGCCTTTAGGAAGTGCTGGCAGGAAGCAGAGATGGGGCAGTGGAGGTGGCTAGTGGTGATGGGGCCAAGTCGTCACTCCCACATATTTACTGTCTGTCTGTCTGTCTGTCTGTCTGTCTGTCTGTCTGTCTGTCTATAGTTTAATCTCATAACAACAATCTCTGTCATCTACAGTAATAAAAATGTATATATTTGGAGATAAAATAAGACAATGCCAACGAAACTATCTTGTACCATTCCATTCAGTTCTTCCCATTTATTATGGAGATTATTCAGAAAATCAGTCCACATTCTCAACAGCGCAATCTTCAAGTGCTTAACTTGCCTTCCATGTCATTATCTAGGAAACTCAGCTCAGTAGTGAAGAAGACAGAACTGAGAGCCGAGCAACCTCTTTTCTAACATTAACTTGCCACCCATTCTGTGATGAAATGTTATGCGGTGCCATTACTAAGTGGACTCTAATTTGGTCCATATTTTATGATCACATCCACAAGGATATTAAGTGGATCCCATCAGATATCCACACCATATTGAGACATAGTTCATGGGCTTGTCCAGTAGACTCTTTCAAAGACACCTGTATTTGTTTTAATTGCTGTGTAACCAATTACCAATGCTTAGAAATATAAGACAAAATTTGATTATCTCATAATTTACATTGGTCAATCCAGGAGTGCCTTAGCAGGCTGGTTCTGTTTCCAAATATTTCCTAATACTGTCCTTGGGCTCTGATTGATGGGATGAGGTCATCTTGGGACTAGACTGGAGATGATTTGCTGCAGGCTCACTCATGTGGCTGCTGCCTCCTCTCAGTGCCTTGCCCTTCTGGGTCTCTCTGTGGGTAGTTCTTCCATTTCCTCAACAGGACATCACTTACATCTCTTCTATCTCTCAACCTGTTTTATAGAAATAACAATGTCTACTTTATAAATAGCACATTTGTTCTTCCCTCTCATTGTCTCTATGCAAAGAAAGCATTTTTACACCCGGTGGTGCTAGCCTTAGATGTATGGCCCTGTTGTTCAATGGAAGGAGACACACACCAAGTCTGAAGAGAGGCATGTGCATGGCTTGCTCTTTTGCACTCCTGCTCTGTAGTTCTAAAAGATCATACCCAGGGGACTACTGCTCCTATAGCCTATTTTGTGGCTTGAAAAGCAAGTAGAGTAGGCCTGGGCTCCATTCACAGCCTGAAGCAAGGTACGCAGTCCATGCCTACGTCTGAGAGTGAAAAAATAAATGAATTTATAATTCTAGGAAGCAGAGAATTTCAAGACTTAATCCATGGACCATGAGGATCAGCACAATTGGAAAATGTATTAGAAAAGCAAAGTTTTAGCCCCATCCAAACCTGCTAAATCCAATCTGTAGGAGCCCTAAAGCAATCCAGAGGCAGACTCCAGCTTGGGATAACCATTGTAAGGTTACATTTGGAGACCATTTGTTGCTGCAGCGAAAGCTGACTAAGACATTTCCTGTTGGGGGTTGCTGTAAGAACAGTGTAAAATAAGATGTGAGAAATTTCTAGAATGTACTTCCTTCCTAATCCCGAGCCTGGCATTCAAAATATTTCTCTGTCTGGTCCATCAAGTTTTCCATGTCCTACACATTCACCTTGATCTGTGGAGACCCATTTTCCTTGCACATCAAAGACCACCATAAAAGAATCTGAATGATTGTGCACACACACCAGTGTAAACCAGAACGAGTAGACAAATGTACCTGTAGCCACAGAGAGGAAGTTCTCAAATCTTGGCTCTAAGTCAATACAGAGCACACAGGCACCCTGTAGGTCCAGATGAATACATGAATTTACAGACATCATCAGCCATCAGTGTTGGATAGGACATTGCCACTCTTAGCATTAGTACCCATCCAGGTCCTCAGCTACTGCCCCAGAAGGCCTGCTGGGTTAAGGGACACATGCCTGGCTACTGATGGAGACCATTCTCAACCTGGCTTCAGTAGAAAACTAAACATGTCAACTGCAGCACCTGAATAGTCCAAGCACAGACCCTCTCCAGGCCCCCAAGATATGACTCTAGCATCTGGTCCTCACATTGTCCTAACTCTATATTCCTCCATTGTCACCACCCTCAGCCCAGGTCTGTGTACAGTGCAACACTTGGCAAATTCTACACTGATGAAGACATCCTGGAAGACAGCAATCCTATTGAGAGAGCAGGCATCCCTTTCTGGGCAGATCCAGCTGAGGTCCCAGGGTTGATTCTTGGGTCTGACTAGTTCTTTCATTCTTCCCTGAGTCCACCCAGGTGGCAAGAGAGACTGGGAAGGCAGCATGACCAGGGCTCATCCATGCTGCCTCATCCTAGCCATGGGCTGAGGGCAGAAAGCAAGTCCTTCCCTGGAATGTGGCAGTGATGCAGCCCATAGAAAAGGGAAGAATTGCACCCTCCACAGAGCATGCCTTCTGCTTTGGCTGCAGAACATTCAGTGGGATATTGGCAGGCTGGGCCATGTTCTGTGAAGGAGCTGGCTGCATCTGTGAGGGCAGCAAAAGCCTTGATGAGAGAGAGCTGAAGGTGCCAGGGAAGCTAGACCACATTTAGGCTAGCCATAAAATCGCTTCATCATCTGGGATTCTGCTGTCTCTAGTTTATGCTTAATGTTTTCAGTTCTGATTGTTGCACTTATTATAATAGAATATTTTAAATAATCAATTTTATTATGACGAGAGCAACAAGCTTAGCGGTATTCATTATATAGTGCTGTGTAACAAGTTGCTCCAAACCTAAGGGCTTAGACACTCCCACATCTATCAGTCCTTAGTCTTGGCTGTCAGGAATCTGGCAGGCAGCATTTGGTGTTGCTCAAGCATTCACTGTCTAGGGAGATCTACTGCCAGGCTCCAGTCACCACTGTCAGGATTCTGCTCTGCAGATGTGGGTCTGGACACTTCCCTTTCTTGCTGACACTGGCCCCTAGTGTGTGTCCTCAGCCCTTGGTGACCTCCTATAGTGCCTGGTCATGTGGACCTCCAACATGGCCACTTAGGCTGTCAAGATACACTCTACAGCCTTCTGTAATGTGCTCCATCTGCAATATTCTCTTGGCTCCTGCCTGCAGCAAGGTATGAACTCCAGGAAGCAGGTGATAGAAGAAAGTTGTCACATTAGGGTTGCTGAGGGAAACTACACAGTGAGGGGTCAAGTATCCAACTTGTTGAAAGATTCTATTTAATTTTCATGCCAGGTCTGTAGTCGATATGTATAAAATTCCCTGGGTTCTTATCTATTGTGTACCAGTCTTTCAACCCTGAACAAGTTACTAATCTCCCTGAGACTGAGTTTCTTCATCTGTACATAAAGGGGGGATAAAAAGCCTTTCTATGTGGTGTTGTAATAATTAAGAGAGTACATGGGAAGTGTTCCAATTAATTTCAGCATGCATTTGTTGCTGAGTAGATGTCAATATTTACACACACATGCACAAACACACACACATGAATGCTAAACACACACTCATTGCACCCATAGGTATTCAGAACATTGTGGTAGTTTTCTGACATTGATAGGGCCCACAAAGTACAGTGAGAAAGCCCCTACTTTACAGAGGAGAAGACAGAGACATCAGCCAGGCATGTAACACACTTGAGCTCTCTGAGGTCCTAAATGGTTGATGGAAGTGTTAGCAGCTAGAAATTTCAAGAACTAAATGACCAAGCAAATAATTGAAGAAATAAAAATACAGAATACAGAAGTCGCCTTACCTAAAATAGAGTTTTTTTTTTTTTTTTTACTTTATAATGGTATGAAAGTATGGCCATTTGATCATTTTGGTCTCCAATTTCAGTACAGTATGTAAATTATATGAGAGGAAAGATACTTTATATTAAGACTGGTTTTGTGTTAGAGAAGTCTGCCCAACTGTAGCCTAATATAAATGTTCTGAATATGCTTAACTAGGGCAGGCTAAGCTGTTGGGTAGATCTGGATAGTAAATGTAGTTTCAACCTGCAATGTCAGGACATAAGTCAAGGGTTATCAGTATGTAAAGGTCACCCACTTTCTTTTTTTTCTTTTCTTTCTTTCTTTC
>NW_004524730.1:2107289-2148365 GCF_000260255.1 Octodon degus | reverse complement strand
GCTTGCCAGGGAAGCACTTATTCTACTGAGCCATCTCCCCGGCTCCCCACTTTCTTGTCTATTTCCTCTTTACAGAAGAGGAAAGTGAATCTCAAAGAAGGTGATGGCTGTTAATGTCAAGGTCATCCCTGAAGCCTCGTCTCCCCACTGCTTTCTCTCCAGTTCTCGCTGACCACAAATTTTCACATGATAATCTAACTTGTACATGATTGGGATAAATTAAGATATTCCAAAACACACAATTGGTAACCTGCTCTTCCATATTTAAAACAACTATGAAGACAACTGAACACACCAAGCCAGCTGCATTTCGAGCTGGCACAATCCTACAGGTGGAAACATACCGTCGTGTATACGGTGACTGCATTGCCAAACAGTGAAATGCTAGGAAAATATGCACAATAAATTGCATTTTTAAAGCATCAAGGGAGGCTGAGATTGCTCTCTTAAGAAATCCTACAAGGAATACTTTGATAGAGTAAGAAGAGAAAAGAGCCTTTTATAATGGAATAAAAATCACTCATTTGAGGCTTGTAAATCTGGACTTTGGCATATGGGGTTTCGTTGAAGCATATTGCTGTTCATGTGTGTAACACATCCCTCTATGCTCACAGATAAATCAGCAGGACAACGATGGACAAAATGCACAGTTCCACATAAGCTCAATCCTCTCCTGGGTTCATGCAACCTTGCACCAGCAAACATTCCACTTCTACTCCTAAGACTGCTAAGCCACCCAAGTTAGGTGATTTAGACAAAGGGGAACAGGTTGCATATAGGATATGTGAATTCCAGCACTTTAATTTTAATGCAAGCCTTCCTGTCACCTCTCTGACACTCAGTTTCTCAGTTCATGAGGTTTAAATGGCATTTGTTCAGTCTGAGAGGAATTTTTGAAGATTAAATTAGATGATGAGTGCAAAATCATTTGTTAAATTAAAAACTGGTCTAATGAATGGTAAGAACACAGGCTTGAAGCAGGTCTGCTGTCTCTGTCCTGTGTTGTCTTGACGCTCAGTCTCTCTCCAGGTCCTGTGAATTCTACCTCATTAAATTCTTTGTGTAGGTGTCTCTTCTTGTCCCTCTCTATTCTGTAGGCTTACTCCCAAGACCTTTCACCAAGACTCTTAAAACAGTTTCCTCCAAGTCTCCCTGCATCAGCTCCATTCTCTGCACTGCAATTGGGGTGATTTTTCTAAAATGCAACTCTACTGGATTCTCATTGCTCATAAGAAAAAAAATATAGCTCTTCTATAAAGCATGGATAAGCCACCAGCCCCGTCCTGATGTCCATTTTCCCAAGTCATACTTTATTTAACAGAAATAATTAACTTATAGGATTTTCCAGATGCAAGAACCTATTTCTCCACATCAGATGTTCTCTTGGTCTGTTTCTTCTGCCCTTGGTGATACTTTTACGAATTAGGACAAACAATGCAATGTTACAGGAACAAAATTCCTCTCAAAATCATTCTATGTGCCACAAGTTATCACTGGGGAGTTCAATGGCCAGATATCTGACTATTGCAGTCACTCTATGATTCAAGCTGATAAAGAGTTTAACTCTGTAGTTGTTTGCATGATTGCCAAAGGAAAGGGAAAAGAATATGGCAATCCATGTACTGCATCTTTGTAGAGGAGGATACATCATGTCAACTTGAAAAGTTAAAAGCTTAACTAAATTGGCTCAACAATTCCACACTCTAGGGTATGGAGGACCCTCTCTAGGGCATGGAGGACCACTACAGTGACTCATCACTTAAAGGAAATAAAAAAGAATTGAGGAAGGATAGAGTCATTTCGCTTTCCCAGAGGAGCTCTGGTCTTCACAGTCAGTGTGGAAGGAAGGGAGAGAGGCTTGCTAGAAGCTGTGGCTGCTACTTCTCCCTTTGCTCTTTGCTGTTTTCTACCATCAGGAACATCTGCCCTGTTCCAGGTGCTACTCTGCCTTGGGGCTAGTCAAGTACAGATTGAAACCTTCACTAACCATGAGCTAAATAAACCTTTCCTTCCTTAATTTTGGGTGTTGGGTATTTCATCCAGTAATGAATGAAATGCAGCCAAGACAATCTTAACCTTTCCATTTGGCTCATACATGTTTCATCGATTAAAGCATGTTGGGGGGCACAGGAGTACATCCTTTCACTGGCTCAGAAAGCCAGCAATATTTAAACCAATAACTCCAATGATTACTATATGTTATCTCTTTTCTGAATATCAAGTAAATTCATACTTTAGGGTCAGTTCCAACATCTCTTTATCCCAAAAGACCACTTCATACCTACTCTCACCATGGGCAATACTATTTCTACAGATATCAGTTCTGATACTTCAGTGCTGTGGTCTGGATAAATGTCCCCCACCAGACCCTATGTGTAAAGCTTAGTCCTCAGGATGGTTCTATGTGGAGATGGTAGAGCCTTGAGGAGTTGAAGCCTAGTGAGGGTTCTTTAAGTCACTGGTGGTTTGTTGGAAAGTGATTGTGGGACCTTCATCTCTTCTTCTTTCCCTTTTGATTCCTAGCTAAGATGAGGAGTTTAATTAACCACACATTCCCCACTTCTGTCATTCAGTATTCATACCAGAAAACAAAACCACTGAGGCCAATCAACCAAATATTGAAACATCCAAAAGGGTGGACCAAAACAAACCTCCTCACTTTATAAACTAATTATCTCAGGAATTTTTTTCATACTGATGTACAGCTGATTACAACACACTACTCCATAGACTGTCTCTATGTGTAGTGGCTAGAAGCCATGTCTTGCTCATTTCTGCATGTCTTGGATCTGGAGAAAGGTAAGAGCTAAGCACCTCTACATCAAGGCAGCAAATGTTTCCAAAGATTCCAAAGACTCTTGGGTGGTGGCCAGGAAGGAAGCAGAATCTGAGAATACCTAAGAGTCCTAGAGTCAGCAGAGCTGCCCTCCCAATGACTGGAAAATCAGAAGACAACTCAGAGATGACACTGTGGACACATGGCTTCCCCTCCTCACCAGTTTCTTAGGATCAGTTTCTGGTGGGAGGAACTGTGGTGTCAATACTCCTGTCAGTTTTCCCAGCTATTAATTCCTGGTTTTGAGCTTTCAAAACTTTCCTAAACCCTCTGTAACATCAGTTGTTTCTATCTGTCTTAATGACTTTTTGTTTCTGGGACAAAATACTTGTCACTCAACTTAGAGAATGAGAGGATTGTCTTGGCTCATGTCTCAGAGCACATTCAGCTGGTTCCAAGGCAAGATGGCATGGCAAAGCGGCATGACAAAGGACAGAGACAGTAGAAGAAGAAACCAGGAAGGGAGAGAAACCCTTCCTATCATGCTCCCAGTGACCACTTCTTCCAGCCAGACCCCATGACCTTGCAGGAAGACTATTATAAGAATCTACAATCCAATCACCTTCCCAAAGCTCTACTGTCTTAGCTACCCTTCTCTCATTGCTGGGACAAATACCCGACACTCAAAATGAAGGAAGGAAAGGTTTATTTAGCTCACAGTTACTGGAGGTTTCAGTCCATACTCAGCTGGGTCCAACGCAGAGCAGCACATAGCAGAGGGCAACCTTTCATGGTGGTGGCAAAGAGCAAGAGCACAAGGGAGACATAGCAGCAGCTCAAGCAGCGAGCTTCTCTTCCCTCCTTACATTGTCATGCAAATTACCTGCCCCAGGGTAGGGGAAGTACTCATACCTATGGGTACCTCCCAGTACTTACCCACCTATGGGTAATCCCAGCAGTACTAAGACCCATAATCCCAGCCTTGTGTCACACATAATCCCAGTGGATCATGAGTTAACACAAACTCTAGAAGTCCTCACTCCATGACTGCATGAGGCTTTGGGGGCACAACTAGACACAAACCATAACATCTACCTATGAGTATGTGAGGGTCTTTGGCAACACCTAGTATAAACAATAATTTTTTACCCTGTGAACCCCAAAAGACTTAAATGTATCTCTTTATGTAAAATGTCCATATCTAAGAATCACTCAATTCTTAACAGTTTTATCATTACTGAAAAGTTCGAGTCTAACATCTCCACTGCAACTTTATGCAAATTCTTAGTTGTTTAAGCTCCCATAAAAATCAAAAAGAGAATTTTGCACTGCATATATACAATTGCACAGAATAAACATTCCTATGAAAAAAGGGAAAAATAAGAGGACAGAAACCAACAGAACTAAAGCAAGACTAAACCCCAGCAGGGAAAACATTAAATCCTGTTCCTCTATGTCTAACACTAAGAGCTATGGTGACATCAAACTCCTCACTTCTATAGCACTGTTGATAGCTAAAACATTCAGGAATTATTTCTTGACCTGTCTTTGCTTACAGCTTGAAGCTCTCCTCAGATGTTCCACATTTCTGGCCTCTACAAATTTCTGGGTTCTCTGCTGCACTTTTGACTTCACTCTCAAAACCTCATGCTCTGCCTTCTCAGGGGCAAACTGCCCGGTTTGCCAGGTCTTCTGAAATCTGAATGGAAGCCTCCCTTACTGTACAATTCTTGAATTCTGCATGCCTTCAAAAAGAGTACCATGTGGATGATTCTAAGATATGCTGCCAGCATAGACAGTAGTCAGACTCCCTTATATCATGGTTACAGAGCTTTCTGAGTGCCCAGATAACTGAAAATAATGAAAGAAATTTGAACAAACAAATTCTAAGAATGGTTTCCATTTTGGCTCTTGGTTCCTTATGGCACTGTACTTAAGCAAAGTCTTTAATTATTTGTAATTTTGAACCTGTAAGATGGGGCCTTGTCAGTTCCTTATAAGCCCTCAAGACATGCTTTCATTGTCATTTACACCCTCCTCTGACAAAACTAAACAAAAAAAGGGAATACAAATGAAGGATCACTTTGTATCTGTATATTAAAAATAAGATATATATGCAGCTACTTTCTCTTCAGTGAATAGAAAGAGTTGTTCTACTAGTGTTTGTGGACAGGATATCATGTCTGCATCTTGTACTATGAATAACCACTATGAAGATAATGATATGTAATGTATTAATTATTGAAACTATCCTTCTATTCAGTTTTGAAACTGTCTCATTGCTATTTGTTTCTCAATAAAATTATTTAAAAAATAGAACAATGTTAGAATGATGGACCACAAAGAAGACATGTTTCTAATTGCCCGGATCCTTAGTACTTGACTTCGCTTTAATGCTAATATTTTCAAAAACCATGTTCTCTTCTGCTTCATCTTTGTGAATGTTTTTTTTGTTTGTTTTTGGCCAAACTAAATACTTTAAAAACTCACTTTGTGCTCATGATTTTCAGTATATACCGAGATTAAAAACAAACAAAAGACAGCAGTAACCATGCCATACCCCTAATAATGGGATGCTTGGAAACTTCCTCTGCCACATTAACTATTCCATCATTCTCAAACTCAGACTCACAAAGTCTTGGGACATGAGTAAAATGTAGACAAGTTTTCTGCTGTAGCATAGCACACATGGCCTGCAGTCCCACTGCCAATGAGATCCTTGTTTTCAACTTCATCTTCCTGAGCCTTGTCTTTCTATTTGCCTCTCTATCAGCATTCTGGGCTTCCAAGCTCCAAACAGAATCTTCTAGCAAGTTCAGTTTACAACATTCTAAGTCGGCTTCTCCAGTAGGCGTCTCTGATCATTTTAAACTCCTCCCATGATCTCATTCCAAAGGCTTCTGGTCGGTTACACTTATAGCAATGATCTTATTGCTCCAGCATCAAAGTCTGTCATAGTTACAGTCTTATTTATTTTCTGCTTGCTAAGACACAATGCCTAACACCTGCTACTCAAAGGAGGAAAGGTTTACTTTGGCTCATGCTCTGTAGAGGCTTCAGTCCATAGTTGCCTTGCTAACAAGGCAGGCCAGATGGCACAACGACATGGCAGAGGAGAAAGAGCGCATGGTGTGGCAGTGGTAAGAGCAGAGCGATCAAGGCAGTGTGAAAAAATGTACCTTGCAGGACACACCTGCAGAGATGAGTCTCTGCTGACCAGATCCCTCCTCCTAATAGCAAATCAACTATAAAACTGCATCACTGAACTAAACCACTTAGGATTACATGTCTCCATTATCCAAGTACCTCCCCAAACACCCATTTATGAGTGTATGAGGTTTGGGAAAAACATCTAGACAGAAACTATAACATTGGCTTTCTCATCACTGGGACAACATACCTGACACCTGGCACTTGAAGCACAGGTTTGCTTCGGCCCATATTTCACTCCATAGTCAACTGGGTCTAAAGAAGAAAGTCCATGGTAGGGGGATGTGACAGAGAAGAAGGTCCTCGATTCATCACATCCTGGAAGCTGATAGCTCAATAGAGAAGGAAGGTGTCAGGACAGCAGATAACCCCGCCATACCGCCCCCTTCTCTCCCACCAGACCCCACCTCCTAACTGTACTCACCCATAATCCAACTCCCTACCCAAAGCCCTGCATGTGGACACATGAGACCCTTGGGTGACTATCACTAGAAACTTTAACATCCCAAGTAAAGTGCCACCTTCCGGATAAGAATTTAAAAATAAACAAAAGCTACGTTTTCCAGGCTCCTTGTTGCTTTGGCATAGCCATGTGGTTTAAGATTTGGCGAAAAATGAACCTATACAAGATTTACCTGTGGAAGTTAATGGGAAACATGGATATGAAGAATGCGTGTTTCTAAAACAAAGCAGAAGCAAACAGGCAGCACGTCTTGATTTTGGTGACAGGTAACTGGAAGTTGCTCCTTTGGAGAGCTACTCTGCAGGGTGGTGTGGAAAATGTTACCAGAAAGCCAACTTCAAACTCAATACCACATCACAGAAGCTCATCCAGTTAGGATGGCCTTGCAGTGGCTGGAAGCTCAGTGCTCACAGAGGGCTGCTCCCCTCTTCCCAATAGGACTCCTGCAAAGCCATTTCCTGCCACTCACTCTCTTCCAGCTGTGAAATGAGGCATCTGCCACTATCCACTGACACGGACTTCAGAAAAAAGACAGCACCAAAGGAAAAGGTTCAACTCTGCTCTGATCCTTCTTGCTCAATCATTCAGAAATCAAGCTCTGAATAGGGTATATTTTAACTTACTTCGAGCTTAAATAAGAAGTCTACCTCTGGATAAAATATTCATTGCCTACCAATCCTAAGTGTAAAGTAAGCACTACAGATGGAGGAAGCCACGCACTTCCACAAGCCAGAGGAAGTACACAGGATTAGGTTCCGCAGTACGCAGATAAACAAAGGAACACAAGGAGACTAAGGGTCTCATGAAGGTCAGATTGCTTGTGTGAGGCAGAGTATAAGCACTCAAGTCCCTTAATGAGCGGCTGACGTTTCTGAGAGCTGGGACATTAAAAAAAATAAGTTAACACAGGGCAGGCCCAGGGCATTGGTCCCACGTGATCCTTTCCACTTCCTCCAGCACCCTCTACCTCTCTTCTTAGTTACCCCCAGAAATTTCCAGATTTGAGATGCAAAGCTGGCCTCATGGCCTGACTAATTGCTAACAACCTGGTCTTCCTGCCAAAGGGTAATGAGTAACATCCAAAAGCCGTAAAAACTAAGAATCAAAAGGACAGGAGGTAGCTGTATATTTATCCTAACTATCTTGTATATACATATATATTTTTTTTCACTATGAAATGGTCCTTTATTTATAGCCTCTTTTTTTGTTTTGTTTTGTTTTGTTTTGTCAGAGATGGGTGTTCCACTGCAGTTAAAGAAACTGTATTTGGAGAAATCTTTAAAGGACCTTTTCATACTTGAAGCCAGTCTGAAGATTGTAGGTACTTGAATTCAGCAAAATAACCCAATATAGTCCAATAGTCCATAATAGTAGTAGATAGGATAGATATACAGCTACTTTCTCTTAGTTCAATGGGAAGAATATTTTGAACTAATAGTGTTTAGACAAGATATCATGTCTGCATCTTGTCCTCTGAATAACTACTACAAAGACAACAATATGCAATGTATTAATTATTGTAACTGTCCTACCAAGCTGTCTTGAAACTGTTTCATTGCTATTTTATCTTTTTTCCCTCTCATTAAAATGAATAAAAGATTAAAACAAATTGTTTTTTAAAAAAGGAGAGGAGGATGCAAACCCCAGCTCCATCACTGGCATGCTGTGAAAAGTCAAAAGGTCTTTCATTTCTTGAAGTTTCCATTTTTTCATTTGAAAAAAGATAGCTCTAAGTAATTTTACCTTGATTTTAAAATATTTTTTAAAAATCGCATATGTGAAGTGTTTATCCAGTATCTGGCACAGGAGAGAAGCTTCATGTGTGATAGTTGCTATAAACTTTATAGGTCCTGGGGCCTTCTGGCACTTCCTCCCCCTCTTTGTTTTGTGGCAGTGGAAGAATCCAGCTCCTGGCCCTCTCATTTAGCTCTTCACTTTCCCTTTGGCTCCTGCTCCTCTGCAGCATCTGGCTACTGTCACTGTCCAGATGACCCTGGAACCCCAGGTTCTGCAGCTTCCCAAGGGTGCTGCATATCAGTCAGACTTGCCAGAAGGCTGTGTCGCAAAGCAGAGAGAGGGGTATGCCAACAATGAGGAGGAAGCAGCCTTGGCCTGGTGGGAGACACTGCATATCGGAGTGAAGATGAACAAACACACCCTGGGGATGCCTAGGCAGCATGATGGCCTTCATTGTGCAAAACCCAACTTATGTGGCTGGAAAACCCCCCAAAAGCTCCTTCTGTCCCTGGTTCCTCTTCTCAGGCTTCTTTGGAAGGTTGACACAGCACTGAATCAGAAGATGTGCAGACCTTTCTGGTAACAGAGGAGCCCTCTGTATAAACCATTCCGTTATGATTACTACCATTACTATAAATGAATTGATGAGCTTTTCTTGCTGTGCCAGGTCATCTCCTCCAGGTGCATGAAGCAGGCCCAGAACCTCCACCAACAGTGCAGAGGGAAGGGATGGACATCTATTGAATGCTCACTAAGGACCAGATGCAGAACTTGAAACTCCACATCTAGTCTTCTTCCGAATCTCATGGAGACTGCACAGCTTCTGAGTGCCTCACAGCTCTGGGGCTGAGCCGGAACTCAAAACCGACTTTGTGTCCTTGCAGTGCCCATGGACATATGCAGAGCTGTGTGCTCAGTGCTAAAGACTAAAGCCCTAGTCCTGAAAAGCGTCAGGCAGATCCACCATGAAACCAGATGCCCAGAGGGGTCCCCAGAGATGATGCGGCTGCTCTGTCACTCAATCCAGAGCCTTACTTGGCACACCCAGAAGGAAGGAAAACTCCTGTCTCCCTCCCCAACCCTGGTTTTATGGAAACCCAGCATCCAGGAGCCATCTGGGAGGTTTTATTTTGAATACCTTTATTGAGATATAATTCTCATAACACATATGTCCCCCCGCCGGAAGTAGGTTTCTTTTGTGTGTGGGGGGAGTATTTTTGGAGTTGTACACCCATCAAACTAACTAGTTTTAGAATATTTTCATTATCCCTAAAAGGATCTCAATATTCTTTAACCATCAGCACTAACCCTCAACCTATCCTTTCTATCCTTCCCACTCTGCCTCAGCCATAATGAACTACTAATTGAGTCTCTGTCTTCATATATTTGTCAATTTAGGGCATATTTTATTTCTTTGTGATTGTTTTAGTTGTCATAATGTTTTTGAGATTCCTTTATATTACAGAAGATATCAATGCTTCATTCTCTTTCACTGGCAAATAATATTTCACTATACTGATTTATGTATCTATTGGAGGGTTTTTTCACTTTTTGGTAGTTATGGTTTGGATTGGGAATGTCCACTCAAAACCTCATGCAGTTATGGACAGAGTTTTTGAGAGGCGACTGTGTTATGGAAATGCTACACGTTGAGCTAAATATCTTATTAGCAGTTGGGGTCTGGTCAGAAGGGGAATTCACCAAGGGCATGACCTGAAAGGGTGTGTCTCCCTCTTCAGCTCCTCCCTTCTCTCTCTTCCTGTGCTCTGTGATGTGATCCCATGTCCCTTACCATGCCTTTCCTGTCTTAGAGCCAGTTAACTATGGACTGCAAAGGGGAGAAGAGATGGACCTCACCTCCTTTAAGTTGCGAGTGTTGAGCACTGTGCCCTAGCAGCCATAAAGTGACTAGGCAAGACTGTTGCGCATAATGCTGCTATGATGGTTCATAGACAAGATTTTAGGTGTACATCAATTTCATTTACTTTCGCTCCATATCTATGAATGGAACTTCTGAGTCCTATAACAACTATATTTAAGGTTCTGAGACATCAGGATTGGCTTACCATTGTGTCTATACCTTTTTACATTCCCCACGGCAGTGTGTGAGGACTCCAAAATCTCCCTGTGTATGCCAACCTTTCTTTCTGTGTTTCTTAATATAATCTTAGAGAATGTGAAACAGTACCTTATTTCCTAATGATGAATGATGTTGTGAATCTTTTCCTGTGTTTCTTAGACATGTATATTACCTGTGAGGTTTCTTTCTGCATTGTAAATATGTACATTATAGAATAGGTGATTTTCAAATATATACGCCCATTCCATGAGTCATATTTAATCTTTCTTAAAAGCATTCTAAAAGAACAAAAGTTTGACTTACAGAAGTCTAATTCACTTATTTTGTTCTTTCAACTTTTGCTCTCATATTTGTGAAGAGTTTGTTCAACCGAAGGTCATGAAGACTTTTATATTTCATTGTAAGTTTCACCTTTAAGACTTGGGTGTACCTTCCATTTTGAGGTAATTTTTATATATGATGTAAAGAAAACACACAAGTTCTTCTTTGGCATATGGATATCCATGTGCTCCTCGTTATTGGTTGAAGAGAATATTCAACATTGAATATCTTTGACATCTTTGCCAAAAATCAACTGACTAAAAATGTGGAGATTTAGCTGTGAACTCTCAGTTCTATTCCATTAACCCACACATCTATCTCTGCACCATCTTGATTATTATAGCAAGATTTGAAATTTACAAGTGTGAGTTCTCTAAATTCATTCTTTTTTTCAGGATTATTTTGTCTATCCTGGATCCTTTAAGGTTCTATATCAATTTTAGGATCAGCTTGTGAGTGTCTGTAAAATATCAGCTATTATTGCATTGATCATATAAATTAATTAAAGGAATACTCTTAGGTGGGCAATATTAAATTTTTGATCTATGACCATGGGCTGTTTTCTAATTTATCTAAAATTGATGGCCCAGGGAGATAGCTCAGTAGAATAAGCACTTGCCTGGCAAACACAGGGTCCTGAGTTCAATCTCCAGTACTACAAAAATAAATAAATAAATAGGTAAATAAGTAGATAAATAAATGAAATAAAATTGATTTCACAATCTTTTACAGTTTTAGAGTATAACTTTTGTGTTACTTTTCACAAATTAATTGCTAGGTTAAATTTCTTATGCTGTTGTAAGCGCAATTGTTCTCCCAATTTTATTCTGAGAATGTTCATTGCTAGTGTATAGAAACACATTTGCTTTTAAATTTGTGTTATTTGTATTATGCAAACCTGATGAACTCACTTAATAGTTTTCATAGTTTGTTTCAGTTTAACCTTTAGGTTTTTACATACCTAATCATGACATCTTCAACTAAAGATGAATATGTGTCTTTCTTTATGATCCAGGTGTTCCTTCTCTCTTTCCTTCTTTCTCCACCACCTCTTGCCTCTTCCCTCCATCCTCTTCTTCCTTCCTTCCTTCATCCTGCCCAGTTGTCCTGCCTTGACTCTCCATAAGGATGCTGAGCAGGACTAGTGACAGCAAACCTAGCTACCAGTACGGTTTTCAAGAGCAACTGTAAGTTTTCACTCTTAACTAGAGTGTAAGCTGTGGAACTCAGTCATGTTCATTGGGTTGAGAAATTTCTGTTCTAGTTTTTCAGACTTTTTAAAACGGATTGTAGATTCTTTTCATTTGCTTTTTTAGCATTTATAAAGATTTATTATTTTGATTTGACAAGAAAAATGTTCCTGTATGACTTTTTAAATGTCATCTTTGAGACAAAAATCATTACCAGTCAAGAACCACCGCCTCAGAAAACCACTGTGCCTGTTCCACATTCTAATGCGCCTGGAGTTCCACAGCTGCGACATGCCAGCTGTGTACACCCAGTGGGCTCCTGTGATTTTCAGCCTCCTCCGGGACCCTGCTCGGGGTCTAGCAGGACGTTTGAGTATGAGGAGAGTGGTGCTGCCTCAGCTCCTCAGAGCTCTCCTCCATCACCTCACCCTCAGAAGTATTCACGCTGGGCTAAACGACTCTGGACACAGCTCTCAGGGAGACAACTGGCCTGAGCTATTCAACGGGGCTTCCCAATAGGCTGAGTCCTGTCAGCCCCTCCCCAGGGCCTACTGAGGAGAATGTAGGGTGGGCATGATGGCTTCTCTCAGGTGCTGCTGGTTCAAGAGCCCTTGGCTCTGGTCTGTCCTCATCTTGCTTCAAAGGGTCCCTGAATAAGCCCACTGGGTGAATTAAAACCTGCTACACTCATCTCCTACGGGGGCATGGGGAGAACCCCTGGGCACTGTAGCAGGTGAACTCAGAAATAGAATTAATCTAAACCTTAGGTGCCAGATTATTCAAATACATCATCTCTGATCCTCACAATGACCTTTCCAATTAATATGCCCATTTTTCTGATGAAAAAAATTGAGGATCTACAAAGTTAGGAGACATAGAAATGAGTGATTATATAGGTGATTAGGAACTACAGCCTTGATTCAAAAATTCAAATATAATGTCCACTAAGCCATGTGGACTCACTCACCAACACATACACGCACACACAAACACACATCCCATGCATATACAAATACACTTCATACCTGCTTTTGCATAGAACATTCTAACCACATTCCCTTGGAATGCAGATGAATGACTCGCTTAGACCTCTTCTCTTCAGACAGCGGCATTGGCAGATTTTAGTTTCAGCTGACAGATGTTTGAACTGATGGCAGATGTTCTCTGGGTGTCTGGGTCCAACTCAAAAAAAGGGGAGCATTAGACCAGGCTAGAAAAAATGGAGCCCTGAGCATTTCTGATCAGGGAAGATTACCCAGGGTAGAGGGGAGGGAAGGGAAGTGGGGAGAGTTTGCACGTGAATAATGAAGTGACAAGATAGTGTCTCCTTATCTATTTATTCCTTCACCTTCAATTACATGAACTAAGTGTCCATTAAACCCTAAAAAAGCCCTAAGCAGAAAGGAGAAAACAGGTTCTCTAGTGGTTGATATTGTGTCAACTTGAAGGGATGACTCCTCAGCACTATTCTGGCTGGTGGAGTCCTGCCCTGGGGCACAATTGGTTCTGCCCCCCTCCCCCGCCCCCCGAGTGACTCAGCACCAAGAGACCATATAAAGGGGCTGAGGAAGTGGTCGATGTCCCACTTCCCTTCCACTTGGACTTCATTACCTGGCTTGCAGCGCAGACTCTTCCGCCTCCGGCTTAGAGCCTTCACCTTCCCTCTCAGACTACTCAGCGTCTGTCGCAGACTCTTCAGTCTTCTGTCACAGACCCTTTAGCTGGCAAATAGAGACTAGCACGGAGCACAGCAGTGAGCTTCAGACCCTGGGACTGAACGCCTCGGTCTGGGGTGTGCAGACGCCCTCTGCACCCTCCCCCATCTGACTGCGGCTGAGTGTCCTAAGCCAGTATTGTACTTCCCTATGCATTGTGTGTCTTGTGCTAATATCTGTTCCTTATCTTATATCTATTCTCCTAAGTAAAACCCTGACCAATACAGGCTCTCTGGCCTCAGGGGGCGCAGCATAGAGGACAGAGGCCCCCGGAACTCGCCCCGATGATAACGTTAGCAGGTGCTGCAGGAACATGGAGCCAGGTACCCATGGAGGAAGGCGTCGGTGGGGAGAGATGCCTACGCCTGCCTGTCCCGGGATGTGCTGACCCCTCTCACTCTATGCGCCCTGCAGAGCCCAGTTAGTGCCTCCTGATTGGCAGCCTTCAGCTCACGTGGGAACTCTCATATTGTACCATGCATGGCTCTAGCTCTGGTGAACCTTCCCCGTGTGCACAGTCAAAGCCCCTCACTTCGCAGTGTGGGAACGGCCACACCACATCAATAAGCACAGATGAGGCCGCACCGCCTGGGGGCACCAGCTGAGGCCTGGCTCATGGCGGCTGGCGGAAGCGTGGATGTGAAGTGCTCAGACTCAGAAAGGGCTCTCTGGCCACAGGCAGGAGATAGATCAGTGGCGCTCAGACCACAGGCTGTGAGGATAGGCAGGAAGGGTTTCAGGATCCACAGCCAAGCTTCTCCCTGAGCTAAAGGGCAAAAGTTGTTTCATGCCCATGTGACTGGAGGTTCGCTCCTTTCTGAGAGATAAAAAGACCTGTTTTTTTCAGTTGCTCTCAAAACACCTCACATGCTGTTTTCTTATTATTCTTCTTCTTCTACTGATAAAGGAAATGAAATTCTTACCCTAGTAACAGAACTAGCACAGGAGCCAGGCAAGCACATACCGGAACCTGTCATGCAGCCAGCACAGTGCGTGAGCCCACTGACCAGAGAAGCCACCGTCAGCAGGTTGTCAGCTCTGCATTAGTGGACGGTTCGCTCACTTCACTCTGATAGAGTTCCTGCTGCACCTCGAGGAGTAGCAGTGTAACCCTGAGCCCTGTAGGCCAATTTCATGGGATCGCTGTCTAACTCCAGTACAAACTTAGCCATGAGACATGGCCAGCTTTCTACACGCCCTGTGCCTCACTATTCATGCACAATAACAGCATAATGATGGATGCCAACCTTGAAGGGTACCAGCAAGATTTAATGAGTTAATGCATATAGTGTAAGTATACCTCGGTGATACAAGCGCCTGTCTGGCAAATACAAGATTCTGAATTTAATTCTTATTACAAAACAAGAGTAAGAAGCATATGGCTGGCACAAGGGAGCAATTTTCTTGAGTGAGAAAGCAAGGCACATGGAATCAACTGCACTGCCCAGCACCTCCCAGCTATGAAGTGTGGGGTCCTACACCCTCCTGGGTCTGTCCAGCACCACAACAAGGCTTTTGTTCACTGCCTCTTACAGAGCCAGGAGTATCAAAGGGAAATGGGAAGGGGGAATGGGGGAATGAATGAATGAATGAATGAATGAATGAATGAACTAAAAACAGTTTAAGATATATATTATTTCTGCACAATTTCACAATTGTTATTTTCTTTCATAATTAGCTGCCTGGAGGTTAAGTAGTATTTTCTGTTTTAGTGATTAAAAATAAAACAAAAACTAAGACTCTAAAAGAAAAAGAAGAAATTGTTTAAAGCCACAGTAACACTGCCTAGCCCAACACCACCTAGCTAGTAAGACTAGGATTCTATTTGAGGTCTTGGACACCAGGGTTAATGCTTTTTCCTTAGTTTCTTCCACAGTCATCCAAGGGCTGGTGCACATCCAAAGCAGATGCAAACTCAACTCAGGGCCAAATACTAGCACTTGGGAGATGGAAGCAGGAGGATTTCTATGGGTCCAAATACTATAAACTCAACTCAGGGCCAAATACTAGCAAGAGTAGTAGAGGTGATGCTTTAGTTCTGCTGGTTTCCAATCAGAGCACAGGCCTTTAGGTATAGTAACTGATTCTCTGAACCTTGAGACCAGCTCCTATAGAATATACATAATAATAGCACCTTGCTGGATTGTTGGGGAGTGTCAGAACAATACTATACAACACTTAACATTAGACTTGGCACACAGGAGACATTTCCCAGACTGTGGTTAACTAACGGTGCTGGGTGTGGTGGTACACACCACAATCCCAGCACTTGGAAGGTGGAAGCAGGAGGATTTCTATGAGTCCAAATCCAGCCTGGAATGGATTTTTCTTTTTTTTTTTTACATTTTTTAAAAATTTTATTTTGGGCTGGATTTCAAGGCCAGCCTAAATTATGTAGTGAGACCCTTTCTAAAATAGGAAGCCAATTAATGTCATCAAATATTTTTAAGTACATTAATTAATGACTTCAGCATGGAAGCTAAAGAAATATACTAAGGAATTGGGATTTAACGGAAACACGAAAAATCTGCCTTCCATTCTAAGACTTTCTGTCATGACTTTGCTGGTCCATGGTCCTGGAGGTCAATTGATCGAGGTCAGATCTTCATCTGATACTCTCCACCCAGTTCTGCTGGTGTACTACCACACTGCCAGGTGGGATGAACTCTTCCTGGGTCATGCCAGACCAGAACTGTGATCCCAGAAGTGATAAACATTTCTAGAAGCAGAAGAGCTATAACAACCACACACCAAACTTTCCCTTTCAGTCTCACAGATTGATGCCATTTGTCCAGGATTCTAAGACTTTTAGTACAGGTTGTGGCAGCAAGTAAAAGAGCGTTGAATGGGAAATGGCACCAGTGAGGGAACCTCCCAGGAGAAGGAGGTCAGCAAGATGAGCCAGTGTTAACTCCCCACGAGCCCCACGACCCTGAGCCCTTCCGCTCAGCCTTGTTGATCATGCATCTTCATGGTTCTGAGCTTCCGTCAGATGAACTCTTGCTTGACACTTTCAAGGCAACAGCAGAATTTCCAGGTTGGGTTACTTCTTATAAAACCAGGAAACATGAGTGGAAACAACTGAGCAGACTTCCCCGGATGCGTTGTCTTCTGACCTGTCACGTGGCCCGACCCAGCCCACCATCCACTCAGTGAGAAGAAAATGCTGCAGGGCACTTAGAAAGGAAGGTCATCTTTGGGGTGGAAGCTTTATGGCTTAGACACTGACTGTTCCCAAAGGTTCACATGTAAAGACTGGGTCCTCATGGTGGCCCTTGTGGAAGATGCTACGGACATATAAGAGATGAGGACTTATGGGAAATTACTGAGCATGTTCTCAAAAGGGATCATGGGACTTCTGTGTCCGTCTGTCTCTCTCACTCATTCTGTGTGTGTGTGTGTGTGTGTTCCTGTTCAAAGTGACTATTTACACCTCTGCACAATATTCATCATATCCCTAAGGTGAAGCAGTAAAACCTTCTGATTTTACACTTTGAACATCTAAAACTGGGAGCAACATAAATATTTTCTTTGTAAAAGTAGCTGCCTCTGGTATTTTGTTATAGTAACACAAATCCAACTAATACATTAAGAATTAAGACACAAACACAAATATACTCTTGGGCTCTGATCATAAGAACAAGCAGGATGATGAATGCTGCAGTGGAAGCTGTAACGTTGTTCATACGTTATGTGATTTTTCAGCTGAGTCCCACAAAAATAGCAACAAAATCATCCCTCCCACCTCGGTAGCCCTTCGGGTTTTGTGGGAAATCACGCTCACTGTCTCATTCCTGTCCCTCAGGATCCGCAATGTGGGAAGAACCAGGAATGTTTTCACCCTCTTCACATACGAGAAACTGAGACTCTGTGGCAGTTTAGCCGTGTCCTTTTCAGCTGGGAAAAGCTTCTGCCAAGCCCTGTGGTGCAAGCTGTGCTCCAAGGTGGCTCCCAACAGGCAGGCACAGGTTTTCCAAGCTGAATGCATATACATCCCCAAGGGTAGTAGGCATAAGGCTTATGAGGAATTGTGTACAACTTCTCTTCAACTCTGAACACACTCATCATCAAATACTTCAGGTGGAGCCAAAATCTCTGCGTGGAAGCACACAGGTCCTGAAAGCCATCTGATCAGTAGTGCAGATGAGATAACACAGCTGGCCTAATCTGGCTCTGGCTCTGACATCACTCTCAGAGCTAATGGAGAGCTCAGCCTGTCACAGGACAGATGGCAGGGAAGCAGGCTGGAGCCAATGGTGGCCTCCAGCACAGAGCCATGCATGCATCACATCACCCCCTCTCACGGGCGGGAGCCCGGATCACCGTGCCCTGGAGCCACTCAAGGTTATGAGGCCGCAACAAGAGCAGTCTGTGCTCTGAAGAAATGGTGCGGCCTTAGCTCATGCCTGCTTTCTGGGAAGAAAGCTGTCGGGGGCAGGCCGCAGATGCTCATGCTGCGCTAGCCCTAGAACGCAAGCTCTGCCTTTGCGGGCCCAGGACACACCCTCCTTGCGAGTGTCCACCTTGTGAATGTGCCGTCTCACTGTGTACTCAGGAGCTCTGCCGCAGAGCTCCCCCTTCCTTGAGGTCCCCTAAGTTCTTTCCAGGCCAGCAGCCACTCTGCATCAAGGGCTGTGAGGAGGAGACCGCTTTGGGGATGTCAAGCATCGTAGAAGTTGAACCTTCCCTCCCCCAGTGTGAGACTCTGCTCTGGCACACCAGCACTGCAGCAGACAGGGCTCAGCTTGGTGCTCCTGGGAGCTGGTGGGGACTTTATGATACATGACCTTGTGGGAGGAGGTAAGCCATCAGTGGTGACCTTACAGGGAATATTGGGATCCCAACCTTTTTCCTCTCCTTCCTTCTTCCTAGATGCCATGAGGTGAACAGGCCCCTCCTCTGTGTGCTCTCCCTATGGAGCTCTCGTGGCCCCCAGGCCCAAACAACAAGGCCAGCTAACCATGGACTAACGCCACTGAGCCCACAAGCCAAAACAAACCTTTCCTCATTTTATGTTGATGCTATTGGGTATTTTGTCACAGTTATAGAAAGCTGGCTAACACGACATTTTTAAATGCGTAAAATAAGATACATAAGATCAGAGTGATGTCAACTGTATTGTCTTATGCTTATCAAAATAAATCAGTGAAATAAAACACATGGGCTCCTTCCTGTGTTATCATATTCTGTAACAGGAATAGGTGACCATTTGATAAGGTTGTGCTTCAGAAGGAATGACAAGCAGCCTCACTGCTTGTGGTGGCAGTTCTGCGATGCAACTGGTGACAACCTCACAGGCACAGCTCCTGTTTCTATGGCCTGCTGCTGCACTCACAAAGAGAACGCTAAATACCAGCTGAAAGGGATTGGAAATACAGATGATGTTTTGCTCCGGTCTGTAATGGGTTAAGTGGTGCCTTCAAGATATTTCCAAGTTGTGATCTATGGAATTAGTGACCATCAATTTTCTTTTTCTTTTCTTTTCTTTTTTTTTCTAAAACTTAGTACATGGTCTACAGGGTCTCACTACATAGATCAGATCATAGTGATCCTCCTGTTTTACAGCCTCCCAAGTGCTGGGATTGCAGGCGTGCATCACCACGTCCAGTCTCAATCACTGGCTCAGCATGCCCTGGGGGCCGGGCTGGCATGGCAGACGGGATGGAAACCCTGGCCCCTGCATCTGGCTAAGCAGGTGCTTAAATCTGCTGAGCTATTGGGCCAGCCCTTGTGACCACCAACTTTCTGAGGAAAAAAAAAAGTTTTGCTTTTGCAGATATAATTAAATCAAGATTTTTAAATAGGATCACCCTAGATTATATAAAAAAGCCCCAAATCCAATAGCAGATGTTGCTATAAAATATGAAAAAGGAAAAGAAGGAAAGGGTGGGATGGGATGGAATTCAGAAGAGGAAAAGGAAGGGTTTGGGAGTAGCTCAGTGTTAGAGTGTTGATCTAGCATATGTGAGGCCCTGATTTGATCCTGGGAAAAGAAAGGGAAGAAAATGAAGGAGGAGGAGGAGAGAATGGAGGAGGATTGTAAAGAAAAAAGGAGAGGAAAAACAACGAAGAGATGGCTGTGTGACAAAATTGCAATATGATCAAGGAGAAAGAAATGGGAACGTTGGGGCAATGAAACCAAGGAACACCTACGCCTCCAGGCACTGGAATCCAGGGCCAGACTCCCCCGAGACTCCAGGGAGAGCACATACCTGCCTACACAGACATCTGACCTGCAGAACTGTAGAAGACCACATTTTTTTATTTTTTAATCACTTATTTATTCATTTATTTGGCACAGGGTCTCACTATGCAGCTCAGACTCACAGTGATCCTCCTGTCTCAGCTTCCCCAGCACTGGGATTACCGGCACGTGCCACTACACCCGGTCTTGGTGGCTAGCGCTGCATGCCCAGGCTACTGGGGCTGGCATGGCATTAGGCACTGGGGATTGAGCTCAGGTCTTTGTGCTTGCCAGGCAAGCACTTAGACTGCCAAGCTATCTCCCCAGCCCCAAGAGTACATTTTTTATGTTTTAAAGTCAGTTTGTGGTCATTTGTTACAACAGCAACGGAGACTAGCATGCCATCCACATGTTAGTGGTCCGGGATCCTGCTCTGATGCTGCTGCATCCTGCATTCATAGTACATACACCTCTCTTGTCCTTACCGTATTCTGCATAATTGTTCACAACAACGATGGAGCAGTGGACAGGGAATTTGCATCCTAAAAGACTGAATGGCAGAAAATAAACAACAGAATAGTGAAACCAACCTAATATTCAGGTAATAAAGGTCCAGAAGGAAGCCAAGCAGGATGTTGTACTCAGAGGACCTCCAGAAATTACTCTGGGTGGGCCATCAGAAAGGCTTTGCTGAGGGTGATCACTGAGACAGGACCTAAAGGACGTGAAGCCTTGAACCATGGAGAGGGGACGGGATCTCCTGTAGAAGTTCCCAACAGCCCCTAGTTAAGAAACGTGAGTTTCAGGAAGAGCGGAGCAACTGTGCTTCTGGAGCAGGGTGAGTGGAGGGCTGTAAGAGCCGTGACCCACAGAGCAGCAGGCCTGTGGGGCTTGGTGCAGCCCAGAGAGATGACTCTGAGATAGAGAGCGGCATTGTGGGAACTCTAGGGAACACTCCTAGGATAGGAAACACAGAAAGGATTAGAAAGAAAGCAGAATTCCTGGGAGAAAGAAGGCTGCAGTGCAGTCATACAAAGGCTTCTGTGGACCCCCACAAGAGCTCTGAGGCCATGCAGGCTTGCACTTCCTATGGTCAGGGGATTGGGTCCTACACTCACTCACCCTCGAGCCCACTGGCTGCTCCCCATGGGGGAAGGATGGCCCTGGAACAGACACTGTCTCGGAATCTAGTCACAGATGCCCACCCTCCCAGCAGCTGGGAGACTGTGGCTCAGCCCAGGAGGAAGCTCACACCACAGCACCCACTTACAGACCTGGAAGACTACTTCAGCAGCTGTGTGTTTGCAGCTTCAAGCATGTAAAAATGAGGCTCTGGGAGATCTATGAGTCTCTTTGTTTCATTCGGTGGGCTGGGGCAGAGCCTGGACTAAGGGTCATGCTTCCAGGCTCAGTATTCCTTCTGTGCCTCCCCTTCCTCAAGCCATAATGTGAAATTTTGCCTCACAGTCTGATGCTGAGCTCTCTGGGCTAGATAACTTCTACAAAGGCCTTGCAGTATCTGTGCGTCAGGCACCATCTTGATCTTCTCCTCCTTTGGTCTTCCAGCTCCTTTTGGTGCTGGAGATGCTCAGATGTGTGTTGATAGATACACATATGCACATAAATGCACAACCAAGCACACAAGCACATGGAAATGTCTGCTCCACTGCAGTCCCAGTGAGTTCACTGTGACAGAGGAGAGTCTCCTGTCCTCTCCTCCTAGCCATTCACGACCCTCCTAGGCAGTCCCAACAGGGCCTTCTGGTCAGGCTCAGCGTTCAGTGTGGACAAGCAACGGAAACTGACTGTGGCTGTATTTCAACAAAAACGAATCCTTCAGGACAGGAATTAGAAAGCAGAATTGGCTCTGATGACCTGAAAAGGTGAAAGGATATGTTGGAGATGCCAACAGACTTCTGCCGACACTTAGCCACAAGCTGTCATTCTCTCACATTGATAATGGCAGCAGCCCCTGCCATTGCTAGTGGATCCACCCATCTTCTGCCTTCTTTATCCCCAATTCTAGCAGCATTGACTTGATCCTCATGCTGAGTTGAAGCACAAGACCTTGGCCCAAGGAACTAGCCCCAGAGAGGGGTTCAGGGAAGAGCAGGTAACTCAAGATAGGACAAAGCAGAGTCACAGTTAATGCCATTTTGATCTTCTCCACCAGACACGATACTAAGACAGTGATGGGAAATATTTTAGAGACTGAGTCCCCACAGTGCAACCCCAAACTCACTTATTGATTGCAAAGTGCGAGCACTGAAATTAAACTTGAATCCTGAGGTTTGAGTTTGGAGAACACAACTGCTATCTGATGCCGGGGCGCGTTGGCCCATGTGCTGGCAGAGAAGGCTCTGCATGCCCTCTACAGCTAGGTGCCATAGATTTATCACCACTGCCCTAGGATGAAGCAGGCCGGAGTCATTGCAACCATTCTGCTGCCATGAGCACAAAGCCTGTGTAGATAACGGAGCAAACAGCCCCGGAGGTTCAGCCAAGAAATGCCAGAAGGAAGTCAAGCCCAAAATCAACTTCTATGCCTGGAAATTTTAGTTAGATTTGAATAAATGCATTTATTTTCCAAGCAAGCTAAGAGTCACATTTTATCTTGCACCAGCCTAAAAGGCTCTCAGCTGCCAGGAGGTCTCTTCTAGAATGAATGAAAATAACAGCTTTCGGAGGCTTTGTCTTCGCCCCGACACAAAAGCCTGATTACTCAGTAGATCTAGTTTCAAGGTAGAACCTGCGCTTCACATTTGGAGGGTAGCGCCTTCGTGCACAGTCCCCTGATGGAAAGTGTCCTCAAGCAGAAGTAAGTTTGCTTATGGCTAAGCTGCAGCTAGAGAAAATTATTGTGGCACAAGCAAGAATCTTGGTTATAACTCCTGCCCATTCCTAATTGCCTTCACTTAGAACTAGTGGCAGCAGCCTTTGCCTCTCCTCCTGAGTGGGATGCTAGATGCCTCTGTCCGTAGAGCTCATCTCTGTTGTCCTGTGTGTGCAAAGCCCAGAGATGCTTTCTATCCCCTCCTGTAAGTCCAAGCTCATTCCTGCTTCCCTCTTCTCCTTGCCCCATCCTTCACCCCAGGCCACCAGGTTCATGTAATGACAAAATCTTGCACAATCCCAAAGAAGAAACTGATGAAGGCCTCATTCCCTGCACGCAGGGCTCTGTTCCTGCAAATCCAGACAAGATCTAAAAGATGTTAAGCCTTGAACCATGAAGAGGGGAGGAGATTTCCTATAGAACTTCTGAAAAACCCCTGGACAGGAGATTGCCACAGATGCCTAGGGCTCACACAGCCCCATTTCTCCACTGTACAACAATGCCCACTCCAGCTTTGTAAACCAAGGCCTTGTTTTGTACCACTGGGTGGAATATTCCAAGCTCCTTATTCACATGGAAGTTCTGCTTATGTACTTTGGACTCGACATATCCAGCAGGCACATTCTGCATGGTCACTCTGCCTGCAAGTCCCTACAGGCAGAGACCTGGTCCTGCCACCAGTGTGCTGTGCACTGGCTGGACAGTCATTTCATCTCTCTGGGCTTCATTAACCTGCTGCTCTTGCCAGTCCAGGGGCAGGAATTCCCCCTATGGCTTGGGAGTGGGTTCTCCCCAAGTGCTCATGTGATGAAAGTTTGTTTCTAGTGGGATGATGTGAGTGGCAGTGGGTCTTTCATGAGGGGAGGTCTAGTGGGAGGCTGTTGGGTCTTGGGTGGGACAGGTGGGAAGATGCCCTCAGAAGGAACATAGTTTTCATAGGACCTTGGTTGATTTCAGCCAGAGAGCTGATATAAAAGGGAAAACCAATCCTTCCCAGGATGCAGTCATAGGCATCTCCACGGAGCCAAGTGGCTTTTGAAGATGTGCTGCTGAACCTCCAAAACAAAACCGTCTTCTCTGTATATTACCCAGCCTCAGGCACTTTACCATTACAGCAGTCAGCAGAGTCATTCCACTTCTGCTTTTGCACAGTCCCTGCGTCAGGGGCTCCATGTGACCATAGGCACCCTGCTCCATTTCCAGATCTCCAAAACACAGCCTCTGCAGATGGGGCCTGGGTCGAGGGCTGCACAATGCAGTGTCTGTACCCTGGATGACCACCCCTGGCCAACTGCTCCCAGCCCACCAGGGAGGATCTGGGTCGCACTGTCATGTGGCCAAACAAAGCCTCAGATATCGGGTGCATGATCTGCCTCTGAGCCAGTTTGCGCCCATCTATTTTTAAACCAATAAGGTTTTTGAGCCTCAATCTGGGGTTTTTACAATGATCCCTGTGAAATCCCAGGGACATTTCTGTGCACAGAATTTGCTTTTCTTTGGGCTTTATATGATGCTGGAGAAATGGTTTCAAATCTTCAAAGTGAATTTCTGCCTCCCTCCCATCTCTGGAAGAGTCAGACAGACCTCACGAGTTCCATGACCGGAAGAAGGTTTCTTGAACTCTCTGCGCCTCTATTTCTTCAGCTTAGAACCTGAGTGATAAAAATCCCCTTGTGTGTGCAGGCTGTGGCACCCAGTGAGTAAGGGCCCTGCTTTCCATGTGCATTTCTCCGTCATCACCCTGGTGAGGCACTCTTGAGAAAGCCCAGCAGAACGACAATAAGATCCTGGACCCTAGGCCCCAGATGGGGAGGAATCTGGCTGATCCCAGAGTGCTGCTGTAGGGTGAGGGGCTACACAGCTTGCGAGAGGAGAGCTTGGGGATTTGTAGTGCAGGCAGCCCTCAGGGTGGAGGCTTTTAATCCAAGTCCTCATCTTGCCCTGGCCTCATCTTGGCCTCATCTTGCCCTGGCCTCATCTTGCCCTGAGGAGAAACACTACCTCATCACACCCGCATGGCCTTTTCCCTAAAAGTCTGTGCAGCAAGACAGAACTTGGCGCTCAGGCCTGCCCATGCTGGACCTCGAACCCCAGCCACTCCACCATGCCAGGCTCCTCTCCACCTGGCCCAGCCACCTCCACCCCCTGTCTCCACCTCTGGATTCATCTTAGATGAGCTCATTCTCCTCCCTCCTTAAAAATCAGTGCAAACAATCAATAAAATTATGGGGGAAAAAAAAAGAAGTAAAGCCATGCTGTTATGTTGAGCTGTAGGGGACTCAGGTCAGCAATTTCTGACATTGCCAGTAAAGCGAAAGACCCAATACTATTATGGACTACTGGACTCTTTTAGAATATTATGCTGAGTTTACACACCTATAAGATTCAAATAACGGAACTAAACAAAAAAGGGGATACAGATGAATGTCCATTTTATATCTGTGTATTCAAAATGGTTAGGATAGATATATAGTTACATTCTCTTAACGAATAGAAGGATTTGTTGTAATAGAGTTTGTAAATAGGGTATCATGTCTGCATCTTGTACAGCAAATAACCACTGGGAAGAATGTATACAATGTGTTAATTATTGGAACTGTTCTACCAATTTGGTTTGAACCTATCTCATTGCTATTTGTTTATCAATGAAATTATGGATAAAAATAAATAAAAGTTCAGGCTATGAAAAAAAAAATCAGTGCAAACACCTCTCACAAGCCCCAGAAAGAGCGTAGACCCCATGCTCCTCTGAGGCCCCAGCCTCGAGCTATCTTTACTGGCCACACATCCGAAGATGCCTATCCAGGGCCACCTTTCCACCCTGTGAGCAGTGTTTCCACGAGGTATACTCTAAATATTTACAGAATGAATTAACTAGAAATAAAAACATCTCCAAAGCCAACTGCCTGAGATGCTAAACCAGTTGCAAGCTAAAGAGCTGGCAGAGGAGAGGATGGGAATTGGCCACTGGTTGAACATGGAAGAATCCTGGATCAGGAAAGACCCAAGGTTCTGGTCCAGACAAAGGCATTAACTGGCTTTGCCTGAAGAGAAGTCAACCGCAGTGGGTCCTGCTTCCTGCACTGTGAGGATCGGATTGGCTGGGCCATGTCTGCTCCCCTTCTGTCTCCACAACCCTGTGTGGAAAAGGACCCGGGATTAAGGCTCAGTGTCCACACCCCAACCCTTCTCTCAGCTCAGGACCAGGTCCACTCAAGGAGAAACAAGCACCCCAGAAAGGGGCAGCTTGCCCCCACTGGCTGTACAGCTTAAGACAAAGAAGAGACTGATTTTTAAAAGAACAAAGAGAGTACACAAGCCTCACACAGACTAGTTACTGGTGGGCTTTCCGTCTCATTTGTTTGCTTCTGAGTGATGTGAGGCGTTCATTCTGCATCAGCAACACTTACAAAAAACATGAGAGGAAATAAATTTGCCACTGACATTACACACCATGCTGCAGTAATTACACACTGTGGTTCTGAAAGCAGCCCAAGGTAGCTGAAATGTATGAATGCATAATGCTGAGGAGAAAGAATGCAAAGAGGAGGGAAGATGGACGAGAAGAAGGGGCTTGTGCAGAAGGCGGGGGGAAGGGAGGAAAGAGACCTCGTTTATCATCAGCGATCTGCAAGCCTGCTGAACGCCAGGCTCCTTGGCTGTGCTGCCTCCGTTCATTCTTTCAGGATTTCTATGAAATAAGATTATTGTGAACTTCAACTTGCAGAAGAGAAAGTGAGATCAAAAGCAGAAAAATAGATATGCCAGCGGTGGAACAGAACAGAGAAATGAGCCAGAATCCCGCTGAGCCTCGGAAGGGCGCCTCTTGCACAAGGACAGGTGCCTAGGAGCAGAGCAGGAGCCAGAGCATGCAGTGCTGGGATCTAGGCAGGGGAGGTGGACACCTTCCCCCTGCGCCCCCTGACCTCTTATGGCTGGGCTGGGCACCTGCACACATAAGAGTTCTCACTTCCTGGAACACCAAGCCTGGTGCAAAGGTGGGGAGAGGTCAGAATAGGGGAGAAGACACGGGGACATCACCAGCCCCAGCCTGCGCCGTGCGCTCAACGCCGACAGCTCCGTTGGAATCATCTCAAGTGTCCTGAAGCATTTTTCTAGGGAGAAAAATGTTCTAAGAAATAGGGTGGGGGGGATGACGATGACATTTGTATATATGGTGTTTTCTTTGTACCAAGCACTCCTCTGAGTGTTCTACATTTAGTAACCCCTTTCTCCTTACTCTAAAAGGTAAACAGCAGGAGCAGCGTTGCCATTTTTTTTTCCCCATGAGCAAACTGTAGCACAGGGACTTTCGTGGCCCTGATACTTTGTCTTATTGCTAAGAAACTAGTAATCAGTAGGTGGACAGCTCAGCTTCCCTCACTAAGAAAGTGGACTCACCCAGCCCTCCCGAGACCCCTGCACCAACAAGCCCTGTCCATGCATAAACAGCTACATCTTCTTTTTTGTGCCACGCTCACTTAACTTCCCACTTGGGATTCTGCAAGCCGAGATCACAACTTTGCAAACTGGCTAAGGCAGATCACACAACAGAAAATGAAAGACTACAAAAATGCAGGGAACAGAAATCTTTTCTATAATTCACTTTTATCTACAAAGAAATATGAGATAGCAAGATAGCTGTCTAGAAAGAGTAAGTGAAGACAAAGGAGGAAACAAAAAAGTTTTCAGAAATTGAAAGAGAAAAGATAAAATATTGAAACAGGAAAAACGAGAAATCTCGGAAGTGAATAGAAAAATCTTTCTGAAAGTGTAATTGTTAAAAAAAAAACCGAAAATGTTCAAAGTTTGGAAGATCAATCCAAGACATTTAACATATAGTTAACAAAATGAAATGATGAGCAATTATCAGAGGTACAAGGCAGAGAAATGTCCAGGCCTGAAGGATGCAAACTTCTAGCAAGTAGCCTAAGAAAGGAAACCACCTACTAAGAGCCCATTATAATGTATTAGAAAAGCTGCACAATGAATTCTCAGAGCTGCAAGTGATAAAGAAAATATTAGGAAAGCTTCCACAAGCAAACATGTTTAAAAAAAAAAAAAAAAAAAAAAACTTGAGTAACGCCTAGATACTAAAAGACCTAAGAGCAAAAATCTATGGGCTGACCACACCCCTTGCCACTGACTGGCAAATCTTTTCCTGAAGGGAAGTAAGAACCAGGCATTTCCAAGGCTACCTAAACAATTGCTAATAGTCTTCTTTGTTTTTTTTTTGTTTGTTTGTTTGTTTGTTTTTTCTTCTTTGCTAAAACATTTGGCTCTAAGTTGTAATCATAGTAGCATGTGGTCACTAATTACTACAATATGCATCTCCTGAAGGCGCTAACGTTTTCATACATAATCACAATATGTATCCAGTGAGTAATCCTACTGGAGAATTTTGGAGGCAATGTATCCAACACATCCATATTCAAGTTGAACTCCTTCATCATCCCAATTAAGTCCTGTTTTCCTGTTGTGTACTTGCACCTGTGTAAATCTCTGGGCATACGTGAGACATGACAAAGTTGAAAACACAAATGGCATTAATTCGTCACAATTTTTAAGGGACCTGTCATAGTTCTCCTACCACTTTTGTATTTTCAAACTATTTCCTTTTCTGAAGATTTCATTCTAGTCGTCCTCTAGTATTAACATCAGGGTATATGTGATTAGTACTGATTGATTAATTTCAGGCCATTTAAAAAAATAGATGTAATGTTTTTACTTTTACCTGCATGATATATCTCACATTTTTATGTTTTGTGCCTTAAACAGTCAGTTGTCTTCATGTGAGTTGTAAGAAGAAAGAAAACAGTCTACTATATTCGCTTACTATATTAGTTGCCTTTCTCTGAATGGGACAGAATACTGCACATACACAACTTAAGGAAGAACAGGGTTATTTGAGCTCACGACTGCAGAGGTTTCAGTCCATGGTCTGCTAGCTCCAAGGTAGAAATATGCTGGCAAGCACGGCAGGGGAAAGCTACCCAAATCATGCAAACAGAGGCAGGAAAGAACCTAGAGCAGGAGCAGATGAGTACAAAGCCATCTTCAGAGTCACGTCCGCAGGAACCACTGAGGCTCATTCACAAATGTGTCTTACTAATCTTCTTGGTCTCTCTCACGCTTTCTCTAGCTAAGAGGTACCATTTCTCCTACAGATCCTGATTCCTAGAGGATAGCACTTTCTTTTGGCCGGGTGACTTGCCTTAGCATTTCCGACATGGGAAGTCTCAGAGTTGAAATTGAACTAGAACTGCCTCTACTTGCCTTTGTGGGAAGGGATGTATGTGTTGTGAGCAGAATTTAGCATTAACAGTTTGGCTTTGATAGTGTTTTCTTATTTAGCACTTGACAAGATGCAATTTCATTATCTTCTGGTCCCTGTTGTTTGTGATAACAAGTCCTTAATAGCCTTGTGTTTGAGCTCTACATGGCTCTTGTGTCTTTAAAGTTACTCTCTTTGTCTCTGGTTTTCATCCATTTGAGTATAATGCCATCAGGCATGATCTTCCTTTCATGTATGTTATTTCGGTGTTTCCTCACTTCTTAAATCTATGACTCATCAAGTTTGACAAATGAGCAACCACAATTTCTTGAATCATTTTTCTTTTCTTTCCTTAGCTTTACTCCTAGCCTATTGTGTTATAGACTACTTAGTATTTTTACATAGGTACCTGAGGCTCTTTTGAACATTCTTCAATTATTTTCTTTTCTTTTTTCTTCTAACTGGGCAATTTCTATTGCCTGCCATCAAGTTCATTTATTCTTTATTCTGTTGCTTCTGAGCTGCTATTAAAGCTGGGTAATGAAGTTTTCATTTCTGTTATTGCTTTTTAGATCTAGAATCTCATTTAATTCCATAATTTATATACTTCTGGTAAAACGTTTTGGAACTCATTAAAATCAGATTTTCTTTTGCTTTAACATATCTATAAGAATAATTTAAAAGATTTTACTAAGTACATCTTGTACATTGTCTTGAATTTTATTTTCTGTTGATTTCTGGTTTTTATTTATGCAGTGGATCATATGTTCATATTCTTCATATGTCTACTGGAATTTATTCATTTTTTGAGGTTAAACAATACATTTTATTTATTTTATTTTATTTTTTATGTCTTTAGTACAGGTTCTACAAGGTCTCACTGCACAGATTGGACTCGTAGTGATCCTCCTGTTTTCAGCCTCCCAAGAGCTGGGATTATAGGCGTGCACCACTACACCTAGTCTCTGAACTTTATATTGAATATTAGAGATTGTGGAGAAGACATAAAGGTTTTAATGTGATTGAGAGGCTTGGTGTCTCAGTGTCTTTCTCTTCTTACAGAGACAAAATATCCAACACCCAACATTAAAGGGGAAAGATTTATTTGCCTTACAGTATGTGGAGGTTTCAGCCCATAATCAGCTGGCTCCAAGGCAGGTTGGCATGACAAAGGGGCAACCGTTCATGGCAGTGAAAGATGCCAAAAGCAAGAAGTGGAAAAAGGGGAAACAAATCTCTTTCTGCCCCTTCCTTTATCCAGATTGCTAGGATACGGCAGGACCAATACAACCAGTGGACTGTTCCAACAACCCCTCAGCCTAAATCCCAGCACTCTTAATCCCAGCATGGCACTACAAATCAATCACAAGTTCTAGGTTCATCGGCCTCTGGAGAGCCTGCCCCTCATGACTGCATGAGGCCCTGGGGAACAACCAGCCTCAAACCATAACATTGGGTTCATGCTTTTCTCACTCAGTTCTGTGGAAAACTTACACTAGTTTTCAACCCCTGCTAACTTTGGTGATCACACTTTTTTTGTAGATTGAACTCAGGACCCTGAGGCAAGTACTTATTCTACTGAACTATCTACCCAGCCTGGTGATCAAACTTTGAATTAATTCCAAATATGTTTTGGGTGGCCTTAATGAGGCCAGGTTCATGTCATTTTCCTAATTTTTACAACATGGACTTTTTGGTGTCTTGGCTAGATGCCAGGCATGCTCATGATGAACTGAGATATACTGGCATCAAAGAAGAGCTCCAGTTCCTCACATTTCTTGTCCCATGGTACTTATCGGCCTCCGGTACCTGTGTTCTATCCTCAGCACCTTATCAGCTTCAGTATAGTAAGGTTTGGACAGCTTCCCCCATACGTGGACAGCTAGACCTCCACTACGATATCAACTTACAGAAGCTTCTGTTTCCGTGGGCTTCTCTTCTCCAGTGACCACCTTCCTTGATTCCCAAACCCACACCTCCATTTCCTCAGCTCACTGGGGCCACGCTGAGCTCGGGCTCCCACTCACTCCCCGTGCCAGTCAGGAAGTGGCTGCAGTCATAGAGCTGGTGCTCTCTTCTGGAGTCGCTCTCTTCTCAGGAACTGCAGCATTGTGGTGATCTGTTACCCACTGCCTGAAAACAGTTATCTCAGTATTTTTATATTTGTTTCCAGCAGAGGGGATGATCCAGCACCAGTTACTGCATCATGGCTACAAGCCTGTGAAATGCATTTTTAATTTCCCAGACTCAGAATGAAAGAAAAACATAAAAAAGGAGAGCAAAGTGGCTATTGGGTGCTCCAATCCAAAGCATGCTTCGCAAACTAGAAGCTTAAATTCTCAGTCTTCTCTGTGGAAAATGAAAGCACTTCCAGACTTGCCAAGATTAAAAAAAAATAGTAAAAATAAATGAAAATGACCTTCTACATGTCCTTTCCCAGAAAAGTGCTAGAGGAGGCACTTAGTAAAGTAAAGCAGTAAAAGAGGAACACCCAGGATTCCAAGCGGCAGAGGACCCTACTGTAGAAAGTAATATCAGAGAAAAGGTCCAGCATTGTCATTGTGGAAAAGGATGAGAAAATGATCTATCGAGATGGGAAGAAAGAGGGGTAGTGATACAGAAAGCGGGTTTCCAATGACATAAAAGTAAAACTGACAGTTCATAACAATGGCTCAGTGCTTGGAGAGCATAGGTGGGAACACTGAGGACCACAACAGTCAGCACACAGGTAGCTTGCAATAGCAGACCAAGGTAATTAACCCCAGGTAAGATAAAAATCACTGGGAGAAAGCTTACCTACATGTACACTCCCCAGCCTAATCAGAGGCCAATATTTACAGACACACAATTCTTAAAATATTATTGATTGGTTTAAGCAAGAATTGTGTGCAATGCCATGAAACGGACATAGGTGGAGGGAAGCAGCTGTTGTGTTTTTGTGCGAGGGAGTCACTGTGTAATAGACAGGGTACACGTCTGTTCTACTCTAGATTGAGAATGCCCCCCAGAGGTTCCATGCACTCATGTGTAGCTTTTGGGAGGTGAACAAGTCATGGGCTATAGAGCCGGCTTGCTATTAGGTGGTGGGATGCTCAGAAGAGGCAGGTCATGGGGGGGGGGGTCCTGGAAGGGTACCTCTCCCTCCATGGCTCTGTCTTTGTCTCTCTCTGCTTCCCACCCCAGGACATGAGCAGCTTCTCTGTGCTATCCCCGTTCACCACTCCACTCTGCCTTGGAGACAGCCGGACATGGGCTATAATTATGACCCCAGATAAGCTTCTCTTTCTTTAAGTTGAGGGTGTCAGGTACAGGTCCTAGCAATGAAGAAAGTGCTTATGACAAGGTGCCTCTTCCCAATTATGTCTGTCTCGGTTACTTTTCTCCTGTTGCTGAGACAAATATCTGACAACCAACATGTAGGAAGGTAAGGTTTATTTAGCTCACAGTTAGTGGAGGTTTCAGTCCATACTCTGCTGGCTCCAAGACAAGAGTCAGCAATTCACGGCGGCAGAAAACAATGAAGAGCAGAGGAGTTGCAGCAGCTGAGGCATCCACCAAGCCTCTCTCTCTTCCTTCTACCCTGATTGCAAACACCGGAGTTACTCTGTGAAAGTGGCGGCGTGAAGATCCGAGCTCCTCCAAAGTGGAGCAGCAGCATCTTTCAAGCTCCTCCAAGGAAGAGGCGCACAAAAGCCTCCCTCAACCCTGTATATACCCTTTTCCTGTTGAAGCACTCTAGCGTTGGGCCACCCGACCCTAGGGTGAGGCCCCCCATGCCCCAGAGCATGGAATCACCAACCAGATCCAGTGAAGCTTCTGACATCTCAAGTTGACACAATGTACCCACCACCACAGTGGCTCACTGAAATTCTGGTTCTTACACAGCCAGACTGAGTTAACACGGGCGGCATATTTTAAATTTCAGAGCCTCTCTTTACTCTTACGTAAAATACATGTACTTTTATCGTATTTCTCCATGAAATGAAATAAAACGTTGAGTTCCATACTAATCATGATCCTACATACATTCATTCCCAGGGTTCTCTTCTCCACCCATTCAGACAAATCCTTTGCAAGAAAGAATGGTAGAATAAGAGCTGTTGCAGGCCCTTTTCTAACCCAGCACCCCCTCTCACCCAGCCTCCTTCCTAAGCAATGTGCACTCTTTGCCTCTACTCCCAGCGCTCAGAGAGCCATTGTGGTGGTTGATGCATTATGGCAACTTGAGATGTCAGAAGCTTCACGGGATCTGCTTGGCGATTCCATGCCCTGGGGCACGGGCGCCTCACCCTAGGGTAAGATGTCCCAGGGCTAGAGTGACTCAAATACTGCTCCAAATCACACTGAGTCCAGGGCTGGCTGGCCCAGACTTCCATCTTTCACTATCATGTCCATTTTTTTCAAATTCCAGTCTTCTGTGTAGCTCCATGGTTTCCAATTAGAAGGCATGATTCCATTAGTGTCTGGCACCTTTCCCTGCGTAGTTGTTTGTTTATGTATCTACGTCCCGCAGAAGAGGGTAGGGGCCAAAACATCGCTTCAATTCAATCTAACCAATATTTCTTCGTTGAACAGCTATTCCATGCCAAGCACTGTGCCTGTTAAGAGTTGGGGATTGAGGATGATTAGACTCATGTGTTCACTGAAAAATGTACATACATTATGTTAAAATTCTAATAAGCACCATATGATCATGGTACAGTCCCTTCCCTTATTGCATCTCTAGCATGGGGAGAGGGGACAGGCATGTGTAGAGAAATTATAAAGTTTGAAAAGGCCTAAACTAGGGGAAATGCATGGGGGCATCAGATCAAAACAAAGGAACATTGACCTGGGTCTGAGACTTGGGGATGGCTTCTTGACAGAGAGATTTCTGAGAAAAAAGCAAATAAATAGTAGCTTCCTAAGAGGTTGGAGAAGAGAGCTCACAACAGGGGAAAGTCCCAGTCACATGCACTGTAGGATAGAGTCAAGAGCAATAAGCTTTCCCCTTTACATGGAGAAGATATGGGAAGCCACAGTGGCACTGGTCAGAACTCCGAAGGTTAAGTGGCTTCGGGGTTCTACTTCTAATCTGAGTCAATAAATTAATGCATTGATTAATGGCCATCCTTAGTCCTAAAAGAGTAATTAAAGCTGCAGCTGTAATGATTTTTTTCATTTATGTATTTGATATAGGGTCTCACTATACAACTTGGACTCACAGTGATTTTGACAGTTTCAGCCTCCCCAGTGCTGGAATTACAGGTGTGCACCACCTTGCCCAGATTTGGTTGCTGGTTCAGTGCACCCCAAGGGGCAGGGCTGGCAGAGCATGTGGGAACCAAGGATTGAACCCTGGTCCTTGTGTTTGCCAAAGTAAGCGCTTAGTCTGTTGAGCTGTCTTGCCAGCCCTGTAGTGATTTTAATTCAGCAGGATTTATGCATGTTACCTAAATCTTAGGACTTTTTATCATTGAAAAAGTATGGACTGCTGGGGAATAGCTCAGCCTGGAAAGCACAAGGTCCTGAGTTTGATTCCCAAAACCAAAAAGAAAAAAGAAAAAAAAAGCAGGGATTTATTTCATTTTGAAAATATTACAAAATAAAAATTAATATTTTAGAATTTGCTCATTTTTAGCCCTATTCTAGTGTTCAATTCCATTTTTTTATCAATTCAATTTGTCCAGAAAAGTAAAATACAGAAACTAGAAGATTAGGAAGTGTGTTCTTTTACTCTTTCTTTACTGGAGGACCAAGCCTTCAAAACAAAACAAAACAAAACAAAATACTCTTACATTTAAAAATAATAATTTCAGTTGGGCTGCTATTTATAAATGCACTGGTCATGTAGTTTCCAAAGAAGCCAGTGCACAGCACAATGGAATGATGCAAACAAGAGCCAACACCAAAGAAAGTGGCTGGGCTGAAAGGGTGTTTGCTAAGTGCCATCGGTGGACTCGCCCTGTGTCCCAAGGGATCTGAGGGGGGAAGGGACAGTGCTGCACTGCAGAATGAGCCTCAAAGGCTCTGTAGATCAGTTCTAGGCAGACAAGAACTAATAACTCTTCAGCTCATCCTTTTCTTTATTCTTGTAATAGCTGCCCTGGGCTAAGCGCTCATCATCAGATAGCTGTATAATTGAGTCATCATCCTACCCTGGCTCTCTCCTGCCAGTCTCTCCTCACATGGCCAGCAGGGTGATCATTCTATAGTACACATATTCTAGATCTTTCCTTGGGATTTGTCTTCATTTCACCTTCATTTTAATTTTCTTGAATCATTTATTTATGTATATATTTATTTATTTAGTACACAGTCTTGCTATATAGCTCAGAGTCATAGTGATCCTCCTGTCTCAGCCTCCCCAACTCTGAAATTATAAGGGTGCACCACCACACCCAGTTTTGGGACGACATACCATGTGGTACTGGGGATCAAACTCGGGTGCAGGCAGGTGCTTAGACCACTGAGCTATCTCCCCAGCCCTTCACTTTCATTTTTGTGAGATACTTTTGCAATACACAGACATCTAGGTATAAGTCTGTTTCCCCTTCAGTTCTTTAGTTACATTACCCTACTGTCTCTGGTTTGCATCAGCTCCAACAAGAAGGCTATCTTTCTTCACCGGTATTTCTCGGTGCATAATGCATAGCTCCTCTGGATACTTTCATAATATTCCCTGTCATTGATTTCAAGAAAATTGGTCACACTGCATCCCGGCCTGTCCCATGCACTAGTGGGGTTTTCTTCAGCTTCTTTCTGTTTGGGATTCTCTGACCTTCTTAGATGTAGGTCATTATAGCTTTCATTAAGTTTTGGGGAAAAAATTGGACCTGTTTCTTTGAAGAACTTTGCTTCTCCTTTTTCTGGATCTCCAGTTACATTGGTGGCAGGCTCTGTGAAATTCTTTCACAGCTCACTGATGCTCTGTTCATTTTATTTTCAAGCTTTTTCCGCTTCATTGTAGATAATTCCTATTGACTTGTGTCTAAGTTCACTAATCTTTTCCTCTGTAACATCTAATCTGCTGTCAGTATACCAAGTGTATTCTACGCGTCCAACATTCTTTCATCATACAAAGTTGAGTGCACTGAGCTGGTGATGGAGTTTGGACGTGGTGGCACATGCCTGTAATCCCAGCACTAGAGAGGCACAAATCAGGAGGATCACTACAAGTCTGAGCTGTGTAGTGAGACCCTGAAAAAAAAACCCAAAATCAAATTTATTTTGGATTTTTTTCATGTTTATTATACCTCTATCATCTTTTCTCTATCTTCTTGAACATATGGAGTGTAGTTATAGCTGCTTTGATCTTTTTTGCCTATCATTTAGATTGTCTTTCTCCTTTCATTTATGCCTTTCCATTGCTTGATATTTTTATCTTTGCTATGGAGTTTTTCTTGTTTGACCACCTAGTCCATTTTTACCAGGGTGCTAGGCGTTGATGGCTCAAATGGGATCCGGCATTTTTCTCTATTCTTATAGAGTCTTGAGATTTGTTCCTGGACACTATTATAGTACTTGAGAGCATGAAAATTTTCTCAGGTCTTACATCTAAAGATCATTCGGTGGCAGGTTAATTTGTCCCTTTGATGAGACAACATCCTTTGAAGTACTCAATCAGGTGCTGTGCTTATTATGGGGCCTCTTGTAATGACAATTTGGAATACGGTGGTCTCGAGGCTTATGTATCTCCAGGAACTTCTCTGTCTACACCATACAGATATTTTTTTCTTTGGTCGTAGGTAGTTTTCTTCAATGCATACAATGGTTATTTCTCATCTTAAGACACAAAAGGACTTCTCTGTAAAAATCCAAAGCTCTCTCTGTTGAGCTGTCTCCTTCCTGGGATGCAGCTCATAGAATCCCAGCCATGGTGTCCTCCATAACTTCTCAGTTCTTTTCCTGAATCCCTAGAATCACACGGGTTCACCCTTGTTGCAATGCAGCTGCAAACCCTCTCAGACAACAGAGGGAAGTGTCACAGATTTGGCCACTGTGTGTCCCTTTTTTAACAGCTCTTGTCCTGCACTGCTTTCCTCAAATATGTGAAAACCCACATTTCACATGCTTTACCCAGTTCCTTAGCTGTGTAACATGGAAGGATGAATTCAGTTCTTCTTACTTTCTTACGGCCTGGAATCCCTTACTTAAACTGTTGGTAGCTTCCAAATGCTTTAGGACATAGATAGTCTAGTCTCTGAATATTCTTCTTGTTTGAGCTCCTGTCTACTTTCTCCTGTGTCATGAACCCCAGCTACATGTCAACATTTACAGCATGGGTTTTTTCATGAAACCGTGTACATTTGTGCTCTGCTGCATGACTCTCTCTGTTCTGGAGGTTCTTTGCTCTCTGCCATGGAGCCAGAACACCTGCCCAAATCCTTGCAATCATCTCCAATTTCTTCTTCCCAAACCTGTCTACATCCCAGAGGGAGGATGGCTAGTTGTACTGGGTAGAGATGGGTGTTCAGCAGTCCATTGAACAAGTAGCAGAGACTCAAAGAAATGAGAATTCTCATGCAAGATACAGTTTGGCCTCAATCTTTTATGAAAAGCAGAACTCTCTCTCCAAGTCTTGAGACCTAGGGACACAGCCCTAAAAATTGCCCCTCTCCAAGGTAGCTTGAGATACAAAGCCCTCACTTTCTTCCTGAGCCAGGCCGTGTCCATCATGGCTCCATCCTGTAGCTGTTGAAATGGGAGAATTGCACGGCAGGGGGTAGCCTATCTTCCTCCACCACCTACTTCTATGTTTTGAAGGGCAGGACTCCTCCTCCCCCATGGGAACCCATCCACTTGAAACTCATTGGCTACCTCTGTTTGGCTGAAAGGCAACATTCCATTTTATATTTCTTGGCTTGACTTGGGCAGTCAAGACAGAGCCAGTAGATAGAAGTGAAAGGAATTTCATTGCTTTATGATTTGCAAGAAAGCAAATCCTTTTATTAGAACCCTGGGCTGACCGGGAAGCTTGGTGAGAAAGGAGACCTCTCTACAGTCCTCTGGGATCTCACCGTCTTTGAAGAAAGATTTTGTTTTGAGATTCAAAGGCTGAGAAAGAGATTCAAGTAGCTCCTTCCTTACTGAAGAATAAAATGTGAAAAAGCTATATCGTAATCACCAAAGAGTATCCCCGCTGCCTGCCAGGATGGAGGAGATAAAATAGAGGACCCGCTAAGCTCCAGCCGCCCCTCACCCAGCAGGGACTGCTGTGTTGTCCCCACTCAGTAAAAGGACTCACACGTGTAAACATCACATTGTCTCCCCAGTGTGAGAAACCGATGCAATGAATAAGGCCTAAAATGTACAACAGATATTGTGAAAAGGGAAGAAATTGTTCAAAAGGAAAAAGGAACTAGGATTGGGGAAAAGGAAAAGGAAGGGAAAAAGAAAGAGAAACGCAACATAGTTATAGTACTGATGTCGCTTTAGTTCACTGAAAAAGGAAGGTTTGTGCTAATATCAACTGGAGAATTTTTTATGCCCCCGTATTTTGTGCTCTGAGTAGCTGCTTTAAAGACAGCAATATTCAGTGCATTAACTATTGCTATTCTCCTATTATTTTTTTTATGTATTTGATACAGAGTCTTTCTCTGCAGCTTGGACGTAGTGATCCTCTTGTCTCAGCCTCCTCTGCACTGGGATTATAGGCATGCACCACCATGCCTGGTTTCAGGGCCAGCCACAGCATGCCTAATGTTCCAGGGCTGATGTGGCATGTGACAGTGAGGATCAAACCCGGGCCCTTGCACTCGCCTAAGCAGGTGCTTACTCCACTGAGCTATCTCCCCAGCCTTCTCCTTCTATCTTCTGAAATTTTGTTTTATTTTTTCTCCCATAAAATAAATCAAAAAGTGACTTGAGACGTTGGAAGCTCCGGCAGAGCCAACCGTGCTGTGTGTTGCGTGCCTTTCCACAGTCTTTCCCTGAGCTTCACTTACTCCTGCTGTGCCTCACTCTAATTCTTCCTGTGGGGAAAGGGAACACATCTTGACAGTCTCCAAGTGACTGCCCAGAGCTCACCTTCTGACCTCATCCACTGTGATGATGGCTTAGGGGTCTCAGGATTCTTCATGGACAAAGTACATGGGCCTCAGAAGGAAGGTCTCAGGTGAAGTAGCAGCATATTTGGGGGACCAAAACCCCACCTCATTCGTTACTTCGCTTCTCCCAGGGGTCCCAGAAGTGAAGACAGGAGTACTGACCCCACACCTAGGATCCAAAGCACGCTACTATAAAATGGCCTTTCTTTGCAATTGTAGAATGGAGCAAAGCCTTACACCACACTAGAGGGTGAGAGCCCTTATAAGAGTCGCCTAGAAGGCTGGCCGAGAGGGGCTGAGAAGCAGAGACACAACAGGAAAGGCTGATGGTTAGTTACGTTGCTCACAAAGGTTAAAGCAGCAGGAACTTCCTGATTTTTCTGGCTCTCTCAGTCTCTCTCTCTCTCTCTCTCTCTCTCTCTCTCTCTCTCTCTCTCTCTCTGAGTCTCTCTCTCTCTGTCTCTCTCTCACACATACACTTCCTCCTTCTCCCTCCATCTTGTCTCTCTCTCCCCCCTCCCTCTTTGTCTTTCTCTCTTTCTGTCTCTTTCTGTCTCTCTCCCTCCCTCCCTCCCTCCCTCTCTTCTTCTCTCCCAACTTACTGAAGATCAGATAAACAACTTAATATAGTACTGGCTTTAAATGGATGGTTGGCATGCCTAATTCCATTCTGGTAGGTTCTGTTGGGCCTAGTGCAGGAGCACAATTCTAACAAATAGTCCCTGATAAAGTTTACTTGACATTTTAATAAAAGGAGCTCTTTACTGTGCGTGACCGTTTTTCTATGTATGAACATTTGAGCTGCAGATCCAGAAAACAAAAATCAGTGTTAAGATCAAGTGCTTAGTCCCCGTGCTAAATTCCCGATCAAACAAAGAAACTTACACTCAAGGCCAAAAGAAAGGTATTCGAAAGAACCCAACACTGTACTTCACGCAAAGCTCCCACGACTCTTGGTGCGCTGAGTATCAAGCAATACGACCCAAGTCCTCCAGGAACAGAGAACTCTGGGGCTCTTGGGCTCCTTGAAGGGCCAGGCGAGGACGTGCAGGGTCCGACCGCTGACATTCAGCTTGAATGTTCATTTCCGTCTGTCCTGACCGACCCATAACAATGACTCAATTGAGCAACTCTGGCACTTTGGAAACGTTTGGACAACCTCCTGCTTGGACGAGTGTGGCAGTTATTATTAGGATCCAAGAAGCAGGCACGCTGGCTCTGTCAGGCGGCTGGGAGAGCTCCCGCTGAGGCCCGAACAAAAGGCAGTGCTGAGGGGAGCATTAGTGGAGCGGAGGAGTGAGGAGGACCCCAGACTGGGCTCCGCATGCTTTTGATTAAGACAGGCTGACTCTGCCCTCGCTGCTCCCTGCATGTGCTTGCCGGGAATCCAGGCCCTGCCATTCTACACAAGGAGGCTGTTAAAAGATAGATTAAAAGGCATAAAAATAGTATTAGATTTCACGGTGCAGCGGCGCCCGTCAAATCCGGGCTCGCAGAGTGAGTGGCTTAGAGGTGGCGATCAAATGAGTCACGGGGTCATCTTGGTGGTGGTGGTGCCGGGGCCCCTTAAAAGGACCAAACTCACACTATTGTTTGTGTCAAAAATACTTCTGAAGAAATTGTAGACATCAAAAGGGGCTGAGGCGAGAGAAAGGAGAAGGGCGCGCTTGTGTGAGACAGCATGGGTCGAACGCCTCACATCCCAGAGGGCTTCGTAGTGGAGAGGCGAATCCGAGGGCACACTGTCCACCATGACGTCTGTGGAGAGCAGGCCACACCCCGGGCGCTGTGAGGAGCTTGCTGTCCCACGCACTGTGTTCTTTAAACTCTCCAGGCAGACCCGTGAGCTGGCCTGGGCCGCATTTAGCTCTGACAAAGTACGTGGACTCCGTGTGCACACAGGCTCTTCTCAGCGCCGCAGAACAGGGAGGCCAGAATCAGGAACTCCCTTGCAATCGCTTGTCACTCGGCTGGCTGGCTTTGCAGCATGACATCAGAGTCATCTAAAAGGTGGCCGGGTTTCAAGCTCGCCCTCTCCCCGGGTCACCTCGTCAGGCCTGAGCTTCCTAGAACCTCTTTCCAGCTACCCACCCTGCTGCCGTGTGTCTTCTAACCCTGCTGGCCCTCTCCTCACCCCCTGCACCAGCAAGCCTGCCTAATTTCTAGAGGGCTCCCATTGTCAGAAAGAACTTCCTCCTTCCCCCAAATGGATTGCACTCGCCTGAGTTCAATCCCCAGTTCCACCAAAAAAAAAAAAAAAAAAAA
>NW_004524730.1:2102375-2107189 GCF_000260255.1 Octodon degus | reverse complement strand
AGACTTATTAAATGACAAACTTGTTAAATCTTCTCAGTGTCTATTTATCAGCACAATACCCAAAGGAAAACTGTTGATGGCATATTGAATAGATTTTAATGAATAAATTGCTCTGGAAACCACAAAAAAAAATTACTATAAGCTGAGTAGACTTCAACAACACACATTCATCACCCCATCATTTCTCTGGTTGAGGAGTGCAGGCCTGCTGTGGCCGCATCCTCTATCCCAGGTACAACCCCAGTGTTGGCTGGGGCTGAGTTCTCAGCAGAACAGGAGTGAGTGAGGATGAGCTAATTAATTTTCATGCAGTTTTGGGATTTAGGGCTGCCTTCTCTCTTGGATTGACACTCAAGACCTGCAGTGGCTCCTACAGATGGCTGTCCAGTTCCCTGGCAGGTGACACCCTCCCAGGGCCGGTGAGGTAGCTGAGCAGGCTAAAGTGCCTGCAAGCTTAGGCAAGTGCAAAGACTGAAGTTCAATCATAGGCACCACATGCAGTATCAGCCCTGCTTCCCAAGGTAGGTTGAGCTGGAGTAGTGGTGCACACCTGTAATCCAGCGCTAGGGAGACTGAGAGCAGGAGGATCAGCATGAGTCAGAGCTAGACAGTGAGACACTGCCAAGAAAGAAAGAAAGAAAGAAAGAAAGAAAGAAAGAAAGAAAGAAAGAAAGAAAGAAAGAAAGAGAGAAGGGGGAGAGAGAGACAGAGACAAAGAGACAGAGACAGAAACAGAGAAAGCAAAAAGCAAGCAAACAATAAAGAAAGGAAAAATTCTCTCCCAACACAGTGTCTTGCTTCTTCTAAACCAGGTGCACATTAAGCCAGTGACTGTAGCAAAGCCCCAGCCAACTCAAGGAGCAGCACACCCTTGGTTCTGTGACCTTGGCTAAAGTGTGCCTGGGACATCTTTTTTAGGCCACAGTTAGGAGAACTTCTGGAAAGGAATAATCTGTCTCTAGTAATAAAATTCCCACAGGACAGAATGAATAAAGCTTAAAGATAAAGAAACCAATATTAGCAGGCATATGGTTTGTGTCTGGGTGTCCCCCAAAGCCTTAGGTGGTCATGGGGGCTGGCTTTTCAAAGACAGCTTGCTAAACCTGGATTTCTTGTTCTCCTGTCCTTGCCTCAGGAAATAGTTGCAGCATTTCCAGCTGGACACAGGAGGGGGCCCAGGGTCTTCACTCTGTAAATACCCTCAGTTTGTGCAAGAGGGGGGCACTGCGATGGGGCCCATGCACCACCTGCCCTAAGACAGGTAGCCTGTGTACAATAGAAGGGAGGAGAGGGGCTTCCTCTTTTCCATTTCACTTTTGTTGCTGCTCTTGTCTTCCTTCGCCCCTCTGCCGTGCAACCCAGCTTTGCAGCCAGCTGATGGTGGGCTGAAACCTCTACAAACTGTGAGCTAAATAAACCTTTTCTTCTTTAATTTGGGGTGTTGGGTATTTTGTCTCAGCAATGAGAGAAGAGTAACTAACACAGCCGCTTTCTCCCACAGCCACAAGTGCAACCCAAGGCCTAGTCGTGGAAATCTTCTTACAAAGAGAAAAACTGGGAAGCTTGATATAGAAACAAGAGCTTATTTAATCATGCATTAGGCACCTGGAAGTTTATGGGATTGTGTTACAAGAAATTTATTTACAGATAGACGAGAATAAGAAAAGAAGCATAACATGAAAACAGAGCTTTCTGAATGGGAGGCAAACAGGGCTTGAAAAGGGGATATGTATGATGAAAAATAGAGAGAAAACAAGATATATCATGTGCAGATACATACTTCCTAGAATAAATGTGGTCATTATGTACGCTTAAATTGGACCAAGAAGGGTCGGCCAAATAGCTCAGTGGATTCAAGTGCCTGCTTAGGCAGATGCAGGGGCTGGGAGCTCAATCCCTGGGCCAGCCATGCCGCCCCGCTCCCAGGGGTGCTCTGAGATGGTGAGAGAGTAGGTGTGGTGGCATGCGTCTATAATCCCAGCACTTGGGAGGCTGTAAACAGGAGGATCACTACAAGGCTGATCTAGTAGTGAGACCTTGAACACCCTGTAGACCCTTCCCTAGAAATACAAAAAAAAAAAAAAAAATTGGACCAAGATTCTTAATTCTTAATTATCACTTCCAGGACTCTTTAACAAATCCCGGTTGCTTTTGCAGGTAGAACAGTCTTAACTTGTTCTTCTTACAAACTGCCAACCGCATGAGGAGAATCAAGACTGAATACCAAAATTGCTTTTCTCCCCTGTCGCTGCCACTGCCAGCGTGGAACAGGCCGGCTGTGAGGATCTTCAATCGGGGCTACATTTATATTCATTCAGGTGTTACCGGACTGTGCTTTCTTGCTTCTCATCTCTGATCAATGTGCTCATTAAAGGACCCAGCCTGGCAATAGATTCACCTCAGTGCCTGTCACCCTGGGGTTTCAATAACACGGGTACCCAGGCGCTAACAAGCTGCTGAGAATGTAAAGAAGAGAGCTCCTTCTTTCCCTCTCTCTAGAGAACCCTGAAATTGTTCCTCTTCATCCTTAAAAGCAGCGTAGTTCTGTTGACTGTGTTGACTTATTCAGGAGTTCTGATGGGCACACAAGGAAAGAAGGCATATAGAGAAATATTTATGTAAGCAGAAAGGATTCGGAAGGACCATGGGTACAGTTACGCCAAAACACTGGGAAATTGGAGCAGCATTTATTTCTGTTTTTATTTTTAACATAGAAGACTTGTTTGGACATTTAAAATAAGAGATTTTTAACTTTTACTTAATTGCTTTCATTTTGTTTTGACAGAGGCATACGTTGGCTTTTGCCCATTGCCTACAGACTACGTCCATATGTTTGTGTATCGTCACAGCCCCAGAGGGCTACACATGTCATGTTCTCCTCATTCACTGCACTGCAAAATTTGCTGCCTTGCCTCCATTGCTTGAATTCTTGTTATTAACGTATTACTGAGGGCTAATGTGGACTCCATCTTAGGGGAATTTCTCGTTGTATTGTTTCCAGCTCTGTAGTCATTAGGCAGGAGGCAGCAGCCACTCTCACCGTGCATGTTGTTGTGTTCTGCAGCAGGCTGCTTCCGTAGGACAGAGCCCCACAGACGGGTGCTCCAGGTCACAGCTGCCCTCTGGCTGCTGTTCCCATGACCTGGGTACTTGTTTTCTAACGCAGTGGAATGCATGGGGAGGTTCACACCAGCCTCACTGTGGCACTGCCAACGTCAAGGAACACCTACAGACCTGCGCTGTGAATGTGCTTCAGTTTTGCGGCTCATGGCCTTCACACAGGGAGACCCTAACCACATGCAAAATGTGGTTTCCACTGCAGGTACCAACTACACTGACATCAAGCCACTGCCTGACCTTAGCTACCCACGGTGGTTCCATGACACTTATGCCTTTCCTGAATCTAGGGCTGGGCACTCATTTATTCTTTTGCAACAAGCGCTTTAGGATAAAGGTAAGGGAGCAGATGTTTAGCCCAGGAACTGGATGTTCGTCATGTGACTATTGCTGTGCTGACGGGTGCAGCAGACACACGCGAGTGACAAATGAAGAAGATAGAGTACAGACTGGAAGGCATTGTGCTGTGTGCCTGGGGTGGCCTCGGTCCATCTTCCACATGACATTCAAGGTAGGTTTGGGGAACTTAGATGAAGCCACGCTCATGCAGAAGCCAGTGGCCATGCTCAGAGTGGGTACTCCTGCTGGCTGCTTCAGTTCTTTTTCACTGACAATGAGAACAACCTGAAATATTTTTCAATGGTATTGATAAAGAAATAATTGTACAAGCTCTTTTGATACCATAGACAGTGACACATTATTATTATTAGTAGCAGTAGTAGTAGTAGTAGTATTTTGTGTTTTAGAGAAGGGTCTTCAGGGTGTTCAGGGTCTCACTACTAGATTGGACTTGTAGTGATCAGCCTGTTTCCAGCCTCCCGAGAGCTGGGATTAAACAAAAATTTAGAAATCTAACTATATGCAGCATTGTAGCAGGACAGTCCTATGACTTTTTTTCTTGTCTTTTGTTTTCATTTATTTCCCTTTTTTAAAAAAACAGACATTTACTTGAGAGACAGTATAGCAGTGACTGATATGACATGACAAGCAGTACGTATTTAGAAGACCAGAATGGCAGGCACTCCAAGCATGACCCTAGCATTACACATTGCTATCTTCAGTGCAGTTGCTTAGTTCACAGGTATCAGCACACATAGTATAGGTCTTGCTTTATCTTGGTCTTAACCATTCAGCAGAGAAGTATAAAAATGAGGTATAAAAAGTAAAGCCGGGGCTTGGGAGATGGCTCAGTGGAATAAGCGCTTCCCTGGCAAGCGCAAGGGCCTGAGTTCAATCCCCAGTTCCGCAAAAAAAAAAAAAAAAAGCCATATTAATATGCTGAGCTGTAAAAGGCTCAAGTCTGCAACTTCTGACATTGACAGTCCTACGGATAACCCACTACTATTATGGACTACTGGACTATATTGGATTATTTTGCTGAATTCATGTACCTACAATATTTAAATGGCAATGGAGTATCCATCTTTGACAAAAACTAAACAAAAAAAGGGGTATACAAATGAAGGACCATTTTTTATCTGTATATACAAAATAGTTATTATAGATATACAGCTACTTTCTCTTAATTCAATGAGAAGAAAGATTTGTACTAATAGTGTTTGGAAAGGATATCATGTCTGCATCTTGTACTATGAATAACCACTATGAAGACAATATGCAATGTATTAATTGATGAAACTGTCCTATTAATCTGTTTTGAAACTGTCTCATTGCTATTGGTTTCTCAATAAAATTAA
>NW_004524730.1:2097228-2102275 GCF_000260255.1 Octodon degus | reverse complement strand
AAAAAAAAAAAAAAAAAAAAAAAAAAAGAGCTGGGGTTACAGGCACATGTCACCACGCCCAGTCTCAATTGCCTTCTCAGTGTGCCCCAGTGGCAAGGCCGGCCCGGCAGGCCTGGGGATCTAACCCCTGACCCCTGCACCTGCTTGCAGGCACTTTACTCCACTGAACTATTTGGCCAGCCTAACCAGCACATTATTGAGCATGATCAAAGTAATAGTTGAAACTGACTGTGCCCCTGTACATGACGCTCTGTGCCTTGTCAGAGCTAGATCAGTGCGTGACTCTTGTTATGTTGTACAGACAAAGCAAACGGAATAGGATGGAGTTTAAGAAACTTAGCTACAGAAATAGCAGGGGCGAGCAGTAAAGGCAGAACCCTCCACTTTTGTCTTTCTAATTCAGAATCTGTCACCCTAAGTATGGGCCACCCACGGGGCAGTTAAGCTGGGCTGCACTTCAGATGGACTGTCAACATGACTGGCTTCGGGTGCCACCTGGGACGGCAATGGAGCGTGATTCTAGGTGTGTGTGCTTTTGTTTCAGAGGTGTGACCATGGGCGGTCTATACCTGATTCCTTGACCCTTCCTCTCTGGGATGCTTCCCTTTTTTGCTTCTCAGCTGCCATGAGATGAGTAGCTCTCTTCGTCACAGCATCTACCATGATGTTTTGTCTTGGAGCCAGGCGACTCTAGATTGAATCCTCTTAAGTCCAAGCCAAATTAAACATCTCCTAGTTTACATTTTGGGCCTCAGGTGTTGCTTCTCTGTGAAGACAACCTGGCTATCCCATTGATGGTGTATTTGTATAACTTCTCTTTTAATAAAAGAAAAACCTAGAATAGAAAGATTATGTTACTGTCCCCTCAAAATGTCACAACTGATCCACCATTAAGTCCAAGATCTCCAAATCTTCCCTCTTGGAAAATTGTAAATACTGTACTTCACCCTTAATCTCAGCAGGAAGGCCACCTTAATTTCTTGTCCTCCTGACTTGGGGCTACTCTTCATGACTTGCTCCCAAAGAACGTGGAATGATGGAAAAATAAAATAAAATAGTCACTTTCTGCTGGACAAATGGGACAGAAGCCACCTTAGCCAAACAAGCCAGTTATGCTGCTTTCATCAAGCAAGAAAAAGGACATCTCATCTTAAAAATTCCTAACCAAAATCCAGTTGGGAAAAAACAAACTGAGGGACAGTCTGAAAGTATCTAATGGTCTTCAAAACTTCACAGCATCAGCCAGAAAGGCTAAGGTACTCTCAGACCAGAAGAAAATAGAAACATAACAAGTACTGTCCTTGGACCATGAACAGGAAAAGAAAAATGGGAAGGTGGGTGATGTCCACATGCAGCCTCTAAGCTGACAGCCCCATCCCACGTCCATGTGTGACCTGCACCATGTTATTACAGGAAGAGCTAACTAGAGGGGAACCTGGGTGAAGCCTCTAAAAGACCCCACTGTGGAATCTTTGCAACTTGCCTGGAAATCTAAACATATTTAATATGGAATTTAAAAAAGTTCCATGAAACATCTTAGGGTAATATAAAAATAGCAACAAGTATTTCACTAAACTTAAACTGTGTTATAGTCATTCTAGTAGAGTGTATAGTCCCCCTACCAAAAGAGAGAGGGTTGCAAAGGACTAGCTGGGAGCCACCTTACATTCCAAACAACTCCAGGCAATAATTTTTATAGCGCTCTTGCCCTCCCCAGTAGCAACCCCCAACACACGCACAGACACACACACTGCGAGCTGTTGATACTGAATCCAAACACCCACGTTGCATGTTGTCCTCTCCTCAGATGGACCACCTATGTTTTCATGTGGCTGCTTGTTAGAGGAGAGTTGTCGCATGTTGTTTTAATTATTTAATAAATAATTTATTCCTTTGTTTACTTACTATCAGATCAGAGAGGCTAAAGCTGACCTGTTGAAAGAGAATGAGATTATTTCCATTTTAAAAAAAAGAAGACAAGGAGTAGTTAAAAATACACAGTTGCCTGCTGCAATTATCCTTTGGAATAAATACAGGGAGAGTGACACTAGCTGGGGGAGTATAGCAGCTGCCTGCTAACTGGAAGGCACCATGGAATACACCAGGCAAGGCCAGAGGTGGCTTCCCCTCCCAGCCCAGAGTCGCTGAGCCATCAGTCAAAGTGACCCTGGAAATGACTCTGATATAAGACAATAATGGTTTCATCCACTTGATGTGAGTCTTAGATTCACTCAGACGATCCAACAGAGAGACGCTCAAAGAAAACCAGTGACAAGATAATCCTTAAGAGATGTCAACATAAGCGGGAATCTAACCAGGAGCCACACAGAGTACTGGGCACTGGATTTTCTCTTTGATCCTCCAACGTATGTGTGGGGAGCAGTACCGTACCTCACAGGCAGGCGCTGCACACCAAGACCATGTTTCCCTAGGGAAGCAGCGGACCTGGACTCAGTTCTCCTGCCAACCCTGTCACTGCTCCAGAGCTTGGTTACACCTCAGGTGTCACACCTGGCACTCTGACTGCTGATATGTGGTTCTCTCATTTATCAATTCGTGCCCTTCATGCCAAAATGGAGTCATGTTGCCATATGGAGACTCAGTATAATTGGGTAGAAAGCCAGACGTGGACGCTCAAAGAATCCCACGTGGAGGTGGTTGCTAAAAGAAAAATTGCAAGGTTCCTGTGTGTGGTGGATTGACAAAGGGGTGTCAACTTGTAATGCCCAGCTGAACTGAGTCAGCACGGTGCGGGGTGTGGAGGGCCCTCCTGAGGATTGTTGCCAACAGCATGAAAAAGAGAACTGGAGAGGAAGAGGTCCTGCTGAGTCTCCTGGAGAAGACAACCATGCTGGTTTCCTGATATGAACTCAGCTGCTAGCGTCGGAGGAGCTCAGGATCTTGCTGAGGATGGCTGTGACTCTTTTCCAGAGACCTCTGGTCCTTACTTTGCTTCCTGGTTCCAGGGCAGGTTCCTCATCCTGCTGGCCCAGATCCTTCTTCCTGCTGGTACAGACTTTCTAGATCCAACACTGACCTTTGGGCCTTCCCAGTGCAGATTCTTGGTACAGACTCTCTTGAGACCTTGCCGTGGGCTCGAGGCCTCCAGCTGGACTTGTGGCTGTGGGCTCTAGGTCTTCTGCTAAACTCATGCAGGGCATTGTTTGGGATCCAGCCCTCAGTCGAATTCTTTGGATCTCTAATGTTTATTTATTTATTTATATTTTGGTGGAACCTGGGATTGAACTCAGTCCCTTGTGCTTGCCAGGGAAGCGCTTATTCCACTGAGCCATCTCCCCAGTCCCTGGGTCTCTAACGTTTAGACAGATCTCCTGCACTCTTTTTGTATTTGATTCTTTGGTAACTATTATAAAATAATTCTAAAGTTATGTGTCCTGTATTAATTCCTTGCAAACCCTGACTGCAACAGTGTGTCCATAAGGAGAACCAAACAGGAGGGGGGCAGCAGAGCAGACACAAAAGGGGACAGGAGAGGGCACCCTCTGGAGTGTGTTTACACTTCCATTTTCTAGTCTCCAATGGGTGCTGTTTCCTTTGAGAGCACAGACCACATGTTCAATGATTTCCTTGGCTCTCCTCAGTGTCCTGCTCACATTGAATGCCAGGTGGCCCCAGCTGCTCACCCAGGCAGGACAACACCCACCACAAAGGATGCTGGGACCTGGTGAGATTGCACAGGTCAGAGGCTGAGCACCTGCCTCACCACCTCTGAGTGCTGACAGCCACAGCCAGTATCTTGATGCATGCTTAATGAAAGCTTATTAACTCCTGCTACATTGCTGAACATGATGAAATTAGTAACTGTTACATGGTAATGGGCAACATATTTCAATGCTTCTCACCTGTAGGAGTGGGAGAGGAAGAGGGAAAGTGATGTCAGAGGGAAGGAAGGGGAGAGAAAACTGGGGAAGGGATAAGAGAGGAAGGACCAAGGGGAGGGGAGGGATGGGAAAACAGGAAGGAAGAAGCGGGGAGGACAGAAGGGGGAGGAGAGGGGAGAAGCAGAAAGGGAGAGGCATGAACAAGAGGAGGAGAGGGAAGAAAGCAAAAGACAAGCAGGGAGGGAAAGACCAAAGGCAAAGAGATCATTGGTATGGGCACAAAGGAGCTTTGGTACCAAAAGATACTGATGCAAAGTGGGGGGTGGCATCGGTGCCTGGCGGGGCTGCTCCCATCGTGCAGGGGTGTCGTCCCTGCCGGGTGGGGCTGCTTCCACATACAGCAGCACTCCATTTCAACCTCTCTGTCTTTCCACCCTATTTTCCCTGAAGACAAGCTGAGCTCCGCTGCACTCCAGGACATGGAAGTCATCCTCAGGTCTGGTCCCTGAAAGCTGGGGAGGACCAATCTCCAGTTCTTCATACATTCATGAGCTCAAAATATGTTTATGGGCATCAAGGGGGGGGGCAAACATGCAGGCCATGTCCTAGTGCAGCTTGTGGCCCAGGGGGGAGCCCAGGCCAACGAGTAGACATTAAAGTGTGATGTACAACGTCTGCAGCGAAGGAAGACCAAGGCCCAGGTAAGGCTAGCAGGCCAGAGGGAAGCCCCAGGGAGAGCAAGCTGTGACGAAGGCCTGAGGTTCCTGGGGGTTAACCAACAGAGAACACTGAAAGCAGAATAGTGTACAACTCGATTGTGTGCGTCTCAGAGTTGACAGGATGCAGTAAGTTCCAGAAACGGAAGCAATGGCTGAAATCCAAGAGCAGGCTATGCCAGGTAGGTAGCAAAGATGTTCAAGAGGGAGGCGAGAGGTTGGGCAGGGAGGGCCTTGTGGAGAAGTTACAGTCTCCCAAAAGCATGAGGCCTGTCGGAAACACTGGGACAAAGAGATCCTCTTGTTTTTCTGGTGGCAGACTGGAGAGAAAGCAGGCTGGAACGTGGGAGATACTGGGACTGAGAAGGCCATGGTGGAAGCAGTAACTGCAAGAATCCAAGAACTATGACTGTGGGTTAAGGCACGGCACCTGGTGGGGTGCTAGGTTAGGGCACGGCACCTGGTGGGGTGCTAGGTTAGGGCACGGCA
>NW_004524730.1:1978827-2097093 GCF_000260255.1 Octodon degus | reverse complement strand
CTGGTGGGGTGCTAGGTTAGGGCACGGCACCTGGTGGGGTGCTAGGTTAGGGCACGGCATCTGGTGGGGTGCTAGGTTGAGAAGAGTAGCGAAGAAAGTCAAAGACGACTTGGGTTTCTAGTTGGAACAAATGGAGTCGCTGTCTATGAGACAGAGGCTCCTAAGAGAACAGAGGAAAGCTGGGTGGGCTTAGTAATGTGGAGCCCTACAGAAAGGCCGGGTAAGTACCTTAGAGAAGGTGTATGTCTTAGTACAAGGCAGGATTGGCAGGCCAACTCTGGAAAAACTCTGGAATGTACGAAGCTTTTCAGGCCTTGTGGCATCGTCTCTGCTGCCACCACCCCACCCTGCTGCTGTTGGTGGAAACACTTGCAGCTAGCAAGGAGACTCTTGACATGGTCTACGCAGTGAGCTTACCTACAAGGAGCTTGAGGCAGCTCCACAGGTGCCAGGTGCCAAGTCCTGGCCCAGACCAGCAAGGAAAGAGGACTTGAGGTGAGGATACAGATGAAAACAGAAGGATCAACCTGGAGAGTGAGGGAGAAGCCTGCGACTGATGGGGAAAATACAGAGGTATGTACAGCTATGTGGAGACACAGATGGATACAAACTTAGATGTATCTATTAGGACATGTATCTATGCTTGTCTACATGTAGATGTTATGCTTTACATATAGAGTGTTCTCATAAAGCCTCAGATGTTCACAGGTGGGCCCTTATTGGAAGCTGGTCCCTGCGGGAGTGACTGTAAGGATGCCTTCTTGTCCCGGCTCTTCCCCTCTCTCTGTTTCCTGGCTGCCCTGCAGTGAGCAGCTTATATTATTAGGTCCTTCTATCATGTCATTTCCATCTTGCAGCCAACTAACCATGGACTGAACCCTAGGAAACTGAACCCAAAAACGCCTCCTTTAAGATGTGGCCATTAAATATTTTGTCTGAGCAATGGAAAAAACCCACTAACTTGGTAGATATACATATAAGAAATCTATTGCGTGAGGTTACATGACTAAAAGTTCCTGTGACCTTGGATTGGCTATTCTGAAATCTGCAGGGTGGTACAGTTGGAAATTGAGGCAGGAGTGGTTGTTTCAGGCTGGAGGTGTCATTTCATCCTCTGTTCTTCCAGCCTGCAGCTGACTGAAGGAGGCCCGCAGTACAATACCAATCTGCTTTATTTAAAGTCATTTGATTGCAGACTCAAGCACATTGGTGACATATCTCCCAGAACCAGTAAGACTGCGGTTAGATTAAGCAAGGCTGGTACAACCCATGTATCCAGGTTGATGCACAGAAGTGACGACCATGTGGTCATGCCGGGCTCCTGCCTTCTTACCTCTGTCAGCAGCTACATCAAGTCAATCACCTGCCTGCAGTTCTGCTCAACCAAGAATGCCAATATTCAATTGTGGTTTGAAGCCAGGTGCCTCAAGTACCCATTCTAGTGACCACATCAAAGGTTCTATGTACCTGTGAAAGAGCAGAAGCCTGTCCCTGCTCTTCCCCTCACTCCCTGGAAAGACCCATTAAGTGCTCCCCAGGAGGATGGTCACCCACGGTCCTCCCTTCACTGAGATGAGGTTAGGAGGGGGACTCCAGGCTGTGAACCTATCCTGTGTGAACCCCAGGCCTGAGCAATTCATCAGGCAAATCTTTGGGAGGACACTTGGCCAGCTTAGCCCTGGCACCATCCACATGCATACATTTTACACCCAGCCTAGTTATCCTAAAAGAAAAAAATAATTTGTCCTCCACAGATGCCATATTTTGAAAAAAAAAAAAACAGCTCCCAGAAGTGCTCCTGTCAGTAATAGTGCTGAGCATATGTACCTGAGGGGCTGAGACATATTACATGGGAAGGCATGTGCATGCCTGGGCATCCGGGCATCCTGGGCAAGAGTAACAGGCACATACCTGGGATTACTGTTCAGGTTGTGTGGAGCCAGACCATAAGCCACAGGGCTGTGCAGGAAGGAGGGGACCTGAGGCCAGGTCAAACTGGAGCATGCCGGGGCTAACATAACTGAACCATAGAAAAATACTGGGAAAATTGCGCCACCTGAAAAGTTGCTGTGTGCAGTGATTCACCTTGATGGTGTCAACTTGGTTAGCCTTTAGAGCCCCCCAAGGACCCGTGGAGCACATTGCTAGGTGTGTCTGGGTGGGCAGGGGAAACACGGCCTCAGGGCCTCTGTCTGGCTCACGGCCCCTTCCTCTCCGGAACAATCCCTTGCTCTGACTCCCAGGCACCATGACCGAGGCAGCCTTGCTCCACCATGCACTTCTTCATGGTGTCCCTGCCTCGGAAGGAGAACTACAGACTGAATCCCCTGAAAGTGTTCAAACTGCAAATGCTGAATGTAGTGTCCAAGCACCAGGAATGTTACTAACATAGTGTGTTAGTCAGATTGCCAAGGCTATAGAGCTGAGATGATCAAACCATAAAGAGAAGAGCTAGGGTCAGAGTAAGATGTTTCAGTCCATGATCAACTGGCCCCATTGTTCTGGGCTGTATGGAGGCGGTGCATCATGATGAGAATTTGCAGCACAGCAGAACCACATATCTCATGCACAGAAAGCAAACGAGAAAGAAAAGGGCGGGGCTGGGTCTATCCTGTTCAAAAGCACTCAGTGACCTAAACATCTCTTATTGGTGTCACCTCCAGAGGCTCCCCTACAGCTCAATAGTACCACCCCAGAACCAAGATGTTAATACAGGAGCATGTGGGGGATGTCAAAACTGTAGCACGTGGCTGCCTTGCCTTGGTTTCCGCAGTCTTTGGAAGCATCAGGACCTGGTGGTTTCTGTGTGGAAAACAGTTCAGAATAGACTTGCTGCCTTCCACAGAACAACTCTAGCCCACATCTGTGACTGGACATCAGGCAGCCTGCTTGCCCAGGAAGACTGCAGGTTAGAGAAATTCTGGACAAGCTTTCTCTGTGGTACTGGAGATTTAACACAGGGCCTTTGTGCTGAACTATATCCTCAGCCTTTTGAAAACAATTCTGAGACAGAGATGATAAGTTGCTAAGTTCCCCAGGCTGGTTTGAACTCTCCATCCTCCTGCCTCACCCTCCAAGAGTGCTCAGGTTACAGGTATGTGCCTCCATACCTGGATATCCTTGGCTTTCTTATTGCAAACTACATCATAGTGTTGAATTAGATGCAACATCACTGTAACTTCCATTCTCAGCCTCAATTAGATTTCAACTGCCTCTAGACTGAATATTTTCTGGGGGTTTAGCTTACTTAGCACTGGTAGACTCCCACCTGTGGCCTGCATACTCCACTGTCCTTTCCCTTGGGTGAGATCTTCTCCCAGATTACGGGTACAAGCATGGCACAGACGCACGCTGGAGTTCCCTCAAGGAAGGAGGGAGATGACAGCCACAGGCCTCCTGTATTTCCTTGTCAACAGTTCCAAGAGTACCCAGTGTGTTTGTCAGATGACTCTGATAGAAGGGAACTAAATGTCTATGGCAGGAACCCCCATGATACTCCTTCACTGTTTCATCTCATCTATTTCTTCCTTCTGGCTTATTGAGGTCGCCTTCTAAATAAACCATCCTGATATTAGTGCTTAAGCCAACTATGTGCCTTCAGGGGCTCCAGCTGGGAAACTGGAGATACCCAACATTGGCTCAACACCTCCCGAATTGTGGATGTTCTCTCTGCCTCTGATCACCAGCATAAAGTAGGAAAATAAGACATTAACAGACTTGATTCTGGGAAGACATCAGAAGCCTGGGAAGTTCAGCTCTCCAGGAAAAAAAGAAACTACAATAATACCATTCTAAACTTGGGTTTTCATGGAGAAATTTTACTATATTCACCTTCTCTTCTCACTAGGAGGGAGGGAAGTTGAGAAATATAAAGGGAAAAAACATATGGTCATGAGCCATCCGTATCAGGTTCAGTGTCCACAAAACAGCACAACAGTATTGTGTATCAGTCAGAGTAAGCTCAGTTATGCTGTGCAATATTTTAATATGAAACATCTCAGTGGCTACACTTGTGCTTCTCTTTACACTGGGTGTCCATGAAAGGCAGATGAGGAACTTGATTCTGAGCTCTTTTCAACCCAGGGCCAAGCTCAAGAAGTGGCCACTATCTGATCCACAACCATGATTGGCAGGGGAGAAATTTTGACCATTGATCTCTGGATCTTAAATTTTCCACCCAGAAATAACGTCTGTCACCTCAGCTCATGTTGACCCAAACCAGTCCTTTAGCCACTTCTAAAGAATTCAAGAGGTATAATCTTTCTAGAGGGGGGAGAACTGGAAATTCTTGGTGAAGGACACTGCTTATTATTCAAGACTTATTTGGAAATATCTGCAGATTTCAGATGAGGACATTGTAAAAGGATTTCCAGAGCACAAATGATGCTAAGTTGATATCTCAGTTATTTTCTCATTGCTAGAAAAAAATACCCAACACCCTCAAATTAGAGAAATTGAGTGGGTAGAAATTTCAGCCCACAGTGTACTGGCTACAAGGAAGGGCAGCATGGTGGAGGAGAAACAGCACATAGCAGGGCAGGCAGGAGGCAACAAAATGGAAGGCTTTCCTTTGGCTCCACTCAGGCCGTGAGCTTGTTGTTTGGTTATGCCCACACTGAGTGTGATACTTCTGTCTTCAAAACTCCATTCAGTCATGCCTAGAACCTGTGTGCTAAACCAATGAGTGGACTAATCTGGTGTCACACCCGTGATCCAGTCAGTCTCTAAAACCCCACCTGTGGCCACATTATATGTTGGAGGACCTCTAGATAGAAACTGTATCAGTAAGCATCAACTGTATAACTTACTTCTTGCTATTTTGTTATTAAGAATGTCATTCACATTTTAATTAAAGTCTATTTTTTATCTTAGTAATAGTGTATCAATGTATACACATATATTTTTAAATGCCTAGCAATATTTTACTTATATGAATATGTATGTGTTTTAAATTTATTTTTACTAATAAAGTAAATTAGATTGGTATTATAGTTTGTTTTTAAATGTTCCTCTAAAGCCTCATACTGATATATGTGGAGTTTTTGTGGAGGTGGCTGGATGTAGTGTGTGATGCTGGAATTGATCCATGGTGCAATGCTAGGCTCAAGGGCACTAGGATCAAGGGTGTGAGTGCTACCTGTCTTAAGTATACTAAATAAAATATAAGGGATAGAAAGAGCTGTGTTGATCCCTTGTTGTTTTGTTGCCTTCCACCCACCATGAACTGTTTCTCTTCTTCAGTGCCTGTCTTCCATGCCACCCTGCCTTGGAGCCAGGCAATTGTGGACTGAAATCTCTATAAACTGCAAGCTAAATAAACTTTTCCTCCCTTGGGGGTCGGTATGTGGCCCCAGCAATTAGAAAAAATATGACTAAGACAGAATTTGGTATCAAAGAAGTAGAGTTGTTGCTGTGACTGTACCTAAGAATAAAGCTTAGGAACCTTTTTTTTTTTTCTTGTATTTAGGACAGGATATACAGGGTGTTCAGGGTCTCATTGCATAGATTGGACTCAAAGCGATCCACCTGTTTGCAGCCTCCCAAGTGCTGAGATTACAGGCATGTGCCATCATGCCCAGTCTCAACTGCTCTCTCAGCAGGCCCCGAGGGCAGGGGCCCTAAGATTGAAACCCCAACCCTGTGCCTCCTTGCAGGTATGTTAATCCACTGAACTATTTGGCCAGCCCTAGGAACCTTTGAAGCTGGCTATTGGGATGAGTTTGGAAAGGTTCAGAGATCCTGACTGAATAAGCAGAGCTGGGATGTCTTATGGTCTACTTGATGGAAGATTCTGGACCAGCTCAGAAGACCAGATGGCTGATAAAAGTCCTGCCGGTGAGGGCCAGGCTGGGGAAATTCCTTCTGGGAGGAAGGACTGCATTGGATGTTAGACTCCAATGATGTGTGTTACAGCTTGGCAGAAAGTTTGTCTACATTTTGTTCATGCACAGAAGCTGCCTGAGACTACAATTAAGGGAAGAAGACTAATCTAGCAGAAAAGAATTCAAGACAATCTAATGTTGAGATACTTACATGGTAACTTCTGGAAGATTTGGGCCAGATTTACGTTGACGGTCAAAACCAAAGAGCCCAGCAGGATGATTTAAATACCATGAACTTCACCAGAAAGGAAAGCCCAGCAAAACTGATGCCTGCAAGGGTGGAACAGAGGAGAAAGTGGTCACTGAAAAGACTAGCAAGAAAGAAATCAAATGTGTCAGTAGACAGCAGAAAAGACGGCCTGAGGACATGACAAGCACCAGCAGGACTCCAGCTTCTGCAGCCTCAGAGTTGCAAAGATGAAAGACTGCTTTGGGAAGAGATCTCCAGAGCACCATGCTCCACAGTGGCGACAGCCTAGAGGATTTCCTCCTCTGGATTAAGTGCCAACTGCTCAGTGATTCAGGAAGTGTGGCTGCTGCTCCAGTCAATGACAGACCTTAGCAGTATGCACGTGGTGTTAATTTTAGGTGCATGAAGAATGCAAGATCTGTGGAGTCAGAAAGGCTTTCACTCAGATTTTAGAAGATGGCCTTGGAATCCAGGCAATCTGGCCCTGAGAGAACAGTGTGAGAAGCCCTGTTCTCAAAGCAAAGCCAAAGGTGCTGTGGAGACCCCAGAAGTTTGGAGATGTCAGGAATGTGCATCGTGGATTGTATAAGGAAAGCTGCAAGGAGGGATCAGATTGGGCCCCAGAGAAAAGTCTTGGAAGACACAACATCAAGAAGTGCCACAGAGTTTTGCTTGAACTTAAGGGGCAAGTCCCAAGTTTATATCTTATGCATTTATTACTGCTTCATATAACAATCTGCTCTTCTATCCCCACTCACATTCACGGTCCCTGCTCTTTACAGAATTAGTCCTAGAAATTTTCAACCTGATCCTAGATTTTTAAAAAAAATGCTTTGCCACTGTAAGAATTGTAGAGGCCTGACCCTTGGGACCACCCCAGGGTCATCTTCAAGCTGAGTGCTTGAACTGGTATAAATTGTTATTGCATGTAAGCTTGTGTATTTTTGTAAATAGTTTTGTGATCTATTTCTTGCCCCATATGTAAATAGGGCCTCATTTCTTCCAAACTTATTTGAAGTTGAATTGTGGATTTTGGGTTTTGTTTCCTCATGTGTTTGATGAGGGGGTGGGTGAGGAGAAGGGATTTTGTACTTGGAGAGGGAGATATCTTGTGGTTTAATGCAAATGTCCCACTGAAAGCAACTCAAATATCAGCAGAAATATTCAGGTTAAAATAGAGGGGGAAAAAAAGTGCCACAGCAGCAGAGCCAACCAAACCCTTTGGAATTCTTATCTTGCCACAGATTTCTGGGGATTCTGGTAGTGGAACTGTGATACTTAATAAATGCTTGCTAAATTTTTGTCTTTCTTTGTTCACATCCCATTGTATCTCCTTGCTTGTAACTTGGAATGGGAATGTATATATGGTGCCATTGAGTGTTGAAAATATTTAGCATCCTTTTTATCTATACAGAGGCTCACAGCAATGAGTTTGTCTTAAATCTCAGAGGAGTCTTTGGACTTGAAGTCTTCAGCAATGCTGAAGCTGTTAGACCTTTGGAAACTCTGGGAGGTAGATGAAATGCCTTTTGCATAAGGAGATATGAGTGAGCTTTGGGGGGCAGGGTCAGAATGTTACAGCTTGTGTCTAGATGTCGTTCCAAAGCCTCACGCAGTCATTGGTGTGACTTTCTTGGGGCTGGTGTGTCTATAGTGTACATATGAAATAAACCTTTCCTCCTTCAACTTTGGGGTTGAGTATTTTGCGTCAGCTACCAGAGAAAAGCAACTAAGACATTTAGATTAGACATTTAAGATGCTCATCTTTTAATTCAAGAACTTTAGTCATTTGTGTTCTATAATCCTGAAAAGCTCTCTATTTTCGAATAACATTTTTGCCACTTTTGAGTGACTTTATGCCTCTTCTTTGGCATTGAGAAGAAGCACTGTGTCCCCATCACAGAAAGCTAATTCCATAGTTCCCCATAGAGTGTTACATCTAAAGAGCAAACCCATTTTGGAAGGAGGAGGGAACAAATGAAAATTAGGTAGCTGAGAAGGTCAGAGTCAAGACAAAGTGGAGGGTTCCATCTGTGCTAACATCCCCTGTTCAATGTGCAGTAGTTGGAAAGACAAGGTGACCTCGCCAGGTGCTGCTGCATCAGAGACCCTGAGACACGCAGAATAGCCTTGCCACAGGGCCTTGGTCTGTGTGCATCTTGACATGTAGATGGGAGGTTAAAATAGAGGGGGAAAAAAGTGCCACAGCAGCAGAGCCACCCAAACCCTTTGGAATTTAGAGTTCAGGGGCACCTGCTGCACACAGTGATGCCAAGGTGATAGAGGAGGTAGTCTGTTGCTCAGAAGAGAAATGGGTTATTGAGCTGGAGACAAGGAGGCTCTCTGTCCAGCACACCTGCCTCATCCAAGCCAAGCACCATCACGGGATCCCTGAGCCTCTTTCCTGTCTACTTGCCCTTAGGATACCCATTCTCTGACCACATCCACTGTGATTCAAAATGCAATCTGAGGATGGGAGTAGTGAGGACCTTCACAAAAGAAAAGCAGCCTTTCAGTTTGTTTGTCCCTTGTTTAATACCTGGATGCACCTCACTAGTAACAGAGCACAAGGGCCATCAGGAAAATGAGTTTCTTAATGGATTCCAGCCAGAAAAACACAACTATCTCTCTGGAATCCACAGTTAGAAGGGAAAGAGCTTTCCCCTCCCCCAGTCACCCGGGCCTGGCCTCTGACCTCTCCACACACTGGCACTGGTTCTCTGCACTGGCACTCGGTACCTGTCATAGAGAGGAAATCAGAGGAGAGGTGGAGTAGAGGCTGGCCAGGAGCACTCTGGGGCTACTGAAGTGACATGCTGCGCTATGACAGCATATTAATGTACTCCAGTTTGAGACACTTTCTAAAATGTAATGCCTTATCCTCTACACTATGAACTCCTGACTCTGCTCTCACATAGAGAAAGAACCCTTAAAGATAGACATCACATCTTTCCTCTGATCTCTTCCTGTGACTTCCCAGGAGCTGGCTGGTGCCCACGACTCAGGACACACCAGGGTGGATGCAGACGCTCTCAACTCCTGTGACTGTCACAGAAGGTCAGTAGCTCCTTTCATAACAGCCCGTGTGTTTCCAACACTTGCTGCCTGCCAGACATTATTTGAAATGGGTCACGTTTCCTGAACTCCTTCTTACATGGCATCTTAGTTACCTTTCCCTCATTGCTGAGACAAAATACACGATGCCAAAACTTAAGGGAAAGAAAGGTTTATTTAGCTCCCAGTCTGTGGAGGTTTCAGTCTGCAATCAGCTGGCTCCAAGACAGGTGGGCAGATCACACGGGCACAAGTTCGTGGCCACAGAAAACAGCAAAGGCGGCAAGAGTGAAAGCAGAGGGGGAACAGGACTCCTTCCCCCCTTGTGTGCGGGCTGCCCACCCACACTGTCTTTGGGCCTTCCTCTCCCACAGGCTCGGCATGTTTATAGAGTCAGGAGCTTGGCCCCTAGCCGATCAGGTTATCACTTAACTAACCTTCTGAACTTCTCGTGACAACCAGAACACCTGATCTTCAGAATAACACCAGGAGGCTATACTCCAGTAGGACTCACATACTCGCTTGAAAAACAGGACTGACCTTATTAGATACAAAAGTTACATTTCTTGGTATATAGGTCTTGCTTTATCTTGGTCTTAACCACCCAGAAGAAAAGTACAAAAACAAGGTATATAAAGTAAAGCCATATTAATATGCTGAGCTGTAAAAGGCTCAAATCAACAACTTCTTCTGACAGCCCCCTGCTATTGTGGACTACTGACTGGACTGAGTTGAGTTGATTTGCTGAATTCAAGCACCTATAATATTTGGATGCCAGTAGAATCCCCATCTCTGCAGAGGGAGGACACAGAGGAAGGACCATTTTGTATTTGTATATACAGAATAGTCAGGATAGATGTCCGGCTGCTTTCGCTTGGTTCAGTGAGAGGAAGGATTTGTAGTAGAAGTGTTTGGACGGGATGTCCTGGCTGCTTCTTGTGCTGTGGATGACGCTGAGAAGATAACAATGTGCAATGTATTAATTATTGAAAATGTCCTATTAATCAGCTTGGAAAGTGTCTCATTGATATTTGTTTCTCAATTAAATAAAATAAAATAAAATAAAATAAAATAAAGAAAAGAAAAACAAGTCCACTGAAGAACACCCAGCAAGTCCTTTCCCTGAGGCCAGACCCCAGGAGGTATGGAAGGGACTTGAACCTGGTGACCTGCTACACACTCTGACTAGAGCCCCTTCCTTCCCACCTGCTCGATTTTGTTATCCATCTGGTCTCATGTTTTCTAGATGACTCCTTCTGTGCCCCCTTTTCTTTTCCTACAGCAAATGCCTGTCTTCCTCCTTGGTTTATATGGCTCTATTTTGAGTCAGCTGCTCTCCATGTGCAATTGCAGCCTTTCATTATCCCTCTAAACAAAAGCCTGGGGCTACGACTGGCAAGAGCATCACGTGAGTGGTGGGAACAAGTGAGCACTGAGGCTGTGACAGGCCACAAGCTCTGCTGCCGCACGGGTGTGGAGCTGGGACTCGGTCTCGTCCATGCAGCAGGCCCGCTGCATCACGGAGGCAGCCCTCTGCCCGGCAAATGCTTTCCCATCTAGTCTTCTTGGAATTCTCATTTCATGCAAGAATTCTTCTTAAATGCTTATTTCTCCAAAAGAATGTTCAAAGAAAGAAATGCAAACCCTGATCACTAGGGTGTGAGAACAAATACATTTCATTTGATTATAGACATAAGAAAACCCTGGGCTGGGATATAGCTCAGTGGTCTAAGCCCCTGCCTCACAAGCACAGTGACCCGAGTTCGATTCCCAGTACCCCATGCCATGTCAGCCTTGGAACCCAGGGTATGCTGTGCCAGCTCCATGATCTCAGAGCTGGGGAGGCTGAGACAGGAAGATCACTACAAGTCTGAACTGTGTAGCAAGACGCTGTAATAAATAAATAAAATACAATTTAATAAAAAATAAGAAAACCCAAGTCACCTCCACCTAAAAAGTATTCTCCCATCTTCTCCTGATGTAGCTTCCTGTGTATCTATAATCTGAACCAAGGGCAGAGGAAGGTCCCCAACAATTCCTGGACACACTCGCCCTGTTCCTCATGTCTCCCCAAAGAAGCCTGGATCCTGGCAAGAATTCTCTCCACTGCAGCTTCAGTTCCTTATCTGTCAGATGGTGAGACATAACGTCTGCCCTGAGAGTGGTCACGACCAGGAGTCCCACAGGCCATGCCAGTCTCCAGAGGCCTGAACCTTACAGGTGAGTTAAGATCAAAATGCATCTTGAGAATGAATATGTTCTCCGAGCACAAACTGGGCAAATTCTTGTTGCCACGTCACGGTTTATGTACTGTCCAGAAAAAGAATCCATCTCTTTACTCAGGGTCTGTACAAATATAAGAAGGCAAACATTCATGCAACCAGTGCTCAGGCCCAAGGATGCTTGCCTGGTCTCTTCTGACGCAGCCAGACAACTCTTGGTAAGGCTGCTGGGTACTTACCTATAGATAAAGCCTCGCCAATGACAGACGGTAAAACACAACAATTGTAATCACAACTCCTGCTACTAGGATGCCCCCCGTATGGCAGGTAGCACACATATCTTACCATTACTCATCCCAAGAAATTTTTCATGCTTCCTACTGCAGAGGGGGGAGGAAATAGGGCCTGTTTGCTCACCACCTGGAAAAGTGGTTAGACCCAGTGTCCACAGGCGCTTGTGTGGGACCATGCACCTGCTGAGCCACAGAACGTGCTCTCCCTGGTAGGTCCTGCTACCTCTGAACCCCATTGCATCAGTTGCCTCTCATCAGGAACCACAGCCCACGCCGTAGCAGTGCAAGCCTAACACACAGGGCGAGTGGCCCTCCCACAGTCCAGCAGCCCAGTGGGAAAAATGTGCCAGCAGAGGTGTGCAAAATGCTGGGGTCAGTTCTAACGCGTTCTCCCCATGGCTGCAGTGGAGCGTCCCGGTGTTTCCGGAAGAAGAGGGCCAACAACAGACACAGATAGGAGGTCATAGAGAGGGCAGAGAACAAAGCATCGTGACTTGGCAGCCTTTGAAGCTCCCTCTGCCCTGACAAAGCCTAGGTGGCCTAGAGTGGCTCCCTACTGAAGCTACGGGTGTTCTGCAGGGAGGCCTTGGAGAACAAAGCTCTTCTAGGAGCTGACTGTCACCAGTGTGCGTACTCACTGCTTGGACATTGAGTGTTTTTCTGTTCTGTTCCGTGAAGGTCTTGAGCCCCTAGAACAGGGCCTGGTATAGAGTAGGTAACCAGCAATATCCACCACTAAAAATACTATGAATACAGAAATGAAAGAGGACATGCTAATGAGGCTCTGACGAGAGCAGAACGCAACAGCAGCTATAGCCAACACTCCAAAGTGGAGCCCAAAGCATGTCATCTCATGGTTTGTGTAAGACTCCAACTAGGTACGCAGAAGGCAAGAGGCCTTATCGTCCTTGAGCCCCATGCCAGAGGCATGGAAACAGGGAGAAAGAGGCAGACTATGAGCCCCTGAGCTCGAGAAGTGAGAGTCAAGATAAAAATCTTCAATAGACTCCAGGGTTGGTGCTATTAAGATCCCACTGCACAGATGGGCACAGTGAGGATTTTCCAAGATTCTACAAGGTGTTGGTGGCATGTAGGAGACTAGCTCAGCTTGTCCCATCTTATGCAATGTTTTCTGGGCACCTGGCATATGCCAGGCACAGTTTGGTCCCAAGAGAGGGCACAGATATGAGGACCAGGAGGCCTCTGGCCCATGCAGCCTGGGCTTCTCCTAGGATGCGGGTCCTGCTCTCCTGTGAGCATACTGAAATGCAAAGCTCCTGCTTGATACCAGCATTAGGACTTTGGAATCACAAAAAGAGTGTCCACCTGGGACCGCCTGGAGCAAACTATGTACCTTCACCCCAGGTTATGTGAGATTTAAAATCACAAAGGGCATTTCAGGGGAAGAAGAACCAAAGAGACCTGGGCACACAGGAAGTGGTCCTTAGGTTGTCCTCTTCTTATAAAACCCAGAAATCTGCACATGAAGAAAGGCAAATGTGGAAGAGAGGAGAGCCAGTTCGCCCCTCTTCTCCCTACTTGACTCTCAAGGGCATCTGCCCTTTCCCCCAGTGACCAACAGGTGACACTTACCCCCAACCAGCCAATTGTTTGACTTTGCCCCTCACAGATCTGAAAGCAAAATCTCCTGGAGTGATGTCATCCTCAGAGAATGCAGGAAACAGCCAGGCAGTGATAGGGATAGGGGAGGGTCATACACAGCCTTAGAGGTAAAAACAGGATGTGAGGCAGGCTAAAACAGGAAAACTAAAATAGACACGCAGAGTACAGGGCAGCGAGGACACATGAAGGGCAACAACAGTAATCAAGTCCTCAGTCATCAAGCAGTTTTGTATACAGCTTCTAGAAGGAAGGGGAAAAGGTCCACCAGTATCCAGACTGGGGAACCTGGCGCTGTCTCAACACTTCTCTCTGGTTTCGTGGCCACGTGCTGTGAGCCAGGTGCTCCTGAGATCTTCAAGAATGAGGTCCATGGTGATCACTGTCCACAAGCTGCCTTTCTGTGTCCCTCTGCTACCCATGAGGTTCATTTGGAATCCACGACCACAGGACACAGGTTCTTCTCCCTCTCTGGTTCCTCTCCTCTTTCACTTACCCTTGATTCCAGCAATAGTCCTCTGTCCCCCTTTTACCTTGAACCCCCGCCCCACCTATGGCTCGTGGTGGAGTTGGGAAGCAGCAGATATTTCAATTCCCATAAAATATCCCCTGCGTTTTCTCACTTTCTACTCAACCCCCTGCCCTCCAGCCCGGCACCCTTTTGCCATCCCGTCTGGACTTGCTGGAAAACTCATAGAATTTGAGCTGAGGTCGCCATTGATGAAAGTCACCTGTGAGAAAGTCATCATCCATTATCATTTTAAACCTCCTCACATTCCTCAGGTCTTCACTTCTGTTCTCTTAAGTACTGAAGCCAATGCCTATTGTACTCTGGCCCTCACTCTGTGCCCTAATTACTTCTAGGAACTCCTCACAGCATGAGGGTACAAAGATGTTTCAGTGTTCAAGTTTCTGAGGTAAAATGGTGCATTTCCTGAGGTAAAATTTGCATATAGCTTTTTCCATACTTTAAGTCACCTCTAGAATTCTTATAACACATAAAATAATGCAAATGCTATGTAAATAGTTATTTCACTGTGTTGTTTAGGGAATAATGACAAGAAAAATTTGCATGTTCAGTAAAGATACTTTTTTTTTCAAGTACTTTCAGCTCATGCTTGGTTGAATCCACAGACATGGCGTCTATAGATAGAGAGCTGACTGCTCCTTTTGCATTGCTAAAATTACCTGCCTCAACATTGTGATAACCATGCTTTTCAACTTACGGCAATTTTGTTTTCCAAAGGACATTTGTCAATTGGTAGGGCAGTTTTTGATAGGAGACCAAGACCAGGGTATGCTGCTAACTTCCTACAATGCTCAACATCCCCCACCCCAGACACAGAAGTCACTCGCTCCAAGTGCCAACCGTGCGAGACTGAGGGGTCTCATTCCTGATGGCACGTACTGCAGACAGTGTGAAACCCAACCACTCATCCTTCGTACGTCCCACATGCCTAACTCAAAGCCTGTGCACATGAGGCGCCTCCTGCACTTCTGCTGGAGTAACGCACTTCTGAGCAGGTAAGTTCTTACCTGAAACATCTGTGTACATCATCACTGATAGGTTCTGGCCCTAGTGTGAATTGCTGAATCATTATGGTGGTCATCTAATATGAATGAAGCCCTTAAAGTAACAGCCCATCTTCCCCAAAACCACCTCCCCCTTCTTCTCCAACTCAGCCCAGGTACAATTCCCTTTCACCCTTCCTGCCTTCTCAGGGAAGACCCCCAGTCTGCTCCTCAGCTATATCTAAACAACCCCCTCAAGCTCCACCCCTGGAGAAAGGTCATAAAAGCCTCAGTCTCCCTTCATTCAACTCCAGAGAATCCCTCATCTTCCCAAGATTCTCTCAATGTCCTCAAAAATAATAAAGCCCTTTTCCCTTTTTCCTTCTGCCTGTTTCTCTGCTGCAACAGCACCTGAAAAAAAAAAAAGCTATCAATCACATACACAAAGCATGTCCTCAAGCCCAGTGTTCATGGAAACATACCTGCACACACATGCACAACAGACACACAGGAACATGCACATAGGACAGGCACTCACACACGTGTACTCGGTGCCTATTCCCAACGTCCTGAAACCCACTTGACTCTGGTTACCTGGTCTGCAATTCACCTGAACTTCAATAGCCTCTTTGCATTGCTCCAGGGCAAACAACCTCAACACAAAATTCTCACAACCACCCCAACAGTAACATCCTCACCAACCCTTCCCTTCTTCAAGAGCTAAGTCAAAACACAACTGGAATTGCAGCTCCCTTACCCCAGACGCCCTGAGTCCTTCCAGGTCAATGCTCTCTGAAAATAATTTCATTGACCAGGTACATTTTTCTGTTGTGGCACCATTATTAAATAAACAGAAGAACCCACAACCCCCAAAAGAAGCAGTCTTAAATTATACACAGGAAAAGCAACTCAAAGACTGAAATGCCAGTTTTGACAGTACCCTAAGGGCCCTGAAGCTTCTTGGTAAATCTAGCTGGCTAGTGGATGAGAGTGGAGTGGCTGGGGCTGGGGACAGTGCCAGCCCTGCAGGCAACAGGAGCTGGAACAGACTCCAGAGAGCAACCAGGGGAAAGGGCTGGGAGACAAAGCTGCCCCCGCTTTCTTCCATGCTGTTGCAACCAGCGCTATGGTCAAAACAGCAAATGGGTGTTTTTAGAAAGAATATGATAAAGTTCTCCACTACTCAGAAATTGGTATTCAGGAAAACTGGCACTGTGGAAGTGCAGCCTCAGAAGCCTTTATACAGACTTTCATACCATTGCACTTGCAAGAAAAGCCTTTGCTATCTGAACTCCTAACTGCTTTACTTATATTTCCCGTTGTCTTCCAAGGTCTCACCCATTCCTGCAAGGACGTGTTTGTTGTTGCCCTTTGCATTTCATTAAACCCCTTTTTCTGTATGCTAACTCAGGCTGAACTTCTAGTTTATTTTAAGTTACCTATGCAGGCCTTGAGGCCTATTTTTCTAACTTTTCCTATCTCCTGGCTTTACCGTCACCTCTACAAAAATAGACAGCCAAGAGGAGGGAGAACCCGGAGGGGAGGTGACGCTAATGTTTTCTATGCCAACTTCCTGGAAAAGAGGAACAGAAAAACAGTGCCATTCACCAGCTCTTCCCTTCAAGAGCCAAGTCAAGACACCGCTGGAATCACCACTGCCCCACCCCGGACGCCCTCTGTGTCCTTCCAGGTCAGGAGCTACACCAGGCGCACATTCCTCGGTTGTTTACTATCTTGCAAACTTCTCCAGGTTACTCATTCTCTCCTGGAGGCTGTCTTACTCATTTCAGGGCCCAGGATTCCTGTGATTTTCATAAGCCTGTGATGAAGAAGCAGAGCCCGGAGTGACTCAGTGAGCTAGAAGCGCTTGTCCAGTTTCAGGCCAAAGCAGGCAAGAGCAAAGGCCAAGTGACAAACACGTTTGTTGTGTTCAAGACGTTGGATTTATTCAACCTCACCAGCACTCACCAAGCCAGAAATGCCAAATTCAGAGTGCTTGAGAGGTCCCTGTCAGTCCACCACAACTGTGGAGCAGCAGCCCAGTCCTGTAGGACACATGGAGGGATACGTCCCACAGCACAGAAGGCTGACCATGGTGGCTGACATTTAACGGTCTATTTCGAGCCTACTGGAGAGGATTTTATAGTGCATCTAACACAAAGAAAGGATAAACGTTCAAGATGTTAACAATACCAGTTAAATTAATATGATCAATACACTTGGTGCACATGTCTTTTGTTTAAAAAATCATTTATTTATTTATTTATTTATTTATTTATTTATTTATTTGATACAGGGTCTCACTACCCAGCTTGGACTCACAGTGATCCTCCTGTGTCAGCCTCCCCAGTGCTGGGATTATACGAGTGTACCACCACATCTGGTTCCTGTGGCCACCTTGGTGCGGGGCCAGCATGGTATGCAGTACTGGGGATCAAACCCGGGTCCTTGTGCTTGCCAGGCAGGCGCTTAGACCCCTGAGCTAATTCCCCAGTCTGTACACAAGTCTTGAAATAGAACTCTGATCTATAGACATGTTCATTTGTATGTGTCAATTAGTAGAACATTTTAAAAGTAAAAATGGTAAAAATCATCACCAGTATCCTGAATTTTTATGTTCCTCTTTGCTTGATTTTGCACTGAAAAAAAGAAAACTGATGAAATCCTTGTCTCTGAATATTATCTGAAAATAAAACTGCTTTGTATTATCTTCCACCCAAGACTACCCTCAATCTCTATTAGCTGGGCTTTAAGTTATACATATACAAATGCACAATATCAGTCCCATATAGTTGAACTTCACATTTGAAACATATAAGAAAGTAACATACTGAATGTTTCCATTGGCACTTTGTGCCCTCCATGTTCTTTTTCACTCCTTCCAGCTGGGACCAAACACTCGCTATTGCACTGTGCACAATGGCCTGCCCTGTCCTCGTACTTTCACCCCCAGGCACACAAGACATGCCACTTATGACCAGCATGACCACTCAGGCGACACTGAGGGACAGATACTGACATGCTCCAGCCCACGTATAGACTGCTGCATTATTGTGGCCCTGATTCACCATGGCTGAATCCCAAGAGCAACAGCTTATCTTCCCCAAAACCACCTCTTCCTTCACCCCCAGCCCCGCTCCTGGGTCCAACTTCCTTCTACCTTTCCCATGCCACAAGGGAGCCCCCATTCAGCTCCTCAGGTATCACTGAACCTGCCCCTCAAACTCTGCCCTTGACCCTAAGTCCCTTTTGTCTCAGATCAGAGGATTCCCCCATCTCCCTGAGATCCTCTCCGCGTCTTCAGCATTCATAAAGGCCTCCTCCTTCTCTTTTACTTCTGCTTCTCTTCCACACCGGAAAAACCTAACAGATATCTAAAACAAATGGCTCCAAACCATAATGTTTTAATCAGGTTTTGGGAAATGAAGAAATATCTCTCTGCAGGTGGCCAAAGCCCAAGGATGCCTAGCGTGACAGTTTATGGCAGTGGAATGAGGCTGGAACAACTTTCCAAGATGAGACAAGAGTTAGAAGAAACCCGCTGCATGCCGGGCTCTGGCTCCTGACTGCCCTCAGCTCTCCCTGTCCCTGTGTGTGGCTCTGGGAACAGCCTCTGTTTCCTCCCAACAATTCTCTCTGCTGCTTTTAAGCAAGCTACAGTGGGATTCTTTCCATTTGTGCTTCTACTAGCCATAATTGATACAATTTGCTTTACTTTTACAAGGAGGAAAGAGCCCCGAGAATGTTGGCAAATATAATTGGTATTGAGTCACAGTCTTTTGTTTGCTCTCATATTCAGACCAGTTCTTTGCAACTTGTTCTAGAAGGTTCTCTAAGGATGAATGGAGGAGCAACAGTGCCTGCTGGGCCTGCCAGTGGAGTGGTTCACTCTGTCTCATCCTACCTGCTGCCACCACAGTCTGCCCCACGCAGGTCAGCTGGAGCTGTCCTGGCAGCTATAGCCCAGAGGTAACCTGGGGACCCTAGCTCTTCTGCATCAGTGGGAAGGTGCTGAGTTGGAGACCTGAACATGAGCTATTGCTATGCTGCTTGCAAGCTAGGTGAGTATGTGAGTTCCTAACCTTCTGTATTAGTTAGAGTTCTGGAGAGGAATGGAATCAATAGAAAACATATGCATCATTATGCAAGGAGATACGTTAGGTAAGCTTAGAGGCCAAAAGGTCTGCATTGGAATGCTAAGGAAAATGGAAACTGATATCTACAGTCAGTGGTGAGATAAGTGTTCTTCCAAAATCAGTACGCAATTTGTTCCCCCTTTTTGTTTCATCCTGACTGCAAAGCTATTGGTTGGTGCCACCCACAACCAGGCGAGCCTTCTCCCTCAGTTTGCTGGCCTGCATGTCATTCACCCCAACACACCCAGAACTGTGTTTTGCTCATCTGCTAGGCATTTCTTTCTCCTTTCCAGTTGATGCACCAAAATTGATAGCTGTATGTCATTAAGCCTCAACTTCATAAGCTTTAACTATTGGTAGGCATGGGTGCCTATCTTTTAGAACCTGAGAGAAGATCCCAGGAAAAGGCTTATAACTCACTCAGAGGTCTGTGGCACAAAAATGATGGTTCCCCTTGCCAAATTGATGCCTTATTTTTTTTTGTTCCTCCTTAGACTCTTGACCTCTTTTTTTCTTAAAAAAAATATTTATTTGATATAGGGTCTCGCTATGCAGTTTAGACTCATAGTAATCTTCCTGTCTCAGCCTCCCCAGAGCTGGGATTATAGGCATGTAGCACAATGCTCCATTTGGGTGGCCTGCACAGGAGTGCACCCGAGGTTCCACGACCAGCACAGCATGTGGTACCAGGCTTGGGGATCAAACTCAGATCCTTGCACTTGCCAGGCAGATTCTTAGACCACTGAGCTATCTCCCCAGCCCTTTTTTGGTTGAATTGTTTTTTAAGGACAGGTTTATTTTTTTGTTTTTGGTGCCAAGGACCAAACCCAGGGCTTCCAGCCCACTAGGCAAGCGTTCTTCCATGAGCCAAATCTCCAGCCCCAGACTGGTGGCCTCTTTAGCAGGATGCTCGCGCTTAACATGCTCTACATTTGCATCTCCAAAACCAGCACGTGCCCCTGACCTGTGCAACACAGATGTTTCCTTAGGACCTTCCTGGTCCTCAGCCTGTAGGTCACCCGAGGCTACCCACCTGGCATGACTTCTGCCCATGACAAAGGCACATCAGTAAGCACAGAGCGACAGTGCAGACAGATGCCCTCAGAAACACTGGCAGGTTTCAGCCACCAAAGCTGTGACCTGGTTAGCAATCGTGTGGTGCTACCCATTTGTCTCAGGGCAATATGCCCAAGGACTCCAGTGGATACCCCAAAGGGGCAGATTAAACCATATCCTATCCACTGGTTTCCGCCATATAAACACCTATGCCGAAGCTTTTCTTATAGGTTAGATGTACTAAAAGATGAGCAACAAAAACTAATAGAAAAGTACAGCAATGATAATACCACAGCATAGTAAAAACTTACTTAAAATTTAAGGCTATTTTATTTCTGGACTTTCCCGTTGCGTATTTTCAGACCACAGTTGACCCTGGGCAGCTGAATCCTTGGAAGGGAAATAATAGATAAGGAAAGACTGCTGGATCCATCTCACACCACAAGGAGGATACATCCCCACTCCACACGTCTTCATTCCAGGAGCAGCCCCTTCCTAGAACGAACTCGGTTAATAGCAAAAGGAAAAAATACAGATAAAGACAATAAGACACTACAAAATGGTCCTTCATTTATATTCTCCTTTTTTGTTTACTTTTGTCAGAGATGAGTATTCCATTTCCATTTAAATATTGTAGGTGCTTGAATTCAGCAAAATATTCCAATATAGTCCAGTAGTCCATAATAGTAGTGGGTTATTCATAGGACTGGCAGTGTCAGAAGTTGTTCACTTGAGCATTTCACAGCTCAGCGTATTAATATGGCTTTACTTTTTATACCTCATTTTTATACTTTGGAAATAGACTAAAATTTAATTGCCTTTTTTTTCTCTGCTATGACATATTTTTTAGTATCTCCCAATTTTCCTACATGGGTATGTATTTATGAAAAATGAGACTTTAAAGTATTCTCTTAAAAGTAAAAGAAGCATAATCTGGCAGCGAAGTGGAAGATCATCTCCAGTGGGAAGAAAACTATAGTGGGGTTTAAGACCAAGATAAAGCAAGACCTGTGTAACAAGAAACACAGACATAGCTGTATATACAAAATAGTTAGCATACATATACAGCTGCTTTCGCTTAATTCAATGAGAAGAAAGATTTGTACTAATAGTGTTTGGACAGGATATCCTGCCTGCTTCTTGTGCTATGGATAATCACTGAGAAGATAACAGTGTACAATGTATTAATTATTGAAACTGTCCTATTAATCAGTTTTGAAACTATCTCATTGCTATTTTTTTCTCAATAAAAGTAATTTAAACAATGAATAAATAAGTAAATAAATAAAAGACCATAAGACATCCTTCGGGGTAGTACGCATCCCGCCACTTACATTTGGTTGGCCAGAGCAAACTGCATGGCTAAACCTTAAGCTAAGGGAAGTATAATCTTCTTGCATGGATGTATTCCAGAAGTATTTTGAATAAATAACAGTCTTCACTGCGAGGTCCATAAGATAGTTTCAAGGGCCCTCTGGCTATACCTACAAGAAAATAGGTAACTCAGACCACAGTTCCTCATCCCCTCTGGATGTGGAAGGCGGAAAAGTTCTCTTGGTTCTCCAACTGGCTCCTTCTATTGTGTTCCATCTCTCTGGGCTCCAGTGTGCCCCTCACTCCAGTGACAAATTATGGTCCTCTACAGCCATTACAAAGACTTCCACAAGAGAAAAGTTGGAAGGAAATAGACCAAAATCTGATTGTCTTTTTTTTCTCTGGTATGACATATTTTTTAGTACCTTCCAATTTTCCCAGCATGGGTGTGTATTTATTTAAAATGAGACTTTAAAGTATTCTCTTAAAAGTAATAATAATAATATCTGTAATAATAGTGGAAGATCATCTCCAGTGGGAAGAAAACTATAGTGGGGTTTAAGACCAAAATTTAATTGCCTTTTTTTTCTCTGCTATGACATATTTTTTAGTATCTCCCAATTTTCCTACATGGGTATGTATTTATTTAAAATGAGACTTTAAAGTATTCTCTTAAAAGTAATAATAATAATAATAATAATAATAATAATAATCTGGCAGCGAAGGGGAAGATCATCTCCAGTGGGAAGAAGCAAGACAGAGGCTCAGGTGGGAGGAACAAGGTGGGGCCCAGGCAATAGCCATGGGGACAGCTGAACCTGGATAAAGTCATGGTAATCCAGATTTGATCAAGCCAGCGGGGAGTTGAAGGAAGGGCAGCTTGGTGGCACTGATCTTGGGCCAGCACAGAGGGGCCAGAGCCAGGAGAGGACGACAGCTCCTAGGAAATGGCTGCAGAGCCATCTGCAGGTGCAGAGAAGTCAGCAGTGCCCTCCCCTCGCTAACCCGCCCAGATTAAGTGCACTAATGTCTAACCTTCAGACATTGTTTTTATCTTTTTAAACTGTCCTTTACAGGCCACCATCTTTGTTTTAGAGAACAAAGGGTTGATGGGCAACTAGTAAGGTCGTTCAATCCATTTTCCTCCCATCATGGGTGAAAGTCCATATTCAGGCCCTCCTGATGTTCCGAAGCATCTCAGTTCTCAGCGTGAAGGTGCTGCATTCAAATGGTGTGATCGTGGGTAATTCCTTCTGCAGTTTCTTATCATGGATGTGGAAACTATAATCCATACTTGTAAGGGCATGTTCAGGTGGTGAGAGAGCCCCTTGGAGAACACGAATAGTAGTGCATTTAGTACTAGCGCCTGTTCATTATGCTAACGATAGAGATTGCTGGCACAGCGTTGATTACAGCGGCAGGAAGATTCTGGCCTAACAGGGGTGCAGGCCTTCCCGCAAGGCGCAGATGCTGGTGATCATCTGCAGTCACAGCTTTCGAAGGAAAGAGCGAGTGCAGGCGGTCGTAGCTCACCCCTCCTCGCCGCCACGTCATGACCAGAGGCCCTTCTTCTGGCCCATCTAAATCTCTTCGTCTCTTGTGCACCCTTGCGCCCTGCTGGACACACGCAGCGTCCCGGGAAGCTTATTCCCTGGAGCCGCACGGGTCTGCTTCACATTACCTTGGCCAGGCAGCATGGCTAGCCTCTTTCCAGCCTCCATTTCCTCCTGCTTGAAACGCGAGTAATGGTGTTGTCCTTAAAATCCTGTTTCCACAATTATTTTCTGAGCACCACATGCACAGCACCTGGCCCATAGATGCTGTGTATTAAACGTGAGCGCCTTTCTATTTATTCTGCTGGATTTTGCCTTTTAAGGAAAAGCATTTTTTTTTTAACTCAAGGGTTTTTTTTTTTGTTTTTTTTTTTTTTCTTCAGCTCATTATTTTTATCCAGGACTATGATAGCTACTAAGTGTTTTGAGCTTTTCTCTCTCTCCAGAGACATTTTGTGGTGTCAATTAGAAGTGCAAGTAGATTCAGATTAACAAGTAATGCCTAGCAAAGTGTGAGGTGGCTTTCCCTCCCGATGCCCAGCCTGCTGCTGGTGCAGCTCCTTTCCAAGCATCTAACTCTCCACAGAACAGAAACATCTAGAGCCAGGAGGATATCATTAAGATTGCACAACTCAGAATCATTTGTAGATCTTTGGGGAGATGGATGTTTTGTGTATGCAGGAAAACACATTTATATTAAATTTTTACAGAGATGATATTGGCCTTCCTCATTAGGACAAGCATCTGATAACACGAAAATAATGAATCTTGTGGAACTGAAGCAGCTGGGTCAGAGCTGGGCTCAGCCAAAGGCGGGGTCCAGCTTTACTCGCATTCATCTTCCCCGTTCCAGCTTTCCATGCACAGAGCCCTCAGCCAGCGTGTGGGCCCACTGGCGCATCTGTACCCCCGTGGGTAGCATCCCATGAACTCTTTCTTCCAGCTCTGTTTTTTCTTAGGCCCTTTTCTCTCTCTTTTTCTCCCTAAAAACCACAGGAGTAATATTTAAGTGATCTGCTTTGGTTTTGTGACCACAATGAAGTTGCCAATTTTCTCTGAAAACCACATCTCTGCTGTGCAAATGGTATTAGCTGTCTTCTTTCCCAACCTCACCTGCATGTATGCACCTCCTGGGCTCGAGCCTACTCTCCCTCCTCGATTCTGCAGCTGAAATGGTCTCCTGTGTGCGGTCACTAGAACTGTATGTCCCCATCTTCCTCCCCAGGTCACACCGTCTCCCTGCCAAGCCACCACTAGGGCACTGTCTTGGTAATACCACTAACCGTATCACACTCTCCTCTTTCCATCCCTAATAGAAAGGACTGCCCTGCCCCTGAGAGGGGATGCTCCAGGCAGAAACGGCACCTACGCACAGCTTACCACTCCTGCCACTTCTTGTTTCTTTGACCTCACACGTTGATGTCTGGCCACACCACACAGGTGCTTTCCTCAAATTCATGTGGCTCTTTTTGCCTGCAGGTACACACAGGGACTGTGATGTCTTCCTGGAAAATTCCTGCTTATGTGAAAGAACCAGCTTCAAAACCTGGTTTCCAAGAAGAATTCCAGCCTGGGTTTGGCTAAAGACCTATGCTTTATGTCTCACACACACCCCCTAGTATCTGATGGCTCATCCCACTGGTGGTTATATGAGCCGTGGGTCCCAGAGCACTGGGGCAGATGAGCGTCTTCTCATCTCTGCAACTGGGTGCAGAAGGATGCGCACACCACAGTGATCCCTGAAGCCGTGACTCAGGTGGGAAGGAGAGGATGGATCTTCCACAAAGCTATGCATCATTGGGGGACACAGGAAAAGTACGTGGTGTACAGTGTGCTCTGTACAGGATACTTTTATGACCATCACTCTTTTTGATCATTCCTCAAAATGTGGGTCAGCTAAGTTTGGTCAGATACAACACGGCCCCCCTCTGACAGTCAACAGCACCTCCGGTAGAAGGCATAGCTTTAAGGTCACCCTCAAAAATAATAGTAATAAGCTCGAGTAAGTTATGAACATCCTGTCAGCCCAAATATCATCCTTGGGGCTGCCCTGGCACTTGAGGACAAGTAGCAAGAGAGCAAGGAATAGTAAGGTCTGCCTCGGCCAGTGCTGACCCCACTCCTACTGTTTTGTACCTTTCGGAGCCAGCAGGCCAGAGTGGAGAGAATGGGAGATAAAGAGGCAGTTGGCACTGGGGGTTGCTCTGATCTGGCATCTGACTGCTGTCCCTCCAGCTGGTCTCTGGAGACCCTCATAGGCGCCCCATACAAGCTTGGCACTGATGTAGGGGCCCCACCTTCAGCTCCACGCAGAGGTCTCCTGGGCCCACACACCCACTGGGAGGCAGTCTTCAGTGGGCTGCATGTGGAAGTGCCCCGTCTGTCCTTGCCTGTGGGCTCATCCAGCACCTCCTTCTCTTCCTGCAGCTGTCACCTCCTCTACCCTCTCACTCTGCAGGTGACAGGGACCATGCCTTTCCTCAGGTTTGGCCCTGGGGCCTGCATTCAGCTCTCCGAGTGTGTAGCCTGCTCCTCCCCCACACTCCCTCCCACCTCCAGGAAACGCTCTCGGACCCTGGCTCCTGCTGCTTCCTCTCCAACCGCGCTTACCCCTGCGCCCACCCTCCTCGGCTCTCCAGCCTCCTCTACCCACCAAGCCTGCCTTCCCTGGCCTGGACCTGCCTTGCTCCTCTGAGAGTCTCTGCATGGTAGCTTTCTTCTAAATCCTCAAACAGTGGCAATACTTCTTTTGTTATCATAAATACATGGCAGGTGGATGATATTGGAAAAAGCAGGCTGAACATTCGCTTTGAGGAGAGCTTCAGAATGGTGATGCCTTAAGTCAAGTTGCACGCAGGACCACGGTCCCCCAGTGGCCTGACGGTGCCTCAGGAGAGGAGAATGTTTGCCATTATAATCCATTTGGTACTAAGATTTGTCTTTAATTAATTAATTTATTTATTTATTTATGACACCAGGGATTGAACTCAGGACCTTGCGCTTGCCAGGCAGGTGCGTATTCTACTGAGCTATCACCCTGGCCCTAAAATAAGCTTTGGAATTACATACCTTACATTCAAATATCCACTTCAAGGGCCAGGATGTAGTTCACTGCAGTGCAGTGCCTGACTGGCAAGTACAAGGTTCTGAGTTCAAATCAAGTACAGAAACAAAAACAAAAACCCATTTCAAAGTTTCTATGACTGTCATCATGACATATGAATAAAAATTCTGTGCATGCTGCTGTTGAGCACCATTTAATAGAAAGCTAAGCTCATAAAGAAATCTTTCTAGTGGATCTTTACCAACCTCATTCGTCTGATCTGGAACTGTGTCTTCGCTGGATCTTGCTCAACCTAAAAATTACCAGGAAAGATGAATGCTTTAAATGGATTTGGGACATCGAGGCAGCCACAATATTCAGCTAGCGACCCAAAGAGGATGCCACAACTGCCTTAGAAAGTGGTACGAACAAGGAATAAGTGTGTTCCGAGAGGGAGATATTGCCAGGTGAATTCATGGCAGTGTCTTTTTTTCCAATATCTTTTACTGTAATACAGTTTGAAATGTAGACACCAAGTGTAGTTCTGTCATACTTTGTAGGTTTGCCCAGAAGTCATGGTGAATCCTAGTTTCTCTGGCCTCAAAGAAGAGGGAAACAATGAGGATATTCTGAGCTTGTACGCTGGGGAGACACACCACTCCCCATGCCTCCCTCTTTGTCCTGGTCTCTTAGGCTCCTCCACCCAGATTTATGTCCCCACCACTGAACAAATCAAATGAGGCCACACAGTTAGGTACAAAAGGGGAAAGAAAAAGGATTTTTCAAAATCAGCTCTGAGGAGGTGGAGTGGCCTGTGTGCCTCAAGTCACCATTTCCTTTTGCGTGCAGGTGGTAAGGGTCTTCATAGTAAGGCTCAGCACATAGAGTGACACAGGGAGACAACACAGATCCCCGCACTTGCTTGGCACCACAGCTGCCTTCGGCTCCTTCCCTCCCTTTTTGTGGAAAGGCGACAGGCCAGCTGCCCCTGGAGCCAGCATCTGCACATCCCGTCACTTCTTATGGGCTGGGGAGAGAAAGACACTCAGCAGGAGGAGTTTGCAGAATTTCATTTATCTCTAAAAGAAAAATGTATAGCTTTAAGAGTTTCATTCTGTAGCACCAGTTCCATCCAGGTCAACGGCTTCTCTGCCTGCAACTCCAGAAAGAGTGTCTCCCAGGGAGCTGGGAGAGAGCTGCTCCAGGTGTCCATGGCCAGGGGATGATCAGCCAGGGGCAGCTGCTTCTTGAGATAAAGGGGAAAATGAGCACGTGCCTGACAGAGCCCATTAGACACATCTGCTGTGGAGGGCAAGGGAAGCCAAACACGCCCTCTGGACACACCGTGATCCTGCAGGGCTGGAGCAGCCCAGAGCAGCCTGCTCTTCTCAGTAGAGCATGAGAGAGACCAAGCTCCGGGATCTACAGATGATCACGGGGGCCTACAGAAGGGTGTGCAGGTAGAATGAGATGCAAGGGAGAAGCGTCCCCAGGAGCTCTTGGGTGTGGGGGTTCTGGAGGCCCCTGGAGAGCTCAGGAATAAACACAGGCTCTGGCCAACAGCCATGCAGCTTCTGCCTGAGACGGTTCCAGAGAGTCTCCTTTGGGCCTTTCTATTTTGTTTCCAGTTTACATCTGAAATTGGTCACAGAAGTAGCAAGAAGCAGCTGAAGCAGTCAGGAAGAGGGGAGAGAAGCCGGCCACACTCTCCTCTGTTACCACACCATTGACTCCACCTGGCGCTAACCCGAGCTGTGAGAAGAAAGAACTTGCCACCGAGGACAAAGAAGGGACTGGGGCTGCATGGGGTTTCTAATTCCAGAATTAAATGATATAGGAAGATCCTCTCTGTCATTTCTTGAGCAGAAAATCTATAATAGCGCTCAAGATGTCCTCCAGGCCTAGAGGGCAGCAAGGGCTCGAAAAACACAAGAAGCATGTGATTGTCCTTTCACATAGTCTGCACACACGCACGCGCGTGCACACACACACGGATATAGAAATGAGTAACATCTGAACTCTACATGCATAAGAAATGTCTCGGGGAAGCCCAGGACATCACGCAAACCCTCTACAGAGAGGCTGGGGTCAGGAAGGTCTGACACCATTGTGCCCTCAATCAGAGATCTGATGTGTTATGAAATGTTCTGGGAACCCTGCAGCCAAATATCTCCATTTCTGTGTAATGAAAATAGAAAGACCACACATCTTAGGGAACAGAGGAGTCTGCGCCCACACACCCCCTGAGTCTCAGGAGTTGAGATGTCTGGTCCCAGGCTCATGGAGGTGCCCCATCCAAGGTCACTGATGTTCTCACTAAGGACTTCTGGAGCCACAGTGCCCAGAAGCAATGTCAGGAGCCACAGAAGCTTCAGGGTTTTGGCAAGTCCAACCCCCATCTGTACCCTGAGCATGGGTCACTGCCCCACACTTCCTTGGCCTCCTGCCATGGCCCCCCATCAAGTCCACCCAGCCAGCACTTCCCTGGACCTCCTCCCTCAGGCCAAGCTGAAAGGAGTGTCTGGTGCTATAGCTTTCCTGATGTCTCACAAGCCCCCTCTACTTTTCCAGCCCTTAAAAACAATCAGGAACCCAATCTTTGTCCTCTTTTCCTATTCCCAGGGCCTCTTCCAAGGGCTTGATTTCCCTTGCTCTGTAATTGTTACTGAAATCTATGTTTTGAATCTCCTGGTCACCCTCTTCTGACTAATGAAATAAGCTTAAAACAGAGATGAAAGGATCGAGGGAGTTTTTTCTCAGGAACTAAGAAAGAAAGTTGGGGGAGGGGGTGAAGACCCCAGCGCACGTTGGTCCTTTCTAGAAATAGCAAGTAGCACAATTTCCACAGAAGCATGAGGTAAGCAGAGTACAGTTAGAGAAAAGTTGGAGAGGCAGGTAGAGGCTAGGACCTTACTGGGAGGTCGTTACCTAGGATAACATTCCACAAAGTTACAGCGGCTTTCCAGGATTTATTTTTAAAGCCATTGCAAAGCAGGATGAGAAGAAGCAAGAAGTGAGTCAGGACACTCCTGAGGAGGTGCCTTGGCCTGTATCTGGAGGCGCCCAAGGCTTCATGGACTCCCAGTGCACCCTGGGGATGTAACGGACCATGGATGTATGACACCAGATCAAGGGCATTGTGATTGTGTACTAGATGAGCCCGCTGATTGCTTTAGCACAGTTTTGGGTATTGATGATGGATTTACTGAAGAGGGAAGCTTACCCAGGTTGGTATTGGCACCAATTAATCATCCTGTATCCTAGATGTGGAAGAAAGAAGGGGCCCTGCTTCCTCCCTTCAGTGAGCTCTTTCTTCTCTGCCATGCCCCTCTGCCCTAACACCACACCTTGGGCCCAGCCAACCATGCACTGAAAGCGCTGTGAACCGTGAACCAAGACAACCTTCTCCTCCTATAGCTTTTGGTCATCAGGTATTTTGTTGCAGCAACAAGAAAGTAACCAAGACAGGAGATGGCCACTTTGATTCAGTGCTGGGCTTCTTAGCAGGTTCTGTGACACAGATGTAGGCTGTAGTTCCTGGGGGAAGCAAGTAGAAGGGAAGCCACAGACAGGAACTGGAAAATAGGACACCTAAGATTTGCGTGATCATTTTTTTGCTTACCATGTGACAAGCACTCTTCTAAATGTTACATATACTTCCTTTAATTCTCACCACCATCATGTAAAATGAGTAAGTTTTTAGAAGGATCAAGCCTTTATTTTACAGCTAAGGAAACCGAGGTACAGAAAATTAATTTTTAAGACTCCATGGCACAAAAACTACTGGGCCTTGGGGAAGGGCTCTTTATGTGCCCAGCTGGTAACACCAGTTCTGCCCAAAGATCCCTGCATGGAGAGGTCCTTCTGAGACCAGCAGTGTGAGGTCAAGGTTCTTCTAGTCTGTGGCAGTGTCAGCCACAAGCCAGACTCTTGTGTCACATTTGGAGGCATGGGAGCACAGCTGGCACTGTTGGTTTGTGAAGGGCATGGACTCCATCTGCCAGACAACAGGGAGCCATTGCCAACCCTACAATTCTTTTCATCCACTGGTGTGACATTGATAATGTGAAGAAAGACATTTGTGCCCTTGATTGCCAAGGCCAGGGAGAGACAGAGCTCATTGCTGGTTCTAAATGAGCAGAGACAGCCCTCAGAGGAGATATGAGGATAATTAGTATTAAGAATAGGCTTAGAGAACAAGCTCATGTGTACATAGTCTTGGGACATTCCCATTGGACACAGCCTTGTTCTGAGTGGTTATTAGAGCTTCTACACATGGCTTGGAGTTTACTGGGAAATAAAAAGACATTCTAGTTTAATGCAGTAGATCAAAGGGACTGCTCCTCCCAAAGTTGCATTTGCTTCCAAGATTGGGCCACTGGATACGTTCAGGGGCAATGCCTGGTGATCTCAGAGTGCATCTTGCAGATCGGTCACAATCCCCTGGTGTCTCTGGTTTGTGGTATTTGAGTCTTCTCTTGGCTCTTACGTGCTTTAGGTCAATTGAAGGGCTGGTTGGCAAGGTGAGGTCTGCAAGACCAGGGCTGAAATTCCTGCCCAGATGGGATGGGGAAGGCTCATCTCAGGGGCTCAGGACTCCATCCAGACACAGGACTAAGGGCGGTGAGACCCTCCTTAGAGCTGGGATGCTGACCAGAGGGTGGAGCAATGCCGGAGTGCATGGCACAGCTACTGGAAAGCATTCCTGCCCACGTTGGTCCTACAGCGGGCCTCTCCCTTGAGCCTGGGTGCACCTGCTTTGAACAAGCTCTCTTCTGGTTCTAATCTACAACAGAAAGTACGAACATGTCTCCAGGACCCCAGGCTTGCACTCTGGAATGAGGGGACCTGGGGATGCTCAGAGACACAGGGTCTTCTTCATTGTTAGGTGAGTCTCTAAGGAAAAGAAAAGAAAAAAGAAAAGAAAAGAGAAGAGAAGAAAAGAAAAGAAAAGAAAGAAAGCTGCCCAAGCAAATGGAAATGACTGAGCCAACAGAAAAGCGGGCTCTGCACACGCTTGGTGCTTGACGGAGTCCAGCAAAGGCAGCAGTCATGAGAAAGCGTGATGAGAAAACCCTGTTTCTGAAAGACTTTGAGATCTACAGAAGGCTGTCACCTATCAGGGTTGTAATATGCAGGGTCTGCCGCATGCCCAGGACAATGCCTCCATTGGAAGGCACGCTGGCTTCTGTGTATCTCAGCCTCAGAGGCACCTGCGGGGTCCATCACTTGGCTGGAAAGCTGCCCCAGGGAGCATGCGTATGCTCTACGTGTCTGTGCAGGAAGCAGAGTGCATGGGATAGCCCTCGTCTGATGGGCATGGGAGTATTAGCGCTCCAGCTCCCTGAGCCTCTGGTTAGGACAACTTTGAAGAGCTGCCCTGTGGCTGGAACTACCTCAGACCTGGTGAGATTTTGCTTAAGGACACCATGTCGCTGGACCTCCTCCCCTATCTGACACTCTTGTGTTGATGTGAGCTCTTCCTAAGTCAACACTTATCCTTGAGTCATTACAGGTCTTCCCTTGGAGAGCCCAGCTTTAAAGAGAATCAAGTTCACATGACAACTATTTAGCACAGACCATGGGCCATGCATTGACTTAGGAGGCATTTTAAAAATACATTGCCTCTAGGGGCCAGGGAGATGACTCAGTGGAATAAGCGCTTCCCTGGCAAGTGCAAGGGCCTGAGTTCAATCCCCGGTTCTGCAAAAAAAAAAAGATTACCTCATTTGATTTTCATAATTAACATTTGGGAACTTTCAGAGGTAAGGAATCTAAGATCAGAGACTTAGCAATTTGTTCCAGACCACACAGCTGGCAAGTGACAAAGGTCTCAATGAGGAATTTAGCACTTACATCTCTGTTTTCTCACGGACCACGGGCTTTGAAGAAGGCTGAGAAGCTTCAAAAGTCACCGGGTCTGCTGGTAAGCTTGAGTATCTTCTGTACAGTGAAGTTTCCACAGGCTATTTCATTTACAAAAAATCTGTTTAAGAAGAGAAAGCTGAAAACCACTGCATTCCACCTTCTCCATGAAATAACGATGAAGATTAAATGAAATAATGGCTACAAAGTGCTTAGCCTGGAGCTTGGCACATAGAAAATGGGCCGTAAATGTTAGCAAGTGGGATTATATATTTATAACATGCACTCACAATTTATATGTGGTTGTGATAAATATTCCATCTATAATTTAAGGAAACAAATAATTTATATATTTCTAGTACACACAAATACTTCCAATGTCTAGTTAGTAGAAATAAATTATAGAAGCATGCACTCACCCATTATTTCTTTGTATATTTGGCCAACGAGGATAAAATAATTTCATCCCATTATGGTTTAGATCTAAAATATCCCCCTAAAGAGCCATGCATTCAGAGGTGGGGCTTTTGAAAGGCAGTTGGACAATGGCAGCGCTATACTCATCCGGGGATTTGCTTGCTGATACGTTCAACGCAAAAGGTGCTATTCAGAGATGGGGTCTGATCAGAGGACAGGATCACTAGCCTTGCTCTGATGCCACATATTCCTGATATTCTTGTCCCCAGCTTCCCCCGAGCCCCACTTCCTGACTCCCGTGGCTGCGCAGCTCTCCTTCTCCATAGCCTTCCATCTTACTGTGTTTTCTCTGGAGCCAGCGGGATGTGGCCTAACCCACAAGCCAAAACAAAGCTCTCCTCCCTGGAGCTGCAGGTGTATAGCACTGTGTCTCAGGATGAGGAAACTAGCTAACACAGACCCCCAAGCTGCGCGCACATGCGCTGTTCAGTCGCAGAGTGACTTCAGAAATGCCTCTCCTCCACAAAAGTGAAAACAAGCCTGATGCCTTACACACACACACACACACACACACACACACACACACACACCGCATCCCCACATTCTGCATCACTGTCTGCTTCAGGAAGCTGAGGGGACCTGGTTCACATCGGCGCAGTCCATCCCTTTGGGGCTCCACATCCACAAAAAAGACTGACGGCCAAGTCTCTGGTGCCAGTGGCTGTGCTCCAAGTGCAGAGCTCCACGTCCTACTCATTCATTACACAAAAGCAATTGCAAGACCTACTGTGTGCCAGGTGTGGGATAAAAGCCTAAAGAGACACAGTAGAGAAACAGTAATTAAAACAGAGGTTACTCTCACTCATCAGCCAACCGTAAGAAAAACGGGTGCGCAAGCAACTGTGACGATTGTAAATGCTATGAAAAAGATCTGTCCTTTTGAGATGAAATCTAACGTTTGAGATGAAGGGATTAGCAGGTGTCAGTGAGTGGAATCAGAGAAGGGAGGAAGCCACAGAAGCTAAACCCTGTGGTGGAAAGGAGCAGGGAACTTGAACGAGGACAGTTGCCCAAAAATAGAGGGGAGAATTACCAAGATAATGCTGGACAGTGGTCAGGGCAATCAGAGGATCATTAAGTACATGAGGCTGCATGGCCTGAGAGAATAGGGATGGGCCTGAGTGGTGAAGGCTGAGATTTGCACTAAGCACTCTAGTGACTATTGGAAAATGAAGTAGAGAGGACTCAGTTACTAGTTATCAGTTATCAGCTGCTTCTGTAGTCCCACAAGAAAATGATGATGATTTCAACTAGAACGGCAGAGTACAAATGCAGAGATGGTGCATCAATTAAGAAATATGTAGGAAATAATGCCATGATGGCCTAATAAAGGATTTTATGATGATCCAGTTTTTGTGGGTTAAACAAGTTATGGAAGGTGATTCCTACGCTGCTAGCTTAAGAAACTGGATGGATGGATGGATGGATGGATGGATGGATGGATGGATGGATGGATGGATGGGAGAGGGAGGGAGGGACAGACAGACAGACGGACGGATAGATGGATGGATGGACAGAGGGAGGGAGGGAGGGACAGATGGACGGATGGATGGGTGGATGGATGGATAGAGGGAGGGAGGGGAGAGGGAGGGAGGGACAGACGGACAGATGGACGGATAGATGGATGGATGGACAGAGGGAGGGAGGGACAGACGGATGGATGGATGGATGGGTGGATGGATAGAATAGTAGAGAGAAAGGGACAGTTCATTTGGTGAATGGGTGCATAGATGAATGGATATGCCATTTGGTGGAGGAAATTCTAGAAGAGAATCAGAGTATTTTAGGAGTGCAGAAGAAGGTCTTGAGCTAGTTTGAAAGACAATAAATTTAGTTCAGCTCTGAGATATTCAAGGAAAAAACAGGAGACCTACATATGGAAGACCAGACATCAGACTAGAAGTGTAAGTTTGGGATCCTATGAAGACTTCTGGCTTTTCCAGAGTGTCTACTTCCAGGTGGATGAGAGAGGAGTGGCTATAATGAAAAAGGGTTTCCCCAAGACTCAGAGCTCTCAGCTGCAAAGCTGGTGCCGCCCAGGCACCCTGACCCACAAGGGGGCATTTCCTTTGTTAATAGCATGTGACAGAAGCACTATTGGTCATTTGATCCAGTCAATTTCTCAAAAGTTGCCTCTAATACAAACCAGCAGAGAGGGAAAAGAGAGGGGCAGAAACCTGGCAGAGGAGACCTTGACCTGACAGTCAAACAGGACATGGTGAGAATAGGGGACAAGGAGCAGCATGTATTCCCAGTAGGACACCATGAGAAGGGCGCTTCAGGTCTGTGGTGTCCTCACCAAATCCATAACCTCAGCTTTAGCCAGAGACAACATAAGGCTAATGTAAAGTGAGGGGCAAGCTATGAAACACCCAACAAGCGCTCATCAAATCTGCAAGGCCAGGGGAAGCATGAGAAACCTTCAGGGATCAGTGACTAAAGAGATGTGATAACAAACTGCAATAGGGACTCTGTTTCAGGCCCTGGCAAAATGAGACTGGTCAGAGAGAGAAGCAAGACTCGGGTCTGGGGTTTGGTTCATGGTTTTTACCCCAGCCACAACTCCTGAGATTCAGCCTAGGTACTTGGATCACGGAAGACACCAGTTCGGGGCAAGCAGGGCCAAGGGGATGTGCAGCAGCACTCTGGGCGGCTTCAGTGAGATATCGGTAAGCTGAAAATCATCTCTGAATATATATATATATATATATATATATATATATATATAATAGAAATAGAAGAGAAACATTCCTTCTACTTGCCACGCTGCTCTATGTCTGTTAAGAAACTGCATGTTGAAGGGCCACAGGCACGTGTGCCCCCCTGGAAGCCAAGGGCTTGCATGCTGGCAGCATCCATCAGGCAGACCCCAGGAGCTTACGGCTGGCGAGGAAGCCTTTACCGCAAGGGAGGCTCGGTGATCGATCGCCGCTCCCACTGATTAAGGGTTTTCTTCTGCCAAGGCCCTGATTGTACTGTGCTGTCATTTGTCACATGCTCACTTGTACTTCTACAGGGATCACTGATTTTGAATATATCTGAATCTTCATGTCAAGCTCTTGTCAATAAATATATCAGGAAGATTAAGCATATTGTAGAAATTAAAGTTGGATATGCTCAGTGTACCTGGAGAGATCAGAAAGAGAAGCCTAAAGGAGGGAATATTTGAGCTAGGTTTTTATGATGAGTAAGAGCTCATTGAGTTGAGAAGTATAGAAAGGGTATTCCTAGCCAAGAGACCAGGGTGTTAAAGGGCAGAGACTCAGATCTGTCCAGAAAAGTGCTGTAGAAGATGTGACCAGAAATGCAGCAGAGTTGGTGGCAGGTGGCATCCAGGCCTGGAAAGAGGTGGTAAATCAAGTATAAAATCTGGGACTTGGAAGGATTTGATGCTGGGAACCAAAGGATGCCAGAAAGCTTATCAGTTCTGTAGATACAGGAGCAATTGGAAAGGTCAGGCTGCAGTCTGTAGGGTGGGGACACACCCAAGCCAGGACTTTAGAGTTAAAGTGTGACAGGCATTCTCAGAGACGGGATGGGCCAGCCAGCTCCTCACTGTGCGGGGCTTTCTGAGTCTGGACCAGTTATATCTACATGTAGCAAACAGATAAAAGCTCTTCTTTTTATACGGTGAGTTACAAGACAGAAGCCCATAAGAGCTGATGAATCCCACTGGCAGGGGTCACAGGTCACCTCCCAGTTCAGCATCCTTCCTAACCAGCATGAAAATGTCTCAGGGCCCTCCAAGGAGCACGCAAGTCCAAAGGCAGAGTCAAGATTAGAATTGGTCTCCAGAATCCCATGGCAGAGACCCGACTTCTTGCCACCAACCTCCATTCCAGCCGTCAAAGCTGAATGCCTTGAAAACAATACCTTGGAATGTGTAAGTGATAAGAATGTGGGTGGCTAGAGGTGTTCTTGCCCATGAGAAAGAAAATCATCATGAAGAGATAGAGGTTCATGTCCACCACATCCCCTAGCCCAGGAACAATCAGTCTGGAGAGAAGGATGCCTAAAGGCTGTGGCCAGCAGGAGACAGTCGGATATGCTCCTGTTGGTCACCAGGATTACTTTTCTAATTCGTCAGGAGGCTGTTGATGCTCTTTCGCCCTCCAGGATAGGCTGGACATTGGGGTTTCCAGGACTGGGTTGAGGCCATTGTCACATCAAGGTGTGACAGTGTGGCTCCCCAGTTGGGAGCTGCCCAGAGCCCCAAGATTCCATGTGACCCTGACCACTCCCACTGCACAGACTCTCCCATGGTAATTTACTCATGGACACTCAGCCATTTGCAGATGAAAGGAATAAATTATTTCTCCATCCCCAGTCTTACATCCATTCCACTTTGAAAAGTCAAATCTAATTCAGAATATGGAAGAGCTTATTAAAACTACACACTTACTCTTGGATTCTATGTGTTTGAAATAAAAGGTATTTTTTAATCAAAAGGAATTTCTAATTCACTGCAGGACTCAGCCTGCTGAACTTAATCTGTTTGAAATGCCAGTCCCTTAAATGACATGGGCTGGTAAGTGGTAGAGAAGCCAGTGGCCACCATGGCTGCCCTGGGTCCGCACTCTGGGAGGCCCTGCGCCTTGGAAGAAGTTCACTGAGGCCTACTGCCAGTACATTTAGGCTGGATGTGTTGGAAAATGGGCAGACTCCTAATGAAACTTCCCCAAGGAAATGAAACAGCGGAATCTATTCAGGGAGATGCTTATGGGATCGCACAAGCCAGTTATTCCTCACAGTACAAGAGTGAGGACCATCAAAGAGAGGCATTCAAGATGTAGGCAAGGATAGAAGGATGCAGGGAAGCCTGGTCCTCTGGGAGGAGAGAGACATTCCCCCAGCAAAGAAGCATTTTAACAGACTATTGAAGTCTGTCTATTGTCAGCATCTCATCCCAACTCAAGGATCTAAAATTTTAAGGGGGGTGGGACTTTATTGTGCTGTGTAAACATAATTCCAGGGTAGAGACTTGGATAGAGAGTGGCTCAGGAGATTAGTGAAAAGACAGTGAAAAGGTCCTGAGGCAGGTTTCTCTCCAAACCTGGCTTGGATTTGTTCTCACCAAGCTTCAGGCTGGGGTGAACTTGCCCAGTAAAGAGGATAAGAAGACCTTTTATACCCTATAGCTGGCATCCTTCCAGTTCAACAACTTCAGAGAAGAAAAGGAGCTTTATTCTCAGCAGCACGGAGAAGAGTCCCAGGTCAACCACCAGTCACTTGGCTTGGGTCTGTAACCCCCTAGGCTGTTGCCCAGTGGTAGAACATGGTGAGTGAACAGGGTAGGACCATATGTCCATTGTGTTGTCAGAGGATGCAGGGAGGGACAGCATTTCTAAGCTTTATTTGTTCCCAAGCATGCACTAGCAAGCTTGGTGAGTAGACAGTGGGTCAGGACAAAAAGGGCTGTTCTCGTTGTGAATGCACGGATGAAGAGCATGTATAGTGAGGCAGCACCTAAAAATATTTCTTAGGGAAACAGGCCACGGCACAGGGACATGGTGCTGGGGCGGGGCAGTGGCTGCTACATTGGCAAGGGTGGAAGAGCTTCCTGGGAAGGAAACAGAGGGCATCATGTCGAGGCTGGGAAGAAACCAAGAGATTTCGTGAGTCAGGCACCCAAGACCTGTCGGAGGAGCAGTAAGAGGTCTCCAGGAGGAGCCCAGCAAGTGTGCGGGAGAAGAGCACAATGGAAGAGGTGGGATCTGAAGGTGGAATGGGCAGCTCCTTGGACAGCATCCTAAGGACATTGGCCCTTATGCAGAGAGCAATGCCGGCTGCAGCCCAGAGCCTATGGGAGGAGGCGGCATCCAACCAGTGAGCACACTGTCATCAGAGACGAAAGAATGAATGTCGGGGAGATAGGATGAGGGATGTCCTGCTCAGAGTCCAGAAAGCCACCGTGGAGAGGACAATGCTGTGGGGGAGAGGGCACCCCTACTGTCCAGGGCAACCACTGGTCCACGGGTTGAGCAAGAACCTGAGTTCGAGCAGGAGCTGCATGAGAAGGATGCAGGCGAGGGCTAGCGCGAGGCCAGACTACGCCCCAAAGGGTGCTGATGTCCAAGAACTGCTGCAGAGGCCTGAGAGGGCTCACGCAGTCCATTGTTCCTCTAATCTCCCTTCCTGCCGGGGAAGCTTGCAAATATTAGAATGACCACTCAAGGGGAACATGGTTTGATCTCAGGTTTAACTGAAGGACATTGTGCAAGTGGGAAAATTTAGAGAGAAAAACATTTCCTGGAGACAGTTTAATTTCCATTTCTTTTTTAAAAAATATGGCAGCTGCATATTTCAAATGCAGAGGTAGAATATAGCAAACAGATAACCAATTCTTTTTCCCTCATGGGAAAAGGTAGATGACATTTGGAATTCCTTGTGCAGGTAATAATATTAATGAACATATGCAAAGCACTAAAGTCTGCAAAGTGTTATCCAGATGTTCACATTGTTAGCAGAAGCAGGAGCAGCTGACATGGACTGAAGCTCCAGCGAGCAGGGATCAAGGCTTGGGAAACTGCCTCCTCCCCGCAAACTAGCAGGGGACCCCTGCGATGTGTCACATACTGGCCGATTTGTTGAGGTTGACGGGGCCTCTGATAAGTGCCATGCTAGCTTTAAAGCAGGAAACACAACTGCAGCTCTCTAGCCAACCAAGACAATCATAAAATATGACTACAGAAGGAAGCTCTGACCTTACCTTTGCATTTGAAGAGTGTTTTACAGTTGAAGAAGTACCTCTTTGTACACTAATCCTGATCCTGTGTAGCAGGAATGGAGTCAGGTCTATAGAACTCTGGTGCTTTGCTGAGCAGGTCTTGGCTCCTGTCTTAACATTCTGGACTGCCACATCCAGCACTTCCTTCTACCTGCTTTCTACCTTCCAGTCTTAGGCTACTAGCTGTGTTTTACATTGATTTATCTCAGAAGCAACAGTGAAGTCAGAGCTGTTGGCACTCACCTTAAGATCAGCACGTTGAAACTTAGGTTACATGAACTGCTTCAAGCCCACTGACTGGGTTTGAACTCATGCCCCTGGCTCAGGAACCAACCGGCCTCTTTGGCTACAGTGTGCCTCGCTGTGCCCAGATTGCCTGTGTTCCCATCTGCTGGCCTGGTGTCTGAGATTCTTGAGCTGAATGTGAATGTCATGTTCAGTGGAGGCATTATGTTTAGCCCTCAGCATGATCCCTCAAAGTTTGCTGACAGTAGCTCCACTCTCAGTCATGGAAGTGGACACTCACTAGAACATAAATAGGGCTGTCAGAGTACACATGGGAGATGATGGAAGAGGGGTCCTCTCCTGGCTCAGCCTGGAACCTTGTGTCTTCCAGAAAGGCTTACCAGGCTGCACAGCGACTTCTGAAGAAGAAAACCCAGTGGCGTAGCTGAGGGGAAGTGGTAGAGGGGACAGTCTGTCCCAAGTGGCACATTTTTTGAAATGCTCTAGCCGCTGAGAAAACCATCAGTGCATCCTGGGATTTTCAGATTAGATTCCATGTGAATTGCTATCAACTTCTGCAACATCTTCTCCGAAAGCTGAAAGGCTCCTGGGAGTCCTCGGTATTTCTATGTCCACTGGTGCAAATGGTCTGCCCGCCGCTCAGCTAAATGGGTGCAGAGCCAATCAAAGAGCTCCCGAGGAAGTGTGCGGGGGACTAGGACAGCTAAGTGAGTAAAATGAGCACGACTTAGTGACCCAGTCGGTTCTGTCTTGAGCACTGAGCGTGGGGCAACAGGCTGTGGTTGGGGCAGAGGACCCAGCTCCCCACTGTGACCAGTGTATTTGCCAATGCCACACTCTGTTTCCAGTGTGCAGTACAGTGGTCCTCGCCCCTATGTGGACCTGTGGGACAAGGACAAGGAGAGAAAGCGGTCAACACTCCATCAGCTCAGAGCAGGCCCACAAGACACGCCAGCAGCTGACGGAACAGAAATGGAAACACTTATGTCTGTCAGCTGATGGAGGGAGACAGAAGGTGTTTGCTGTGTGGACAGTACGCACAGCTAAGCCTTCTTCTCTGGCGTGGACTGGCTATGTAGAAGGGCCATGAGCACCCTAACGTTGAACCTGCCTCTTGACCAAGGTGATAGTGTTTGTTGTTGCTTTCATTTATTATCCACAAACAGTCAAAAAGGCGGAAATCTTGAGAGCCCCACAGGAATGATCCCCTTCTTGTTGGACTTCTTTAGAGCCCTTTAGATTTTTCTGTTTGGAAGAAGGAAATTGCTGAGGAGACTCAAAGCTCGAGGCCAGGAACAGGCCAACGGGGGAGTGAAGCCCCCACTTCCCTTACAAGGCTGTTTGGTGTGGAAACTTGTCCACATTCCGCTGGGGTGTTTTCAGTACTCAGACAGCATGGCTCACAAATCTACTACTTACTACCATAATTAATTAGAAGAAGAAATGTTTTCTGAGGTCAGAAGGGCTGGCCATGTTATTAAACCACAGGACACTCACCATGTGGCCAAGTCTTTATTAAAGCCCTCAGGATTGGAAAAGGGTCCCCATTTTTCAAATCAAGACAGGAAAGTGGAGGTTAGACAGCAAGCTCACAGGCAGGAGGTGGACCAGTAAACAGCGTCAGGGGAGGACCTACTGCCTCCCACGTGCACACATGTGCACTCCGCCCCAGGGTCTTCTCTGCAGTCAGTTCTGACACATTGGGCACACACATTTCTGGAAGAAACTTGAGTCTCAGGCTTGGTACTGTTAACTGTAGGCCTCTCAGGCTTTGGCATATTCATCTGAGTTAAGGGGCCTAAGTGGCTGAGCAGGACACATTTCTCTCTGTCTCTGTCTCTCTGTCTGTCTGTCTGTCTGTCTGTCTGTCTGTCTCTCTCTCTCTCTCTCTCTCTCTCTCTCTCTCTCTGTGTGTGTGTCTCCTCCTTCACTGTCTCTCTGTCTCTGTGTGTCTCTCTCTGTCTCTCTCTATCTGTCTCTCTGTCTCTCTCTCTGTCTCGCTGTCTCTCTTTCTGTCTCTGCCTCTCTGTCTCAGTCTCTCTCTATCTCTATCTGTCTCTGTCTGTCTCTCTATCTCTCTGTCTCTGTTTCTCTCCCTCTGTGTCTCTCTGTCTGTCTCTGTCTGTCTGTCTCTCTCTCTGTCTCTCTCCTTCTCTGTCTGTGTCTCTCTCTGTCTATCTGTCTCTCTCTGTCTCTCTCTCTCTCTCTCTCTCTCTGTGTCTCTCTCTCCCTCTCTGTCTGTGTCTCTCTCTCCCTCTCTGTCTGTGTCTCTCTGTCTGTCTGTCTGTCTGTCTCTCTCTCTCTGTCTCTGTCCCTCTCTGTCTGTCTGTGTCTCTCTTTGTGTCTCTGTCCCTGTCTCTCTCTGTGTCTCTCTGTCTCTCTCTCTCTCTCTCTCTCTCTCTCTCTCTCTCTCTCTCTGGAATGGTTCCATGTCTCCATTGCTCAAACACTGAACTTGAGTGACTCACCCACTCCTACACCCCCAGAGCCCCACTTCACTGCCCTGAGGGTCCTCACTCCTTTTCTCTCCTCCTGTCTGGCTCTTGCCAATGCTCCCTCAGAAAAATACCCCTCAGATCCTACCACTCCCCTGCTAACACCCGCTGGTAGATGGTAATAGCCACAGAACGGATCAGCGAGCTCCCAACAGGGCTTCTGAAATCCACACAGCCTGGCACCCTTCCCTCCCCAGTCTGCTGGCGGCACATACCTTGGCTAGAACAGCACTTCACTGTCCAAGGCTACAGGCCCTGGGCGTCCTGCCTCTAAGCTGGTTCTTCCTCCTCCCAGAACACTTAGGAAACCCTTGTCATCTTCCCAGACCTCTTTGCCTGCCAGCTTCTCTGTCCTTCAAGATTGAGTCCCAGTGAGGCTACTGCCCAATGGAAAGCCACACTGTCCCCAGAGGTGTGGAGGTAGGTGTCACAATACAGGCTGCTTGTGGCCCCTGACTCTCAAGTACTTGACGCATGGTGACACCCCTGTGTCTTCCCATCCCACCCATGAGATGTCAAAGCTCTGGAGCAGTGCTCACCAGCCCAGCATTGCTTTTCAGAGTCCTATGGCTGCAGGGCTGGGACCCAGAGTCTGTGCTTTGGGCAATTGTTGTCTGCTGTCTGACATTTGAAGACCATTGTTCTAATGTAGGTTAGGCCACAGCTCACCTCCAAGTAGGTTCTCATGATGGATCATGAAGGTGACTAAAATCTCTTTTAGAGTTCTCTCAATCTTCTGTGCTTCGCCGCACCTTCTCTGCTAAATTAAAAGGGAAACATCAGTGGCCACGCTCTCTAATGCCAGCTTTCTCCATGCACAAATGTCTTCTTCCCTAGCTGAAGGGGAAGAGGGATCCAGGAGGTTTCCACTGCTTGTGCCTGGTCCTTCTTCTTGTCCCAGGCTGTTCCAATGTTCCCGGGTAGCCCACAAATCTCCCTAACCAAGGCAAGAGGCAAAGTCTGGAGGACACACAGAGAGACATTTCGGGTTATTTTAAAGGATGAGCTTCCTTAAACAGTTACTAATATGAGGAAAGAGAATATTCTCCATGACTACAGATGCCTGCAACTAATTAACACTTGGCAAGTCTGGAACTGCAGCACCAGGGGGCAAGATCGCTAATAAAATGACTGATGGTCCGCGGAGGAAGGAGATAAGCACCAACCAAAGAGCTGTGTCACCAAAGGCCCATCCCACATGACTCGTGGACTCCGGGCTTGGCACACACTGCTCCACATAATCTTCTTTATGAGCTCCCATCCCACAAGTGAGGGAACTGAATGTGTGAGAAGCTAATATGTCACCCAAGGTAATGAGACCAGCACACCACAGGAGCAAAACTAGAGATGTTCTTCTCTGCTCTGCAGCCCTCTCTACCAGCTGTTTAAGCTGGGACTGGAGCAGGGCAGGTCACTAGGCAGAACCCACCCCCTGCATCATGGGGTAAAGGCTGAGGTGGGCCCCTCTCTGGGCCTCAGCTTCCATTCTTGGCTGTTGTGTAGTAGGATTTCCTCGCATTCTCACAGAACTGGACTCCTGGTATGCTAGGGCAGGAGGCTCCCAAGTTCTAGCCTAGCCGGGGAAACTTGGAGAGGAAATAGGGAGATCTTGTCTCAAGATAAAAAATAAAAAGGACTGGGGATGTGGCTCAGTGTGAAGTCCTTGAATTCAGTTCTCAAAACTGCAAAAGAAAGGGTCTCGCTCTGGGGCCCAATGGCCTGGATTGCCCTTCAGCCTGGCTCTGCCCTCTCTTGACTGCATGGGGGAGAGCCCCACACCTCTTGTGGATTCTACTCTGCTTTCGAGGTCAAGTTTCCTGCCATTCTTGCAAGTCCTGCAGCACCGCAGAGAATGTCACAAGGGCTTGAGGCCGATGACAAAGCAGGGTGCTGACCAAGCTTCCTCCTTCTGTCACTGTCACACTTCTCTGTTGGTTCACATGCAGAGGTTACAAGTAGGACAGCTTACAAAGGAGCCTGTGTGAGTGAATGAATGAATGAATGAATGAACCAACAAATGGATGGACAGATACAAAGCCCAACGATGCTGGAGGTTCCCAGGTCCCTCTCTCAAGCTTTGTAACTGGGATTGTGTTGAACCCTGGAGAGCTCTGTACACGGTGTGGTATGAGGAGTGGCACTGTCTCTGCCACAGCCCAACTTTCCCGGAGACACATAGAGCCACACTGCAGACATACACACTACTGGTTACTGTGTTGGTCTATACTCGTCATTGACAGGGCCCTTGCCATTGCAAAATTCCTTCACATATGGTTCTACCATGTGTGTGACAGCTTCAGGGCATGGAAAGGTCCACTTCAGTGACCACATCATCTTTGTCCATGCACTTTGAGGCCCAGCAAACTGTCACATATCCATAAATGTCAGCTTCCATGGCACTTCCTCTGGAAAGCTCCAACTGTCACCTGGGCACTTCACCCCACCCTCCTCTAGAGCCCCATTTCTCCTCTGGAGCCCTACCTTCCTCTGGAGCCCCACCTTCCTCTGGAGCCCCACCCTCCTCTGGAACCCTGCATTGCTACCACCCCAGGGGAGGGTTTCCCACATCCTTGGCACCTTCGTGATCATTCACAGCCCTTCCCACTGGGCAAAGAGCAGCCCTGGGTCAAGGGCTCAGTGAGTCCTCGAAGGAGGGAGGAGGGCCTGATGACTAAGTGGAGACTGAGTGCATAGGCTCCCTGTTTCTCTTTAGCTAAGCATATTTATCCACGATCCCACATGTAGCTAACTTCCTGCCTCCTGACCTCTCTGAGCAAAGCAGCCCATCCTGTGCTCAGAATGCAGCAACAATGAGGCCCCACAGCGCTCCTGAGCCTGTGCTGAGGACAAGGGACATAGCAGTGAGCAGGGGAGGTGAGGCCTTTCCTCGTGGAGTTTCTGCCTGGCCATAGGACAGGGTACTACTCCCACATAGTTGGGGACCTCTTGACGTCTGTCCCTTGAAATCGCCTAAGAAGCAGCATCATGGCTCGCTCCTCTTCATACCCACCCCAGCTTGGTGCGTGGGGCATGCAGGTGTGCAGTAAATGATGGACAGTACACGAGTGTACTGGTCAGCTGTTCAAGGCTGGAAACTTGGAATATGTGATTTCAAGGAGGAAGACCTTATTTAGGGTCTCGGTTTCAAAGGTTCTAGCCCATAGATGGCTAGTTCCACGACAAGACGTTAGTGGCAGAGGATGGGGGTGCATGGCACAGCAGAGGAAGGCTGCTCACCTGAAGAAGGCCAGAAGCAGAGAGAGCAGGAGGAGAGAGAGAGAGAGAGAGAGAGAGAGAGAGAGAGAGAGAGAGGCAGACAGACACAGAGAGACAGAGACAGACAGAGAGAGAGATAGAGAGAGAGACAGAGACACACACAGAGAGAGAAGAAGAGATGGACAGAGACAGAGACACAGAGACACAGAGAGAGACAGAGACAGAGTGACAGAGAGAGACAAAGATACAGAGAGAGGGAGAGAGAGGGAGAGAGACGGAGAGACAGACAGAGAGAAAGGAAGAGAGACAGAGAGAGAGGAAGAGAGACAGAGATGGAGAGACAGAGCTCTTCAATGGGCAAATCCATAGGTAAGGACAGTGGGAACATGATCTGATCCCCTTCCTAAATCCCCACCCCTGAATACACATACCTCTTGATGGACATTTTTGTCTTAAATGTAACAGAGGGTGAGCAGGCAGACACACATCAAAGTCAGGGTCCTCTCTTTCCCTCTATTTCCGGGTCATTTCCAGGGCCTGGACTAACCTGAAACCATATTCTCTAACATTCCAACAATCTCAGGTAGCACCCCAAGCAACGATACCTGTATTCATCAGTACTTTGACTATTCACGCTCAAGACAGGAGCATTAATAAAACCCTTTGTACATGTGTGCGACTGTGTGTGTGTGTGTGTGTGTGTGTGTGTACACTTCCATACCTCACATTCACTCAAAATTGTCACCAATTTATTTGTAAAATGTAGCAATGTGCCCCGTGATCAAAATAGCTCACATGAAGACTTAGCAATCAAAATAAAGAATAGTAACTGTATCAGCCATGTTCAGGCCACTTCAACAAAGCTATCCTTACATATAGCACATACACAAATACACACACACACACACACACATGCACGCACACATGCACACACATACCAGGTTTGGAAGTAGATCTCACCTCAATACTAGAGACAAATACCAGCTCATGCCAAGACAATAAAGCAGAAATTCTTCTTCCTCTTTTCTCAGCACTGCCCTGGAGGACACAGAGGAAGCCAGGGACAGAGGCCAATGTTCTAATAGCCCAGACTCTGCTTCGCTCCCAGTATTTGCATACACTCAGGAAAGATCACTTCACCTTTCTGACCTTCAATCCCTTTGTCTGCAAATCATTAAAGGAATAAATTAGGAAATCCAGTTCTACCTTTTTTCCTTCACTGGTGCATTTGTATATGTGCTCTGAGTGTGTGTGTGTGTGTGTGTGTGTGTGTGTGTGTGCATTTGTATATGTGTATTCATGTGTATACAAAAAAGTACATTCTGGAGACAAGAGAAGCATTCAGTATGATAAACCAGAAATAAAGAGATGAGTGAGACTCTAGTGTGGGCACAGGAATTGTGAAATGAAAGCCTATAACCTACATGGCCATAATGAAGTTATTTAAGCTTACTCAGCCCCACTTTACATAAAATGGAAATAATATGTTGTATTTGACTTCAGGACCTGTAGCTGTCAGACACCTCTCTTCTTGACCCTAATTTCACATCTACAATGGCCTAGAACCCTGTGGTTTCCAGGCCAACAAGGTATGAATACGAAACTGAAAAATGAAGCAGAACTCCTTCAAATGACAAAAATGTACACAAAGTCACCTCTGTGTTGAGGTGTGGAGAGGATGATCTATGAGTTACAGCAGTTGGAAGTCTCAGGCTATTTACAATGAGCTGCAGCCCCTACGAATTCTGAACATGTACAACAACCTCAATCTGGCAATTTCACCCCTACGTATGTTTGCCCAAGGAATATGCTAGAAAACTCTAAGGACCACTTGGCATCCCTGGGAATCCCCAAGTGTCAGTCCACCGCAGAATGAACAAGTGGATTAATCATGCAATCTTCACACCACAGAGCATCAGAAGCACTAAGCACACAACCTCTCCAACCACGCAGCACCGAGGTGCTGAGTTAACCCCCATAAACAATATGTTGATTTAAAGAAGTCAAGCATGAGATTCTGTGATTGCATTCAAATGAAGCACAAAAAAGAGAAAAAAATAATTTAAAAAAACCCCTAATCTACATTACTAGCATGGGAGGTGGGTCTTAGGACTAGTTGGGGTAGTTAGTTGGAGTGAGGTGACATGGGAGCTTCGTGGTGTGTAGGTTACCATTATGTCTGGGGCTGGGGGGTGCACACTGGCTCCATGGTGCATTCTGTTCCTAAAATTCATCAAGCTACACATTCACTTAAGACAAATGCACTTCTCTGTATGTTTGTGGTGCTTTATATTTTACTGAAGGAAGAAAGAAAAGGGAGAAAGGAAGGAAAAGGGGAGGGAGGCATGATGGAAGGAAGAAAAGTAGGGAGGAAGGAAGGAGGAAGAGATTTCCACCAAAGGAACCACACTGAGATTGAGAGCTCACATTTTCACGGACAGGATGCATGCTAGAAGACGATGGAATGACATCCTTAAATTGAAGAGAAAATATTCTGGGGGAACTAGAAGTCCATATAAGCCATAGAAGTATTATAAAGAAGGTGATGGAAAATGTTTGCAGGAAAACAAAAGAAAAACAGAATCACACCATTAGAAGTATGCTTTACTAAAGAGGAAAACAACACTGGGGACAAGTGTGGAGGAGGCAGAGTGAAAGAAGAACAGAGAGGATAGATATAAACAAAAACCAACTTGTTGATTAGCCATTACAATTTGTGGCTGTAAAAATAAATGTTGGGCTGGGGAGATAGCTCAGTGGGCTAAGTGTCTGCCTGGAAAGCACAAGGACCCAAGTTCGATCCCTGGAACCGCATTTCAGTGCCTAGCAGCCACTGAAACCGAGCATGGTGGTGCATGCCTATAATCCCAGTGCTGAGGAGGCTGAAACAGGAGGGTCACGATGAGTCTGACCTGAGTAGTGAGAAACTGTACCAAATACATACAAGAAAAATAAATAAATGAGGAGGCTGAATAGATAGCGCAGTAGAATAAGCACTTGCCTGGCAAGCACAAGGGCCTGAATTCAATCCCCCATTCTGCCAATAAATAAATAAATAAATAAATAAATAAATAAATAAATAAATAAATGTTGGATGAAAATGCAAACAAAGAAACCAAAGAAAGGAGCAAGGACAGTGCTGCAGGGCTAGGGCTGTAGCTCAGGGGTACAGCACTTTCTTGGCATCCCGAGGCTCTGGATTCCATCTCCAACATTTCAAAGAAAAAAGTAGGATATTGCTGGTGTGACCGCGTGGCCTGTTGCCTCCCTTGCGGGAGAACAGAAACCTGTGTCCCTCTAAGGATGGTGGTGATAAGCATCAGTCCCCTTGGCTGAGATATTTTCATTTTCTTTAATTTATGTATTTGATACCGGGTCTTGCTATGCAGTTCAGACTCAGAGTGATCCTCCCACCTCAGCCTCCCCTAGTGCTGGGCTTACAGGCGAGCGCCACCATGTCCAGTTTTGGGGCTGGCACAGCATGCTGTATTGGGGATAGAACTCAGGTCCTTGTGCTTGGCAGGGAGGTGCTTAGACCACCAAGGTGTCTCCCCAGCCCTCCTCAGCTGAGATGTGACTATAATCCTGGCTGCCAGGTTTGGTGCTAGCGCTGCACAGGAAAGATGCATTTTACACTTCTTAAGTACCTGGAAATTAGGGTACTTGCAGTGTAGAAAACTGCAAAGGCACTAAACAGAGCTTCATGGCCAAGATAACGGCTGGGACTTGCTCCTCCATCTCCTCCACTCCAAAGGCTGCCCCCAGAACCTCCAGCACAGAAGCTACGTGCATGATGGGAAATTCATGTGGGTCTGCCCTACTGGGATTGGTCCATGCGTTCTCTGCTTACCCATGAATCTGCGGGGTCTCTGAATAGATACATGAAATGGTTAGACTTAGAATGTTAGAATGTTTTGCTAATTTAACAGTGCTTTTCTCCATTAATTAAGTAAGGTAGTTGAGATCCAGAACATTTTACACTTACCAAAGGTGAGAAAAAGCCAGGGTGGAGTAGGCTGGGATCTGCACTGGCCAAGGGCTCTCTTCTTTCCTCCTAGCCAGTGCAGACATATCACAAAGCCCACACTGCTCACCAGGAGGATGGCCTGAAACCTGTTGTTAAAGGCTGTCTCTCTATTTATAACATGGGTGACTTCTAACTCCTGCTTCACAACAAAAGCGGCGGGAGTGATTTGGGGGATTTCTAGCCACCCTGTACTTCCTAATGTCTGCCAAGGGCTTCTCTGTGAAGCAGGAGATAGGAGGAGGCAGAGTGGAAGAGAAGTGGGATTCCACACCGACAGAATAAGGGAAAGGAAGAGAAAGACACATCGAGAATCCCTAAAAGGGAGGGCTTGGCATCGGTCCCCGGTCCCCGAGTCTCGGGTAATCAAGGTGGCGACTCTGTCCTTAACACACACGTCCATCAAGCGGCACTGGCCTCTGCATGCCACGGACACCACGTGAGATGAGACAGGCACATGCGCAGAAGCAGGGTCGCGGTGACGGGCCTTTGCACCGCAGGCCTTTATCACCACAGGTAGGTTGCATCATGCCTTGTCTGTTTCCATCATCTTAGCGTTCCTGGGAGGGCGGATTCGCATTTCAGATGCGGGTCCAGCCCTGCTGCTTGTCCACACACGTTCAGTCGGGCTCCGGGAAACTGCACCTTTTCACCTGAAACTGATTCATGGTCAACCATGTCTGGAATCTTCTATAGGCATGGCCATGAGGAGGCGGGACACATCCACCTCCTCACCCTTTCTTTCCTCCCCTTTCTCAGCCCTGTGGGGCTCATCATGCTGCTTGGGGTGAACTACTGTGTGTGCAGTGAAGTGAACTGCAGACCACTGGTTGTGTGGCTGCAGAGGAGTCCATGCGCCGGGCACGCGGGACATCTTTCCCTGCTTGCTGCTTCTGCCTCAAAGCAGCCCAGCAGGGAGGATACAGGGCTCGTTTTTCCTGTTCAGTGGGAAATGATCCATGGAATTCCAGTAGGGTCTGATAGAGTGAGAGGGAAAAAGAAAAGAAAGGAGATGAGAGAGAGAGAGAGAGAGAGAGAGAGAGAGAGAGAGAGAGAGAGAGAGAGAGACAGACGGAGACAAAGACAGAGTCTCAGAGCCTTCCTGCTTGCTTTGTCTGCTGAGCTGTTAGATTGAGCAGAAGACGTGGACAAACACGTATCCATTAAAACTGCTCGTCAAGTGGGCAATCTGTGCAGGACTTGCAAGAGCGGGCTCCAAAAGGCCAGAAACTAGGGCAGGGCCTGGTGTTATTCATTACCACAAGCCACTGCCCTAACCCACTTCAGGCTCATCAGGCGTGTTAATGAGACGTTTGTTGAACTGAACTAAGCGGGAAAAGTTTAAAAGCTGCCCCCCCCCTCCACTGCATACTGGAGATCAATCCAGGCACACGTAGGCCAAGCCAAGTCAAATCCCAAGTTCCCAACTAGTTACTGAACTCCTATTAGGGATCGGAAAGTATAGCCCTCACTGTTCCCTTCTTAATTCAAGTGTACCACGTAAGTCCCTGCACATGCTGGGAACTGGGCTGGGCTCCGTTATGAAGGGATAAGATCAGAAGCCCGGCCTTCCAAGCACGAGATGGTACATGCACAGCTGAGCCTGCTGAGGCACAATGAGATGCCCTCCTCACTGGGGCATTGGGAGAGAGGCAGGTCAGCTGCGGTCTCACCCCAGCGCAAGTTCAGGAGTTGAAAAGAGAAAGGAAAAGAAAATGAGTGCTGGCCAGACTTCACTGGGTTCCTAGCCTCCAGCTGGGCACGATCTCCAAGGCCTTTCACAGGCAGGAATTTTCCTCCGTTGGAAGATAAGGACATAGAAGCTCCAAAAGGTGAAGCTCCAAGAGGTGAAGGCTCAAAGTCACTGAAGCAGAATGGAGCAGATTCATGCTTTAATTTGTAGTTTCCCTGGCATAGGCAGCAGAGCACAGGGTAGGAGGGGAATGGTGGGGTTGGGAACCTAGCCCAGTGGCATGTCCTGCAAAGAATTTGTGCTGTATCCTCAAGGAAGACTGCAACTCAGCAGCCCAGGACTGGGGTTGTGATGAGTCTTTTTTAAAAATGATCATTTAATACATGTATTTATGGAGGTATAATTCATACACCGTGAATTTAATCAATTCAAAGTATGTAAGTAACTCATTTGATTTTGGTATATTTGGAAATGGACACCTCCCACCATGAACTGTTAGAATAGTTCATCCCCAGGGCTGGGAGATAGCTTGGTGGTCTAAGCATTTGCCTGGCAACCTCAAGGACTCAGGTTCGATCCCTAGTACTAGATGTCATGCCAGTCCCAAGCAGTGCCAGGCACCAAAACTGGGCATGTTGGCACATGCCTGTAACCCCAGCACTGGGGAGGCTGAGACAGGACAATCACTACAATACTGAGTTGCATAGCGAGACCCTGTACCAAATGAACAAATAAATTAAAAAATAAAAAATAATTAAGAATATTTCATCCCCATGAAAAGAAACCCCTCACCCACTTAGCAATCCTTCCCTGTTCCTACTCATACCCAGGCACAGCTGGCCACCAATCTGTGCTGTGTGTTCCAGCTTTGTCCATGTAGTGACATATAGCAATGTATGATTGCTTTTTATTACGAATACTCTTCCATTCACCAAACATGCCAAATTGTGTTACCCACTCATTAGCTCGTGGTTGTTTCCACAACGGACATTCACACGTAAGTGTCCATGCATTTGTATGTTGTAACTTCCCTTGGGGACACAGCTAGGGGGAGAATCACTGGACAACTCTATTGAACACTTTGTAGAGCAGCCATCCTGTGTCCCATCCTGTGGCTGCACCACTTTATGTTCTCAGCAATGAAGGTTCCACTTGTCACTGCTCTGGCTTCTGTCTTCCTGATCCAAGCCACCCTAGTATCTGTATAAAATGATTTCTCACTGTGCTTTTGATTTGTATGCTTAATGATAGTAGGCTAATGATATTAGGCATCTTTTTGTGTTTGGGCCATTTATCTATCTTATTTGAAGAGCTATCTGTCTTTATTTTCTCTCGTTGCTGGGACAAATACCCAAAACTCAAAATAAAGAAAGGAAAGGTTTATTTAGTTCACAGTTGCTGGAGGTTTCAGTCCATACTCAGCTGGGTCTAAGGCAGAGCAGCACAAAACAGAAGGCAATCTTTCATGGTGGCGGCAAAGAGCAAGAGCACAAGGGACAGCTCAAGCAGCAGCTCAAACAGCTAGCGTCTCTTCCCATCTTACACTGTAATGTAGATTACCTGCCCCTGGTCAGGTGCAGCATCCACACCCGCAGTAATCAATCACAAACTCCAGAAGCCGCCCCAAGACTGCATGAAGCTTTGGGGGGACACCTAGACACAAACCATACCAATATCTAATCACATTTTTTATCCATTTTACATTAATTTGTTTTGTATTAAGTTGTAAGAGTTCTCTACATAACCTTCATACCTCAGATACATGATTTGTAAAATTAATTAATTAATTTATTTATTTATTTATTTATTTTGCGGAACCGGGGATTGAACTCAGGCCCTTGCGCTTGCCAGGGACACACTTATTCCACTGAGCCATCTCCCTGGCCCCCTGTAAATATTTTTTGTCTCCTGCAGATTGTCTTTATTTTCCTGATGATATAATTTATGCGACAAATTTTTAAATTCTCATGACAAATAGTTTTTTCTTTTCTACCTATCATATGTTTAATTTTTCCTCACTTTTTTACTGCATGTATTCACTGCACATTGGCTGTGGAGGTTAAAGGGCTTTGTGAGCCATAAAGAGCAGCAAGCTCAAGTCTAGAGAGGGAGTTCTACAGTAACCACCCTTCTACCTTCTACCAACCTTGCTGGGCCAATTACTAAGCATATGAACCTCATTAAAATAAGATAGAGACTTTCACAAAGGCCCTCCTTCCCAGGGGTTTGGGAAGGCTGAAGCACATGTGGATGCGTGTTGGCAGGAATGCAAGGGGGGCGGAACATCCTTATCCATTCTGATGAATACTGTGGCCCAGGCACACAGCCTCAGAAGCCTAAGGAGTGCTTGATGATTACATTCTCACAGTGCCACATTCTATTAAATATTTCCAAATACTTGAAAGACCTAGCTAGCTCAATTCCCAGAAAGAATGGGTCCTTATTTTCTTCTTTGATCTCCTGATCTCGGTACTACATCATTTAATGAGTGGAAGAGATAGAGAGACTCACATCCTGTTACAGGCAGCCTAAGGATATCATTGAAATGAGGAGAATCTTCTAGATTGGGACTTGCTGGCCAGACCTAACGTACAAAAGCCCACAAACCTGTGAGGCAGTGCGCTGGGAGCTCTTGCTCCACTTGGACTCCACCTTTATACCTGGCCACTGACCTCAATGACTGTCACTCTAGTGAGGTCCGAGACCCCCGCCATGGTAAATAACACAATCTCAAGCATGGTGGAAAGTTACTGTCCTCAGGAGCCTTGTCCCAGGAGTAGCAGAACCAGTGGGCATGTCCTCCTCCATCTGGTCCTGTCCCCCATTCAGCAGGCATTCCCAGGGCCAGGGGCAGGGGCTGCCAAGTGTCCCGTCAGATAGTCCCAGGAGATGGAGCCCTCAGCACCCCACTCAGTGATGTGACACCAATTTGTTCTACCTCCTTCCCCACCTTCCTCTTGTTGTCTCTCTTGGATAGCTTCCCTGGGACCATCCACCATGGCTTCAAGGAACCCAGGCTGGGACAGCAGGATACTGGGTGTGATTCCTGCTCTCTTCACCAACGCTTGTGATGGCCAAAAGGAGGGAGAGGGAGACAGGAGCAGGGAGGGAGTTAGCACCAGGTGGGGCTATAGGAATTTGGACCAAGACAGCTATAGGGGAGACTCAGAGGAGCCAGTCATGTAGGCTTGCCGGGCTCTCCGCTGCCAATTCCACACTGGTGGCCGGGGTGGGGGTGGGGGGTCACTTACTGTCTTCCTTCTCATCTGTCCACTGTGTCTAGTGTTAAACGCTGCAGTCACAAGGCTTGAAAGTGCACTAAGTGTGCTAATATCTGGGAAATACGTAGAGTAGGTCCTAAGCACTTGCATGTATGCAGTAAGCATGCAAACCTACACATGATTGTCCACCCGAGAACACTTACTCCGAAAGACCAGGGCTTTCACCGAGCCATGGATTTCCTAAATGAAAAGTTTTTTAATGTATTTTAGTACAGGTTCTATCAGGTCACACTTTGTAGACTGGACTCCTAGTGACCCTCTTGTTTTCAGCCTCCCAAGTGCTGGGATTACAGGCATGCACCACCATGCCCAGTCTCAATTGCCATCTACGCATGCCCTGGGGTCGAGGCCAGCACAGCAGGCCTGGGGATCGAACCCTGGCTGCTGCATTGTACCTAAGCACATGCTTCAGTCTGCTGAGCTATCTGAAAAACTAAAAGTGTGAATGACAACCTTCCAGGACCTGGTTCCCAAGAAAATCCTGGCACAACCATGAGTCCAATACTTTGCACCTGAGGAATGGGCTCAAAATATGTACAAATGAATGAGGCATAGTGTTGTAGGCCTGTAATCCCAGCACTCTAAGAGGTGGAGGCAGAAGGACCACAAGTTGAGCCCAGCCTGGGCAATTTAGCAACTTAGCGAGATACTGTTTCAAAATTTAAAAAATTAAAATTAGAAAGGGGCTGAGGATAAAGCTAAGTGTGAAGATTCTGGGTTCAACTTCCCACAAAAATTAGATAGATAGATAGATAGATAGATAGATAGATAGATAGATAGATAGATAGAATGCTATCATTAGTCCTTACAAGAGCTTCATGGGATTAGGAAGACGTTTCATGACATAATTCTGAACACATAAGTGCTTTTGTGAGGTTTTTATCTTTTTCAATAGGCTATCTCTGTGTTATCATGAAATCCTTCATACTTTATTAAAGAAACAACTGCAGAAAATAAACATATGGTTTGTCACCTTCACAAGGGAAGAATTTCAGAGCCTTGGAATTGCCTCTATAGCCTGGGAGGAGGGACAGGAAGAGAGGTCATGGGGTGGGGGACAGACTGGGATAGACAGTCGCACACCCGCATCGGTCCTTGTCGCAGGGCTTGTTTCTGCAGAGTTCCCTTCCTCCGGTCCAAGCTCATGACATTTGCTGTGAGGGGTTTCAGTGCTGTCACACTGTCTCAGAGAGTGACACTGGCATATTTTCTTTTACCTTAGTATCACAGGGCTGGACGTTGCTCATGGGAATTGATCCCTGAATCTTTTCATCTTGACACAAGGCCCTGCCACCTACAGGTTCCAAGTACCACCGTTCTACTTCTGTGGACCACTGAAGGAGCCCTTCTTTGAGACAGCAGAATGTGGCAGTCTTTCCACGTGGCAGAGGTCGTGATGGGCTTGCAGACTCAGAGCCATGCCATCCATGAGCGGATGGATGTGCTGTCCTATTTAAATCGTGTTTAAGCATCTTTCTAAGGCCCTCTTGTTGGCATTGATACCTGTCTCAGTTACTCTTCTCTCACTGATGGGACAAAATACCTGACACCCAAAATTAAGGAAGGAAAGGTTTACTTAGCACTCAATTAGTAGAGGTTTCAGTCCATATTCAGCTGGCTCCAAGGCAGAGTGGCACACAGCAAGGGGCAGCCCTTCATGGTGGTGGAAAACAGCAAAGATCCAAGAGAGGAGCAGCAGCTGCGGCACCTAACAAGCCTCTGTCCCCTCCTTACATTTGTATGCAGATTATCTGCCCCCAGATATGTGTAGCACTCACAGCCGTAATCCCAACATTGGATCAAGAATTAACCACAAACTCTAGAAGCTGTCCCATGACTGCATGAGGCTTTGGGGGGACAAGACACAAACCATAACAGCATCCATCAGTAAAAGATGGGACACAGCCTGTTCCCTCATGCAGCATCAGTGTCAGAATGGACACAGAAGCTAACAGATCCTTCTACCCACAGCCTACCCTACTCCTGAAGAGGCAGCACTCTACCAGCTAAGCACAGGGCCAGCACTGAGCTTGGCAGGTGTAATGGCTGATACATTGTGTGGACTTGAGAAGTTTAGAAGTTTAACTCAGCAGGGAGCCAGAATACTTACTCTTTAAACACCCTGAGGTTGAGGAAGAGGAGGGCAGGGAGGAGGTGTGGTGGGAGAGCTGGTTTACAGCATAAGAGAGGAAACCCACCCCCTTCTTGCTCTTGTTGCTTTTGCTGCCTTCTGCTACCTTGACCTGTTGCTCCACTGTCCTGATACCCTGCCTTGAAGGCAACTGACGGTGGACTAAAACCTCCACAAACGCTGAGTTAAGTAAACATTTCCTTCCTTAATTTTGTGCATTGGGTATGTTGTCTCAGCAACGAGAGAAAAGAAACCAACCAGCAGGTACTCAGGGCTGTACACGGGCTCTGGGATGGGCACGAGGCTACTCAGTGCCGGGCAGGGGCTCTGTGTTGGCACCAGCCGGGCAGTGGACAGAGGATGAAGCCAAGACATGAACTCTGCTCCTGAGGATATCGAATGAGTGCTAACCTGGGGCCTCATATGAGGTGCCATGGAAGGAGGAAGACAGCAGTGTGACAGGGGCTGACAGCTAGTTCTACGGAGGAGAGGAGCTGAGTTCCAGCACAGAAGGTCACTGCTGGCTGGAAGAGGTGGTAAGGAGAAAAGAACGCACAGAAGTGTGGAAACAGAAGGGCGCCAGGACAAGCAGGCTTCGTAGGAGTTTGCCACAGCCGGGCATCACCCGTGTTGGGAGCGGAATGAAAAAGGAACAGGACTGCGGGTGGGGGAGTCAAGCCTACCCAGGACAGTGTAAAGAGCTGTCACCTTTACTTCTCAGAGGTCAGGGAGTTGGGGAAGCACATGCCGAGTGGCCAGCTCAGGTCTAGCTATGCTGCTGCTGCTGCTGCTGCTGCTGCTGTTCAGCTCCTTTCCTTCTTCCTCCTCCTCTCTCTCCTCCTCATCTTCCTCCTCCTCTTCATTAAATGATCCTTGTGGATTATAGTACATTAGTTCATTTACCTGTTTTGTACAGACTGTTGTACCATAGGTTCCCTTGGACAGGACTCCTGTGTTCGAAGTCACAGTCCTGCACGTGCGTGATGCTGCACCCGAAGGCGCCATCACTGAAGGTGGCCATCATAGCCTTGGACCAAGAGGTCGGCGTGCTTTATGCCACATCCTCGTGGCCCCCAGTCCACAGCAGGGAGCACAAGCTGCTGGAGCAGGCAAGGGAAGAACAAGGCCACAAGCCCAGGGGCCCTTTTCTCCATCCTGGGCATGTCTTTTTTACTCTGAGCTTGCTGTAGCCAGATAATTTGACTTATAAAGAGACAGAAGCTAATCCTAGTTCAAATGCAAGGAGAAGGAAAGGAATTCAACAGAGACATGTGGTTTCATGTATGCAGTAGTGCCTTGCTACTTCATGGTTAGACTTACGTGGACTCACTGTCTCTCAGGTTTTTAAAAAATATGAATCTAAATTATTTATCATGGATTTTTCACTATATTGCAGGATTTTGCAGTACTATACACTATGCATATACTCCTAAAATCACATAGGTTTACGAGTTTACAAAATAGTTAAGAACACTATAAGTGTTTTCAAAAGTGTGGGAAAGGTTTATTAGATTGTGGGAAGGGTTTGTAAAGCCTTAAAATATATATAAATACTAAAATATGATGTTGCTACTTCGCTGATTTTCATTTATGGCAGGAGTGTTGGAAACATAACCTTCGTGATAAGTGAGGGATGACCGTATAGCTGAAAGAAAAGTTTAGCAGGGCTGGGGAGATAGCTTGGTGGTCTAAGCACCTGCCTGGCATGCACAAGGACCCGGGTTCGATCCCTGGTACCACATGCCGTACCAGCCCTGGAACCCTGGGTGCGCCAAGCTCCCCAAAACCGGGTGTGGTGGTGCACACCTGTAATCTCATTGCTGTGGAGGCTGAGGTAGAAGGATCACTGCAGCTGTGAACTGCGTGGAGAGACCCTGCAACAAACAACAACAACAAAAAGTTTAGCCATCAGGTCTTAATAATAAACAACGTCATGATAACTGACAAAAACCTTACAGTAAGTAACATATTGAGGATCTCCCATGGGCCAGCCATTATCCTAAGAGTCTCACATGTTAACTTGGCCCTCATAATGATGTCATAGGAGAAGCAATCAAGATTCTGCTTGTGCAGATGAGGAAACTGAGATTCAGAAAGTTAAAGAAGGAACCCAAAGCTACACAGCAGGGAAACATCCGAACTGGATCTGAATGCACAAACCCTGTCTTCTCACTCCGGGCTGCCTACTGGCTGCTACCCTGAGCACAGGAAGCAAGAGCTCAAGGCCAGTGAGGATCCAGATAGGGAGAGAGAGAGCAGTTTCTTCCAGTAAGGGGCATGCATGGCAGGCTTGGCTGCGGACTCTGCTGTAACAAGAGCGGGGTCCCCTGCCTGACAAACCCTCTGAAGTCCTCCGCATGAGAGACAGTCCTTTCCTGAAACAGAGGCCCAAAACGATCCCACGCTAGAGCGATACAGAGTAACAAACAAGAAAAATAAAATTAGTGCTAATAAAGTAAAAGAATTCTCCCAGAACCTCTCATTTTTATGTGAATAAACAATGATAAAGATTAACACGTCAGTACATATTTAAAAAGGCATTTTTATCTGTGAGACAGCTTTTGTTACAGAAAAAAGTAGTTCAGGTTGATTATTGTATTATGAAAATAACTAAGATCATTTTCCATTGGGCTTTGAGCTCAACTTATGAATCCATTTCAACATACGTTTAACCATTTCCTACAAGTCTCTTGTTGAATATAACAATAAATCAAAATATCTTTAAAGAAGGAGGCCAAGTGACAGATTCATTAAATCCCTTCCATAGTTTAAACTATGATAAGTCAAAAGTACTCAAAGCTTCAAGCTGTAAATCAATTTATAGGCAGAATGCCTTTCAGACTCTTTCAAATGATCAAATATAGTAAGTTTCATAATTTTTTGTAAGTTTTCTTAATGGAAAATTAAGTTTAAATGAAACAACTATTCAGGGTATATTGAAATTATCATTATAAGACTAATCTATCTTTAATACTTCAAATGATTTTTTTATTATACAGTACTTAAATGTCAAGCATTGGCTGTTTTCCACCATGGTTACATCTCTGTAATTTATATTCCTCCCCCTGCAAATAATTCTTATATTTTCCACAGTAGGAAAGCACATAGTACTAAATAAGCGCATAGCATTTAATACCATGGGAAGCTTCATCCTGAACGCATAACCACCAGAGATGTCTATCCCGAGCTCTGGGCCTTATGCCACAGGACGATTTTTTCTTCATCACAGTTGGGCCTTTTTTCCACTTACTATCACAACAGAAAGTTATAGGTCCACATTATGTGGATGGGACCAGTGTTTGCATACTTGACCCCGATCTAGTTTCGGAGTTCTAACCCCTATATCTGAAACCACAGTCTGTTAATCCTTCTCAAATACCTATTTCCGAAGCACCCCTGTTCCCAGAATAAAGACCACATGGATCAGCATGGCCCTAAGCTGGGTCATTAGGAGCAGCCTGAGAAGGAGAAGTGTGTGGAGGCGCAGTGCTGTGGGGAGACCTGTAGGAAGTGCCCTTGAATGTAAGCAGCATACTCTGTGGTTTTCTGAATGTCTGTACCTGTACTTAAGTTGATGGCTGGAGCTGAAGCAACCAGCTTGGACCATGAGGCTAACCTGGGAGTAGATGCAGGTTTACTATCCACTGTAGTGAAAAAGACAGAGCAACCCTGTGCCCCGACACTGAGCTAGGCCAGCCGTGCTCTCAGCACTTGTGAAACAGGGAGTTGGACTTCTACACCAGGAAGTCCTTACTTGGTATTTTCTGCAAGGCAATCTGATGGTATCTGCTGCAGATGCCACCAGCTGATTGGCACAAATGGAATTCGGCACACTTTACCACCAACACCACTTTTCACAGCCAGCTGTTTCACTGCCTAATAGACATCAGCCTTTTCTGGCTAGACAAATGCCTTCATCAAATTAACCCCTACAATTGGTGGCAGGATGTCATGCCCTACTTCAAACTGAGGCTACAGCTCCCGAAGCAAGATAGATTTTGTCACCTCCGAAACCATCAAATGCAAGAAACTAAAATTAACCGATATTTTACATGAGTCTGCTGTATAAAACATATAAGTAACAACCCTAATGCTTCTTGTAAATTGATACACATAAAATAGCAATGAGTGATTTAGTGAGCACCTAGTATGTGCCACAAAACTGGATTTAACCTCTGAAGCGGTGCTGAAGTTTAATCTGCTCATCATTTTCATTGTAGAGGCAAAGAAATCAAGGCCAAACAGCTTCCCAGAGTTTACGTGACAGTTCCATCCCAAAATCACAAAATGATAGGGATGCTCACTCAAGGGGGGGGGAGCTGTGTAGTTTTAATTATCAAAACAAAAAAGAAAGTGTTTGTGGACTTAGCCTCAAGGAAAATTAATGTATTATGATACAAAAAATACAGGTTCAACATATATGGACATGATTTTTATTCTAATAAACATGGAAACCTTATATGTCAAATTTGGATATTTACACATAGTTTCAACTGGAAAAGTAACTGACTCTCTTTGGCAAAACCCAACATAACAGAACAGAACAGGCTGTGTGCAAGGTGTACCTTCGCAATCCAATGCTAAGGTCATCCCACAAGTGCATATGGTCAAAAGGAATTACAGAACTTCCTCAGAGAGAAGAGGTTGGCCTGGGAAAGACCCGCTACTTGGCAGCACCTAAACTATGCAATTATCACTCTCATTTATGAAACATTTTCAGAGATGTTGACAAGTATAACACACACGGGAAAGACACGTCAAGTAGTAATGGTCATCATTTATTGGATGCTCGCTAAGTATCTGGCATTGAATTAGTCAGTGTTGTATACGTAAGCGTTCTTCTTAAGAGGAGAGTGCCCCGGTGCCCACTTGGCGGGCACAACCCTGTGAGACTCGGGACGTGAGGCTGTTGCCCAGAGCATGTGCACAGCCACCTGGGAACACATCTCTGCCCAGGCCCTCTGCTGTTTCTTGCCTACAGCAGGGCTGAGAGTCAGTCCTCACCTTCTGATCTATTGCTCAGTCCCCAGCAATAAAGTGCTTGGAGGGTTTTGTTTTTAATTAATTACATTTATTGGTACACTTTAGGTATAATGATCACTTTCATCATGGGGAATTTGTACCTGTGCATCATATATCTTAATTCTTTTTTTAAAGCTCCATTCTGCTCCCCTCCATTCAATCCCTCTTCCCTTCCTCATTTATAAAAAGACTATCTTTTTATTGTCCCTTCATGGCTCTTTTTTCCTTTTCCCTTCCTTTCTTCCCCCTGTCCCATACCTAGTTCCCCTTCCTGTTTCAATATTTTTTTCCTCTTCCCAACTATCTATTATACACTTTGGTCCTTAGTGATGTTTTTGGTTTCTCACATCAAAGAAACCACGTGGTGTTTATATATGTGTGTCCAGTTTATTTCACTTAAGAGTATGGTCTCAAAGTACATTCTCTGGTATAATGCCTTTAATTCTTTTGAGAAGATACCAAGAAGAGGAATAACTGAGTCAAATGAAACCTTCAGTTTTAGTTTTTTAAGGAATCTCTACATTGATTTCCACAGTGGTCATTCCAGTTTACACTCTCACCAGCAGTAAAACAGGGTTCATTTTCCCCACATCCACTCCAGCATTTGTTAGTGGTTGATTTCTTGGTAATAACTTTCTAGACTGAGACAAAGGCAAGACAAGGGGCATCTCAACCACTGACTTGAAATTATACTACAAAGTTACTGTGATAAAAGCAGTATGGTACTGTTAAAAAAAAATAAAACAGAGCTGAAGATCAGTGGAACAGATTAGAAGATGCAGAGACAACTCCAGGCATATTCACCTCCCCTTATCTTTGACAAAGAAGCCAAACATCTTCACTGGAAGAAAGATAGCCTCTGTAATAAATAGTGCTGGAAAAACTAGCTTTCAATATTCTGAAGATTAAAACTAGACCCATATATTTACCATGCAGTAAACTAAAATCAAAATGTATCAAAGATCTAAATATTAAAACAGAAACACTAAATTTGCTAGAAGACAGTACAGGTAGAACTCTCAAAGACATAGGTGTAGGCAAAGAATTTATGAATGAAACTATGATCACACAAGATCTATTACAAAGAATCAACAGTTGAGATCTCATCTTATTAAAAGGCTTTTGTACACCAACAGCAGAGACAACCCACAGTCCAGGACAAAATGTTTGCCAGCTGTTCCTCAGACAAAGGACTACCATCTCGAAAACGTGAAGAACTCAAAAAAAAAAAAAAAAAAAAAAAAAACAATCAGACTTCTCAAATTTAAAGACCAAGCCAAAAATGGCATCTGAGATGAATACACATTTCTCAGATGAAGAAGGTATGAACAGCAAATAAATTTATGAAAAAATGTTCAAGTTCACTGATCATTTGAGAAATGCAAGTTAAAATAACATTGAGAGTCCAAGGGCTTGACTTTTTTTAAGGTGTTTGCTTTTAAATATATTCAAACTATGACATGAAACAAAGAGCCCCACAGTTACAACAGTAAAGGTAGTAACGTTGTGATCTCAGGCAGATTTTAAACCCAATAATTGAATTCTGGCTCCTTGTGACTGTCCCCAAGTGGACTCTAGACCAAAAGTTCTCCAGCTACAAAGACTCTTACAGATCACCCAAGCCAGGAGTTTTAATCTGGGAATTCTGTCCTTAACTCATCATGCAATGCGAGTGGAAGCTCACGGGAGGCTCAGCTGGCTTTGTCCTTTTGCTTTGACCCTGCCAGGGCTGTGCCTCTCCTCTGAAGCACCTTTATCCACGGCCACTTCTCCTCCATGTTATAGCCCCAGGCAGCAGACATGGAGCCCATTTTGATGCCTGTGTATCCCCAAGATCCAGTCCTGTGCCAGGCACAGAGCAGACATTCAATGGCTAGCTGCAAAACCAATTCTTACCCATGCTATCCTGTGTGAAGTTGCTTGCATCCCATAGAACAGTTTGAAAACCTGCTTGAATTTAATCTTCTAATTATACACACCAAACTAACATCTCTAAATATGGTCAGCCCAGCCCTGCAGCCACAGAACAGCTACAACTTGTTTTAAAAAGACAAAATCCTAAGCCAAGTGCAGGTCCACTGACTCAAGACTCTGGGCGAGGGCCCAGGGGGTTATATTTAGAATAAACCTCCTGAAGTTATTCTCATGCACATTAAAGTTGAGAAGCAGGACTCTAAGGGTACCTAGCCTGATACCAAGAGGTATTTAGAGGCTCAGAGAACTGAGATCTTTCTTCTGCTTGGGCCAGATCAAAGATCCACTGCCTGCAGGGGTGGTACCTACAGAGAGAGCTGTACTTCGCCAAATGATTCATTCCACAGCCTTTTCTGTGGGCTCCCTCCCAGGTTCTTCGCATTCCCCACAATATCCCAAGACTATTTTGCTCACACCGGGCTTCCACCACCACCTGTTGGCTGTGAATTTAGTCTGCTATCTGATCCTGAAAATGCCTGAAAGCCTGTGGCTTTCTTTAAACATGCCACAAATTCTTTTCCACTCCTCCTATGGGTATCCACCTATTCAACCAACTTTAGTTCAAAAATTCCTGAAAAAAAAATTGCATCTGTTCTAAACAAGTACATCACTCCCTAAACAATACAGTATAGCAGCTATGATCATAGAGTTTACATTGCATTAGGTTATTCCATTTCATATAAGGGATTTGGGTACTGGCAATACCCAAGCAGGTATCCTGGAATCAACCGCTATGGAAAATAAGAAATAACTGTAGGGTGAAGCGGTGCTATGACACTTCTGAAGCTAGCTTTCAAGAGCAATGTGCCCTCTACCTCATTCTACCCCTGCTGGGGCGCTCTCTCAGAATTTAGATGTCATGCTCTAGGAGGCTCTAGTCCCAAGCACAGTCACACAGATGTGCTCTGGCAGGCAGAACCCAATGTGCTCAGCCTTTGCTTCAGCCCAACCTTGAACTTACAGTGCTGAGTGACGAACCATCAAACCCCTCAGTAGTCCTCATCTTCCAGTCTTCTCGAAATGGTAGAGCTGAGACAAACCGCCCCACTGAGCTATGTCCAAATCCCTGACCCACAGAACCCATGATCACAAGGAACTGTCTTATGTTTCTAATTTTAGAAGGGTTGGTATTTGAGACTGTAAGCTACAACTGAATGTTCCACACAAAGCTGAAATGTAACCTACAGAAATAGTGGTCCTCTCTATTCCTTCCTCCTGGGAGGTGCCACATTTGGGAGACTTTCACTGTCAACCCAGTGTCAAGATCCTCCTTGGGTTGCAGTTACAGAAAATCTCGTCAGGACTCAGTATTGTCACATATTTTCTTTCACAAGACCTCCTGCTGACATTGACTCCACTGCTCAAAAGGATCAAGACCTTTCAAGTTTCTGACTTTGTCATCAAAGATGCTGCTCCCTCTCTAGACATCATCAAGTGAGTTTAAAACAAAATGAAATACAACAAAGAAGTGATTCTGTTGCAGACAAATGCTGGAGATGGACCGTGGGATGTTACTAGTAATGCCTCCATCTGCTGTGCTGCGAAACAGAAGTAGAAGTTGCAGCCCTCCTCAGCGCCATGCCCAGTCTACGTCATCATGTCAGAAGCACACCTACTCCCTAGGTTTCTCCTAGATCAGTTCTTTTGGCTAGATCCCTGCATCTCACAGATGACTTCAATCATCTGAAAGCTTTTCCACTGCCATTGCCTGCCATCGAAAACTTTTCAGAGCTCCCACCTGCTCTCTGACAAAGCCTACGCTTGACTTTGACTTCATGGGTTCTGTGGGATTTGAGGACACACACCTAGTTGACAGTGAGAGGCTGGGGGGAACCTGATCCTGGAAGTGGACCCTGAGACAATATCAGGTGCCATATGATAGCATCACCCTAAGATGGGGAAATGACTGGTCGCCTGGGACCAACTGGGAGCTCTCTGAGGATGGGAACTATGTGATGTTCACCTCCATGTCCCCAGCACTTAGGACAGAACCTGGCACAGAGTGGGTATTATCCAAATATATTAGATGGAAGAAAGAGGAGTGATACTTCTTCATGAAGCAGCTGCAAGGACTAAGCAGCACCAGATCCTAAGAGAAGGTTTACACATGGAAAGGCGAGAACTGCACAGGGCTGCTACTCAAGGTTGCTCTTGGGAGCAAACCCGAGGTGCGGTCGTGCCAAGTTCATATGTGGCATGGACTGGGCTCAAATTTGTAATCCTTCCACCTCAGCTTCCTAAAGCGCTGGAATCACAGATGTGGACCACCATGCCTGACTCGGGGGTTATTCTTAAGAACACTTTTTTTTTTTCTAGAATGCTCAAGCATATGTGTCTCCTTATCTTTGTTGTCCAAATAGGGATTAAATCTCACTCCCGAGCCAGTTTCTGGCAAAGAGATTAGGGTGGTCATGAGTGATTCCGACTAATGAGCTAGCTCAGTGTGGACTTGGGTCTCATATATGTAAGGAATGTATGCTGTGTGAGAGTTCTGCCAACTATTTCTGCTCACTCAAGGACCTGCCAAGACCCTCCAGCGGGGGTTCTGAAGGCAATGTGCCCTGTGTCTCACTGCAAGATCTCCCGGGTAGCTCTCCGCATGCAGGGTCACCCAGAGAGCGGACACATGCTGCCTGGGAAATCCAGGCGGGTTGGGTTGGTGACCTGTGGTCCTGAGGGTGAGGCCCATCGATCAGATTCCTCTCCTCAGAACCCTGAAATATGGAGTGGATCTGCAAGGAGAAGTGGAGCTAAGAGGACTGCTTCAACAGCTGCCGCAGTGGAGGAGGGCTGTGGCAACAAAGCGGGCAGAAAATTTTAGGGGTTGCCCCAGGTCTAAGCAGAGAAAACCTGTGGCCAAGGAGAGAACAGAGACATACAGGAGCCTCACACGAACACGAAGAGACGGATACACTGAGACAGCGGTCTGTCCTTCAGCTTCCTAGCTATGGCTTCGGTTTGCACACCCCAAGCTCAGCCTCTTTTTCCTGAGGAAACTTGAGCTGTACACAACCCCTGGAACTAAGGACAGCATTGCGAGCCTGGCCCCTCTGCCCCCTTTCCCCAGCCACACAGGCAGCCTTACCCTTCCCTGAGCAATCACTCGAATGGGATCAGAGTCCACTAGGACCCTGCCAAGGCAGGGGTAGGATGCAATCAAGCTCCTTAACCCTCATTACTGGGAGCCGGGCTGCAGCTCTGAACACGTGGGATGTGGTGCTGAGCACTGAATCAGTGTCAGGGCTCCCCAGGGACCCTCCGCAGGCACTTCTGGCAACGACTATCACCAGCTGTTCTCTGGCAGGCTGCGCTGAGAGGCACACGCAGGACCGAGAGGAAGGCAGGCTCACAGCTCTGTGCATGCAGCTCTACCCTGGAAGTGCTCCAGGGGTCAGAAGGACTTCTTGCAAGGACTATCACACCTAAAAGAAAAAAAAAAAAAAAAGGAACAAAAGACAACAGGAGGGAAGGTAAAAGGAAGGGAAAGAGGGAAGAAAGGAGGAAGGAAGCAAGGAAGGAAAGGCAGAAAAGAAGGAAGACAGGACTAGGGACAAAGCTCTGCTTCCTGGGAAGAAATGTGTTCTACCAGAAGGTAAACAGGTCAGAGAGCAAAGGCCTTCCCTGGGTTACCTCACTGGACTGCGACTAGATTCACCTAAGGTTCATCCTGTCCTATAGAGGAGGCGTTTCCACAGCAGTCATTTAACAGGGCCCTTCCACCTGGCTGTGGAGTCAGCCAGCAGACCTGCCAGGAGCCCAGGGCTGCAATCGAGCTGGGTGCAAACTGGAACATCTGGATGAGCTGGGGATACTTATTTCCCCAACCAGAACTGCTTTTCATAGAATGTACTAACTAGGATGCAGTAATCCTAACATTAGCACCGCAGTTTTCCAATCTCCCTGCAAGCAACACCGCTGCTTTGGCTAATCCATCCAGTATCTGAATCATGCTGAGCATCTACCATGCAGCCAGCCTAGGTCTTCAGGCAGCAGCGAGCAATGTGCAGCACTCTCCCGTCATCAGCAAGCTGGCCACACAGCTAGGGAGATGTGCAAATCTGCGGACCTCAGTGGTCCCTGTGAGGCAGGAGGGCGGCCACCTCAGTTCCGCGGGGCTGTCTGAGCAGCACCTCTGGGTGTTAATAATCCCAGTGACCCAGCTCAAAGAGCTGCCGGAAGGTGATGAAGAGGGCAGGCAGGTGCTGCTGCTCCTAGGCTCTGCCTTCCCTCTCCCCAGCAATGCCTTTGGAGAACTTCAGGTGCAGCAGCCTTACTGGAGTTTCAGAAGGTGAAAACTCTTTTCAGGAAAGGCACAGCCCCTCTTTAGCATCAAAACCAAAATGGTCTGGTCAGACAAGAGGTCCCAGGGCAGGTCTCTCAAGCTCTTGGGAAGCAAGAAACAGACCAGTGTGACTCAGTGTGGCTGGGAGGCCTGCATATTCCTGGACTTTTATTTTGTTCTCTAACTTTCTGTGAATCTCTCTCCTCTACTTTTCCTTCATTTCGTAGTGATTAAAACCCTGCTCCCCTAAAATCTATTTCTGGCCTCTGAATCTTTCTTCTCTCGCTGAAGTCTTTCCTAGCACCTCCACCCACCCGACCCTCGAGGGCAAGCCACCTGCCTGAATGGGCAAGGACCTCCTCTGCAGAAGGCCACAGAGAACTCAGACTTGGCACGCAGCAGAAGCAAGCCCAGTCCGAGGTGCTCTGCATGCCCCAATTCCCTTCGTTATTACAACCTCTTCTCAGGCGCTGAGAAGCAAAGCAACGCACAGCGATTCCGAGGCAGCACGAGTCCACGCGCAGACAGCGTGGCAGAGTTCGCTCCTGGGCGGAGTTCCTGCCCCACCGCAGCTCTCTAGCGGTGCTGCCCGCCCCCACTGCAAAAGGCTCCCCTCTCCCACTGGAGCAGCGAAAGCTGCAAGAATGAACAAAGCCCTGGGCACCCTTTTCCGCTTAACATTCCACTGAAAAGTTGTCAGAGCTAGGTAGTCCCATAGAGAGGATTATAGCGGAAAACCCAGACTTCTCAGAAATGCCTCTTAAACCTTGTGTACAGCTGTGAGGCAGCCATCTACCCTACAGCAAAACCAGTCTGCGCAGCCCTCGCGTTCCCAGAAGACAGGGAAGCAAACCGATCACCAGACCCTGGAACCAAAGCCCAAGCTGCTGTAACGCCGGCCCCGGCCAGCTCTCCGGCCGAGCCTTGCCACACTCTAGGTCTCGCTGCAGCCTCTTCGTTGAGGTGGGAACTCCGCCGCGGGCGGGAGAGAAGGGCTGACGCTTGGCCGCACCAGTCCCAGGGCCTGCCGCACTCCGCTCTGCAACTCCCTAAATCCCACCTGGCGTCTCATGCCCTTAAAAGAAGTCGGTGGCCCTACCCGGTCGCCAGCCGGAGGAGCGACCCCTCTGGGCGCCGGCACAGCCCCTTGCCTGCTCCCCTTTGCTGACCCAACGGAGCTCTTCCCTAAGCCTCGCCCGCGGGCCCGCTGCTGAGAGTCGCGGAGCTGTCCCCTAAGAGCTCCTCTTCGACCGGTGATCCATCCCCGCGCTGCTACCGCGGCCTCCAGCGTCTCCCCGGCCCGGCCTCAGCCCAACCCGCTGCGGTCCACGTGGCTCCGCGGAGCTATATTCGGCTGGCTGGAAGCCTCAGCCTGGGGAAAGCCGAGCCGAGGCCGGCGGGAGGGGCGGAGGAAGGGGAAGGCCGTGCGCGGAGGCGGTGGCCCGGCTAGTGCCCCGCAGGCGGGCAAAGGCGGCTCCTCCCTGGTGGCCCCGCCTCCCGCCCAGCCACTCCGGGAGGAAGGTTTCCCGAGACCGCTCCCATCCCCACCCCGCCTCCCGCGTCCCCGGCGCTAGCCTCCGCCGGCGGAGCCCCACTATGCCAGACAGTTTCGACACTTTGCAAAGACAAAGAGCCCTCACCCAGAGGGAGGCGAGAGAGGAGGAAGGAGAGAGGGGAGCCCGAGGCGACGAGAGCCGCGCGGGTGAGTAGCCGCTTCCCCCGTACTCCTCCGAGACCCCCTCCCTGCCCAAACCCGGGAAACTCCAGCGTGTCTCCAGCCGGTGAGCGCTCGGAGCCTGTCGCGGCTCGGGGTGCGCGGGGTCGGTGTCCGCGCGACTCGGGGCACGGACAGTTTCGCGTGTTCTCCCCGAGTGCAGGGGTGATTCCCTGACCCGGGAACTGGGGAGTGGGAAGGAGACCCGGAGGGTGTGACAGTAGAGGTGGAACTGAAGCCCCCGCCTCGAGAGGAAGTAAAACCGTTGGGAGACCCCTCTACTTGCCTAGTGACCTCCGGGGCCTCCGGGAAACGAAGGTCCCCAAGGAGGCTCGGGCTCAGCGGTCTTTGGTGCTGACCGTAGGTGTCGCCGAGAACCTAACAACGCTCCGAGCAGTGGTCCCCGGAGCCACCCCAGTGACACTGCGCCCCAGACCAGGGTGGGTCTCACCAGCCGGGGCCGCTGTGGGGCGCTATCCGGGAGACGCAGGCGCTTTGGAGTTCACACAGGGTCTCGGGTTAGGTGGAAACTGCCGGTGGTCCGGACCAGAGGCCACTGGATCCTATCTGGATGGAGTCCCTGCTCCGCCGTGAGCAGGCGCAGAGCCAGGAATTGGCTCTCGGCATCCGGGACGCCTCCAGCTTGCGCCGCTTCCTAGGGGGTCGAGAAGTTGGCGCCTGGGACCCGGCAGCTGCGAGCCGAGTGGGGGAAGAAGGGGAAGAGGAGGATCCGGGTGGGCGAAGGGAGCGCGGCGGGGTGGAGGGGTGGCAACTCGAAACTCCTGGTCCGCCCCAGCCCCGTTAGGCGCCGCAGCTGCCAAGAAATAATGTGACAAAAGTTAGCAACTTGTGCGCGTCTCCAGCGAAAAGTGACCCGCGCGGGTAGGGTCTGCCCCTCTTGGAAGCGCACATTCACCCTACGGTGGTTCTGGGTGAGGCTACTTGGGGGCGGTCCAGCTTGTTCAGAACCCGGACGGCGGCGCGACTTTCTGCTCCGGGTTTCTCTAGGCTTGAGTGTTTGAGCGTGACCTTGCAGGAGCAGGAGCGGCTTAAGTTGCGATAGGGATTGGGTCTGCGCCCAGGTCGGCGCACAACAAGCACGAGGGCATTGGAGCGGTCCCCAGGAAAGGGCGTCCGGGTCGGCGCAGGCCCGAGCTTCTGCTACCTCCTACGTGAGGGTCAGCGCCGCTCAGAGCCTGTCCCCGCGGGACTTGGTGGCGCCGGGGAGCGCGCGAGTGGACGGGGTCTGTGCGAGTCACAGCGAGCCCGCAGGAGACAGCTGTGACCCTGGAGGCAGGGACAAGCTCGGGTGTCGCATTCGCTGGGCTCTCACGTGTTACCGAGGACTTCGTCCCTGCCTCGCAGGTCCCTTGCAGGTCCCCAAGCCTAGCCAATTTGTACCTTGATGGTTCCCCGGGAGACAGCGACCACCCGCCCCCGCTCTGCGTTGTCTGTGTCGGGGAAGAGGAGGGGAACGGAAGGAGGCTCTGCCGAAGGAACACGACCTGGGCAGGGAACAAGGTTGTGCCGGTGTCACCTGCGCCTGGCAGGTAGTAGGTGCTGACTCTAGGTTGGGGAAAATTCCTACAGCGTGGAGGATGCTGGCAGAGGGCACGAGGCTTCTGTTCCCCTTTCCTATTACGATGCTGAGTAAAATTCGTATACCCCGGCCAGCCCTGGCGGCTTCCAGCTGTGCTTTGAGCACCTACTATGTGCGTGCTCTGCTCGGGACCTGTTCCCAGAAGCTGCCGGTTTCTCCCATGGTTTTCTTTACCCAGTGCTGGAGAAGCAAGGCCTTGAAGCTCGAAAAGACGAGGTGTACTGCCCTCTGCTGGTCGCTATGGGAACCGGCGCTTGACTCGGTGGTGGGACAGGAGGACAGAGGGCTCTAGCCTGAAGTCCCAGGGTAGGGCCGCCCTTCCTGCCCAGGCTCTGACATCCGGCCGTTGTCTCAGATCTCCTGATTGCCATGAGGGAGTGGAGACCACCCGTGCCCCTGCCTCTGCCCAGATCCGAGTGCTGAGTGCGGAGGGGTTCAGCTAGCCTCCAGGGCTCTTCCTGTCTCTGACTTTGAGCAAGAGACAGCCTCCAGCCTCATGTTTCCTATCTGTAAAGTAAGGTCATTGTTACTATCTCTGCAGGCTGCCCTGTAGGACAGAGATTACAAAGACGTGTGTGAGTGTGCGTGCAGATGTGTGCTGTGCGCTCATGTGTTCACACTCCATGTGTGTGTGTGACGGGTCTAGGAGGCAGCTCTTTGGAAAGGTGCCTGCTGGGTAAAGGAATGGAAGAATGCCTCCAGGGCCGCAGGTCCCGGCTGTCAGTTGTCCTGCCGCCTGGGAGGTGTGCTCTCCTCTGTTTGCTGCGGGAGGTGCTGTCCAGGCAAAGGCAGACCTGAGCTGAGCAGGGGCCCCTTTGGCGGGAGGCCACAGCATGCCCCAGAGCTGGGGACACAGAGCCTGCTGCGGGAAGTGGCCACAGAAGATCTCCTGAGGGTGTGGACCTGCACTGTTCTCTCCGCAGCTTTTTGTTTTGTTTTGTTTTTGGTTTTGACTTTTGGTGGCACCAGGCATTGGGACTTGGCTCTGAAGCACATCCCCCATGTTGTTACTTGTTTTTCTTTTGAGACAGAATCTTGCTAAGTTGCCCAGCCTGGACTTGAACTTGTGATCCTCTTGCCTCACTCAGCCTCCCACAGTACGAGGCAGAATGCAGAGGGGTCACCTTATGTTGTCATTAAAACTAAAGCCGAAGGCTGTAATGCTGTTTTATTTTCCTTCCTTTCCTCCTTTCTTCTTCTTTCTCCTCCTCCTCTTCCTCTTCTTCTTTCTTCTTCCTCTCCCTCCCCCCTCTCTCTCCTTGCATCTCTCTCTCTCTTCTGTCCTTCCTTTCTTAGGATTGTAGCCCTGGCTGAACAGTTGTCATGTTGGTTAAAGGATGACAGTATTCCCACACCCAGCTGCCTTCGCCAGCACCCCTGAAGTCCTAGGACCACCACACAGTTGCCAGCCACCCGTATCAGGAGCCTCGGTGTGTGTATGGGAGAGTGGATCCTGGTGCGGGTGCTTCAGAGTCTGGATGCCAGTGCTCCACCACACCCCTGCAGCAGGTGACTGTCAGGGCCCCAGCAAGCAGCCTCAGGGAGTGAGCCTACAAGGCCCTTAGTTTACCTCGCTGGACGTAATTTTTCAGTAGGTTGTCAACTCAATGGATTTATACCAAGACAGGGCTTTACTCTATGAAACCTTAACTCTCAACCTACACCCCTCCCACCTCCCAGAAAACCTCCAAGAAGGAAAAACCCAACCCACCAGTCACACTGTCCTCACACAGTAGTCTCTTGTGTTCGAATAGGCCCAGGACTGCCAGTGGATGTCTGAGACCTTGGATCCTACCAGCCCTATATCCAAAGGCACTGTGTTTTTTCCTGCTTATATGTAGCTATGAGAAAGTTTGATTTATGAATTAGACACAGAAAAAGATTCACAATAAATAATAATAAAATAGAACAATGATAGCAACAACTGTAATGAAAGTTATCTAAAACTTGTGAGTTGTTTATTTCTGAAATTTTCTGTGTAAAATCTTTGGACAGTGGTCGGCTGACAAGTAACGGTGGGAAGAGCCTGGGGACAGATAAGGGGTCATGCTGTCACACTTTCCAGTGAGGCCTGTATGTACATATGTGTGCACCATGCAGGCCACTCTGGTAGATTCTAGAGGGAGGCTCATGGGCGGCTTCAGTCAGCTGTCACTGCATGAGACTCGGAGAGCCCTTGCCTTCTCTAATTGGCCAGAGGACCTCCAATGTGGCCCTCCCGAAAGCCTGCATTTGAGTCTCGGGGCCAGTGCTCAAGTGCTTCGCGGGCTGGCGCCCATCACTGTTTCGGGCTCTGGGGCTCAGTGTCGCTCTGCAATCCAGGAGGCTGTGTAAGTCCTGATGGGCACCTGCGGCCCACTGAAGGTTGTGTTTGTGCAGACAGGCCCTCCTCCTCTCCTGGACCATCCACCACCCCTGCCAGAGGGGACCCCCCCTTTACTTGCTGGGTGTCTCCGGGCCTTTCAGGCACCATACTCAGTTGGAGAAGTCATTTGCTAGCAGTTCTTGATGTTAGGTTTCGCAGAGCGTCTCAGAAATTTTAGACATCATCATGGAAAGAAGCCTGTGGGAGCGCCCAGTACTGCAAACAGGAATCAGGGTGACCAAGCGGGGTCTCCTCTCTGTGCTCTGCCACAGGAATCAATTTGTTCAACCTTTTCACTTTAATATAAAACCTTGAAGCCCGGAGGAGATATTACCAGGTCTGGGGGTGACAGAAATGCTAAGCTAACATTTTGTGTTCCCTCTCCTCAAACCACACTTGTCATACATTTAAGCCATGGATACCTGACTGGAAAGCAACGTATCCTAGGCAAGTACTGGGTTTTGTAGTTTATTGGCCGTGGTTGGATTGTTTGGGTTCAGCAGACCCAGCTCTGTGAGAGGCGGCAGGTACAAGGTAGTGTCCTTGGTTCCTTGCCTTCCAGAGGTCCGGTGTTGGGGAGGCGCCCCATGTGGCGTGGACTGCGACGAAAATGTCCACTGCTGAGGCCCAGGGCAGAGGCCCACCGGTTCCCTCTGCCTTGGCCCACAGAAGACATCTGAGGAGACAACCCTCTGGGAGCCTGGGGTTTCTTCGAGAGGCAGGTGGCCTTATAGCAAAGGAAAGGAATTCCCTTAAATGCGTAGGACCAATATCAAAGTACCCTGCAGCTTGTGAGTGTGTAAGAAAAGCACGTAAGAAACTGACCACCGCCTGTTGTGCGTGGCCCTGAGCCCACAGGGATCCAGGAGGTTTTAGGTCTGTGCTTTGGCCTTACTTCTTTTGGTGTCTTGATCTCTGGTTTGCTTTTCCTGGGCAAGATGGCTGCAGCCTAGCCAGCTCCGGGGCCCTGACTGCGTGAGCCTGAGAAACAGGAGCCTTAGAACAAGTGCACAAAGCCAAACACAGAGTGGCCACCTTAGCTCTAAGGTGAAAGCCTAAGGCTCTCTTGGTTTTCTTTCTCTCCCTTCTTTTATTTCCTTCCTACCCTCCTTTCCCTTCCTTTCTTCCTCTCTCCTTTTCTCCTCCTTTCCTTGTACTACGGATTGATCCCAGCTTGCACTTAGCTACCTACCCAGCCAGTCCTCTTTTGTCTTTTGAGGCCATGTCTCACTAAGTCTCTAAGTTGCCCAGGCTGGAACTGAGATTCTTCCTGCCTCAGCTTCCCTCAGTGCTGAGCTCACAGGTGTGCACCCTCACGCCTCGCCGAGGCTGTGCTTTGCATTCTTGTCTGTCCACTTCCTTTTCAGCTTGAATACCTGCTTTGGGAGCGTGGGATTCAATGAGCTGGAGTCAGGCAGCCTGAGAGAAAGTGTCAGGTCCTGGGCATCTGCTACCACAGACCAGCTGTGGGACTGGCAGGCCCTGCTCTCCCTGTGCCATCTCTGTGGGGCGGGGGGCCCTCTGGGGGTTGCAGGGACCCTGGGAGGGGAAATGGTAGGGTGCACAGGAGAGCTCTGCATGGGAGTCCCAGAGCCTCCCAGATCCCAGCTGAATGAAGAAAGGTTCAGGGATGCAGAGCACCAGCGCGGAAGAAAACACAAAGCAGAGAGCTCTGCAAACTGAACAACACAATCAGTGAGCTGATTCCTGTAAAAGGGAAGGGGCAAGCCGTAGGGCCTGAGCTGAAGAAACTGTGCTGTTCATTCCTGGGCATTGCACATTTGCAAAACTGTAGTTTTTTTTTTTTTTTTTTTTTTTTTTTTATCTTGGTGTTTAGTCATAGCCCGAACAGGGGCCTCCAGCAGCTTGCTGAAGAGCTGTTACCAGGTGTGTGTGGGTGTGGGTATTGATGATGGGGAGCAGGGTGCTGTGCCCCAAGAGCTTGGACCATGAGACTGAGCCACCCTGTGGCTGGTCAGTAGGTGATATCACTTGGGTCAAGTTTAAGGGGCTTGGTGCAGACTCTGCCTGTCTTGGTTGCCACTGCACCACTATGAATGGGCTGCGGCATTAGGATATTTCTCTTGCAGAAAACTCTTGACCTAGAACTCAAAACTCTGGGGTCCTAGGCCTATCCTGTCCATTTGCTCTGGGCAGGGCCCTTGGGCACATCTCTTAAATCTGGCTATCCATGTCCTAACTGGGGATGGCAGTGTGAAGTCCCACTCGGCCTCTATCCCAGGGGTCCACAAGACAAGGCAAGGGGACATGCCTTACTGAGGATAATTTTAGCAGCACGTGCTTCTTACTAAGAGGGTAGCGTGTGTTCAGCAGTATCCGTGTTTTAAACAACTCAGCAGTCTCTGATCTGTGGGAACATGTGTGCAGCGTAGAAGGAGGGGCTTTTGGAGGATACTTGGGAACCTCCACAAGGGCTGGACAGTCCCCAGCCTCCAGGAGCTGAGCCCCCGTTGAGTCTCCTGAGGGCGGGCCCAGAGAGGGCAGGTCAGGAGCAGGCCTGGGTGAAGGAAGAGACCGGGCACGTACCTGCTGTCACAGCAGCTATGCACCATTGTTGAGCAAGGGCAGGTCCTCGGTCATCCCAGTAAGCAGGTAACAAGCCTGGAAACCTAAGGTAAGACTCTCACCCAAGGCCACCCAGCTGGGAGAGTTTAACCCATCCCAGGCCAGAGAGCACCTAATGGAATAGGCACATCCAGTGTGAAATATTAACAGCAACTTTAGTGGCCAGTTTTCTGTGAATGGAATCATTCTGTACTGCAAATGTGTATTAATACGAAAATTTTTAAAATGCTCACGGCTAGGTAATTTGTACCGAAAAGAGGTTTATTAGCTCTGTTTTGAGCCTGAAAATCCAAATAGTGTGCCACGGCCTCTGGTGAGGCCCCCGGTTGAGTCCCCTTATGGCCCACGGCACTGTGGCTGGGATCCCTATGACACAGATCGTGTGGCAGCTTGGGGGCCAGGGAGTTGGGTGGACAGCCCCGTGGCCTCCTGCTGGGCTGTGTGGCTGCAAGGCCCCGGTCCTCTTTGCTGCTCTGCTGGGGAGCAAGGGAAGCACAGACTGCACCCACACTGCATCAGCCAGCCCCGAAGTCGTCCTCAGCAGAGCCTGGATGCAAAACCAAAGAGCCGCACTGTGAAGCTTTGCGTGGGACGCTGTCTGCACCTTATCGGGACCACCTTAGTGATTGAATGAATGACTTCTAGGCCTCAGTTTTCAGAAAGTGCTTTGTACAGTTGATGTGAAAGGTACACAAGTGTATTCAATGAGGAATTTAGCATCCATCCTGATGTGCATGTGCAGCAAGCTGATTTTTATTTCTGAGAAGGTCAAAATTAGAACAGGCAGTGGTGGAAATGGGCTGTGCTCTATGAGAACTATTTATTATGAGTCTATTCAATATTCAAATAATACTATGGGAATATTTGTTTGTTAAGAATTTCTTTGTTCCAATTAGTCTGAGGAGTTTTGGATCGTTTCTCTCTGTCTCTCTATAGATATAATTTGTGTGTATGATTTCTCTTCTAAGATGCATAACTCTTATCTAATACTAATGAACCTACAACCTTGAAGAGCGCATAAGATTAGAAATCAGAATAACTCAGAAAATCAGAATCAAAAGAACATTAGTTCCAAATTTTTTGGCAGAAATCAAAAGGCATTTGCAAATGACTTTTGAAAAGTCTGGTATTCAAAGAGACTACTTTCTCAGAATTTCACTAGATAGATTTAAAAAAAAATTCCAACCTCAGATGGATACACTGTAATGAATTTGGCTACATTCAAAACAAAACACAAATCCATCTGAGTCCACAGTGAACTAATAGGCCAGAGTAACTAAAATTTTTTTCTTTGCATATTTACTTAGCAGAGAGCTCTCCAGAAAAACACAACCAAAACAAACCCAGCTATTTCTCTAACTACAAAGATGGAAAGACTCCAAAATCTTATTTCATGCTCAACAAGCTGAGAATGACTCCACATGAAAGACGGAAATCCATCTAATTGGGCATTTACCCTCACAGAAAGAAAAGGTTCAGTGGAAAGAAAAGAAATACGAAAACAAAACAAAACAAAACAAAACAAAACAAAACAAAACAAACCTGGTCCTTTAAATCCTTAGAAGACTAAATGAGCACCCTAAAGAAGTCTCCTGAATTTGTTGGATAAGAAATGAAGGGCTTCAAGGCCCAAGGCCCCTCTCTGTGTTTCATGTGCCCAGGCCCCAATGCAGGACAGAGCCCCCAGGGGTCTGAGACCCTCATGCCCCGGGAACAAGGACCTCGGTGGGCCCAGGCATCAGCTCTGCAGCCAGACGCACTGGCCCTCCACTCAGCTCTGCTGGGCTGGGATGAACAGAGGTTCTCTCTGTTTCACAGACGAAGCAAGAGTTTTAGAAGAGAAATAACTTAGTAAAGCCATACAGCTCCAGTGGGCCCCAGGTAGTCTGTGGGCCGGCAATTTTTGGCATTTAAGTAGTGGCTGCTCTTGGGGGGGAGGAGTACACCCAATCTTCAGTAACCAGTCAGACTCTGGCCTCCCCCCAACCTCACAGTAAAGGAGGAAGGATGCTTCCTGGGTGTTGCTCAGAGCGGGAGGGGGGAGGGGGGGGCGGCAGGCAAAGGCAGACTTGGTCTCTAACCCAGATGTTCTACACCCCAGCACCCTAACACCTTGCTGTTTCCACCAGACCCCACACACCTGCATTGCTGGGCTGAGTCTGAGAAGGGTGAAAACCATTTACAGAGACACAACAACGAGCCTGGGTGACAGCATAGACAGGCCCTGTGAAGTAGGTCTGGAGGCCGGAGCCAGACCCGGAGCCTTTCACGCACCTCACCTTGGCCAGGCCAGGTGGCACGTTCCACTTTGCTCCAAAGAGTTTCTCACCCTTTGCCCTCGTATCCCTGCCTCTACAGCAGCCCTCAAAAGTCTGTGTTAATACTTCTTTTCTGATCTTATCTTACCAATGTGGACACTCAGGTTCAGAGAAGTTAAACCAGGAGTGGTGGCGCATGCCTATAATCCCAGCGCTGCGGAGGCAGAGACAGGAGGACCAGTAGGAGTCTGAGCTGCACAGCAAGACCCTGTACTAAATAAATAAAGAAAGTCAGTCAGTGAACTGAGGTCACATACCTAGGAAGAGGAAGAGCTAATACTCTGAAGGGCCCATTACTGCCCAAAGCCCAGAACTGCCCAGCACTCTGTGTGATGCACGGAGGGCTCCTCGGTTGACATTGTGGGGAGGCCAGGGGTGCAGTCCAGCTTCTTGGAGAAGTTCACTGTTATGGTTTGTGTCTAGGTGATCCCCCAAAGCCTCATGCAGTCATGGGGCGGCTCCTCGAGTTCGTGATTGTTTATTGTGGGTGTGGATGCTGCACCCGCCCTGGGGCAGGTAATTTGCATTACAGTGTAAGGTCGGAAGAGATGCTAGCTGTTTGAGCTGCTGCTACCCCTCCCTTGTGCTCTTGCTTTTTGCCACTGCCATGAAAGGCTGCTCTCTGCCATGTGCTGCTCTGTCTTGGAGCCAGCTGAGTATGGACTGAAGCCTCCAGTAACTGAGCTAAATAAACCTTTCCTTGCTTCAATTTGGGTGTTGGGTACTTGTCCCAGCAACAAAAGTAAATAAGACATTCACTATGAAGTCCTTGCCACTGGACTGGAGGGCCAAGCCAGTCCACAGCCACCTATGTCCTCTGTGGCCCCAATCAAGATTATTTAATACACCATTTGGAGGGAAATTTCCATTTTCTCCCCATTTACTGCTTCCCAAGTCTTAGCCTAGCAACCTCATTGTCCCAAAGGCTGGACTCTGTGGATCTGATCTATTCCCCAAAAGCTTGTATGTTAAGGTTAAGTCCCCAGGCAACTGTGCCATAGGGAGGTGGTAGAAACTTAGGGACACAGGGCGTGGTGGAAGGAGGGTGTGCCTTTGAAGGGGCTGGGACATTGGGATCGCTGCCTCTGCCTCTGCTTCCTTCCTGACTGCCATGAGGTAAGCAGCCCTCACCACCAAGATGTGCCCCCACAAACCTCCAGTGATTGGGCCAGTCATGGGCTGAAACTTCTCGGACCAAGGACCAGGTACATCTTTCTTTCTTGAAGCTGGTTTATCTTAGATGCTTTATCACAGGTACAGAAAGCTGACTCTCACCAGCTTGAAGGAAATCTGCTCACTGATTCACATTTCAGGCCAGTTCTGTGGGCTAGCTTAGCCCCTTATATCGTGCTTGATTTTGAGGTCTCCACTTCAGTCCCAGCTTCACTGATTGCACTGCCCCTCATTTGCCTTGTTAGCATACATTGAATTCCGAGAGCCCTGCGGTGAAGCCTACAGGGGAGGCGCTGTAAGCCAGCAGGTGGCTTTGGAGCAGGTGGAGTAACATGGTAATCAGGCCTGCAAACTTACCTAATGCCTCAATAGGCTCCTCCTGGGGGTGATTGGCTTCCAGTAAGCAGAATAGTAAAAGTTGTTGCAGCCCTGGAAAATTCTCTTTTAATAGCACTTCACAATGGAGAGGAAGGTTCATTGTTTTTGCTGCTGGAAACACTGTTAATCCTACCACCTGGGGGAGGGTCTGACCACAGTGCTTAGGAAACCTATTAGCTGCCAAGGACAGGAATGTCTTTGTGGGGGTGTGACCTGTTGCTTCTAAGGCATAATCTTAAATTGTAAAAGGTGGTCTTTTGACAGAAGCAGAAATTTAAGTGAAAGGGGGAGATTAGGCAGGGAGTGAGGTGGTACCCCCTGCCACCCGACTAGTAGAGCGTCAGGTGGAAAACATGCCTCTTATAGGGGCTGAAGAATCAGTTCCATCGTTGAGCCTGCTGCTACTTTTCTGCCTACCTGTGACACGGAGCAAGCTAAGCTGAGCAGCAGTAAGCTGTGAGTGGCAGGATTTTATCAATGAAACTGATCTCTGTACAATGCCAAATATCCAAACTAGGAAAAGCAATGGCCCAGCCCTGGAGGAGCCAGTTTTACATGTAAGAGAGTGTAAGGCCCTCAGATAGCCTAAGGAATGTGTCTTGAATGTTAACCACTAATTGGGACAAGGGACCATCTAATGATGGCAGGGTACAGAGGTTGAATGTTTTGATACCGTGAGACCAAGAACCACAAAATTTTAGTGTATTAAGGGCTTGAGGCCAACAGCATTCCCAGCCTTAAACTGGGGGAGCTCCAGAGAGCCCCACTTCTGCCTCTTCCTGGAAGCCCACCTGGTGAGAGACTCTGGGATAGGAGAGATTCCTAACGCACAATCACTTTGTGTGGTAGAGAGTTCCCCGTCACAGAGAGTTTTGAAGCAAGTGTGTGAGGACCACATAGAGTTTCAGTCAGGAAGCCAGTCCAAGGAGGCCACATAAAAGGGTTCCACAGAGGAATGGGGAAGGTGCGTGGTGGTAGGTTACCAAGAGCACATTTGTAGCAACACTGATCCAATATCAGCTCCTTCTCCTAAGCGGTGTTACAATCCCTCTTCTATGGATGAGAAAGTGGAGGAGAGGAACAGAGAAATGAAGCCACTCGTTCAAGGTCACAAAGCTGGGGTGTGGCAGAGTCAGTGTGGCATTCGATGCATCAGTGAATCAGTGCTTGACCCCGTGGGTAAGTGATGCCTGGGAGTAGGCGGAGCAAGATTGCAGCTCAGGCCTCTGTCGACACTGAGATCTTACAATTCTTGGTTTCCATGATCTAAATGTGCGCCCTCTGTAACTTGCTGTTACTGAAAGGCCTCACTGCATCCCCCTGCCTGTCCCAGTAACATGCTTGAACCGACCAGATGCCCCACTGGCAGCTCCTGGACCCTTCACAGCCCCACAGCTCTCTGCCCTGCCTCCTGCATCCTTCCGTGCCCGGGGGCTGCCCACTGCTGCGAGATCCCCATAGTGCCGTCCCCTGTCCCCTGCCTCCTCTCCTCTGCCCTCTCTCCCCTCTGTGCAGGCCCTGTCAGTTTGGCTGCTGTAGTCTTGGCATCCCATGTGTCCTTTCCCTGCAGATGTCTACTTGGGAGTGCCACACCTTGGACATTTAACCTCAAATGAGGCTTTGAGGCTTCTTGACCAAGAGTACCTTTACAATTGCGATGACTAAAGCCTGTGGCCTCTGAAGCCACCTCAAGGTGCCCAGGTCTGGGTGGGGGACTGTCACATGCCTTCTCCCTCCTCCCTTTTATTGTCTATCATTAGGGACCCAAGGCAACCGGGCTCCTGGTTGGCTTTGCAGCACCTCTGCCCGGTCCCTCCCTCTACTTCCCTTCATCTCACTCCTGGGAATCAGGTAAGAGGCCAGAAAAATGAGGTATCCCAGCCCTGCTCCAGACAAATGCTCAGGACAGCCTTTCAGTGGGCCATTAATAGGACAGTTAGTGAGGGCCTAGGAAGGGTCACCTTCCCCAGAGACACGCTTGTCTGTTGGCCCAAAGTTTTGACACCGAGTAGAAGTTTTCTTCCCTCTTTCTTTTCTTTTTTCCTTCCTTCTTTGTCCCCATCCACGACAGCACATTCAAAATCACACAGCAGTGCCTGGTCACTTGGGTTGGCTTGCCCAAGAAACAAGCATGTCCACCTCTCAGCTGCTCTGGGTCCTACAAGGGTGGTGCCAGGCCAGAGCAGCACCGGGCCAAGGAGAAGTGTGTTCGGCCTGTACCTTGAGTACTCTGAAGGGCCTTCAGCGCTCATCACAGCTGGGCCCCAGGGGACTATGTCCCCAGAGAGAGAGCTGCCTCTGGAGCCCCTGGCCCCTGCTTTTTGGCTGTGGGAACTGCAGCAGGTGGCTTCTGCACATTGGGGATAAGAGAGAGAAAAAAGGCAGGGAAAGAAAAGTGAAGAGAAGTCAGATCTCAGGTGGGGGCTCAGAAGAAAGCAGTGACACCTGCAGGGTCAATGGGGCCCTGGGAGCCCACCAGCCAAGCTGGCCCCTTCCCACCCATAGGCTTGGAGCGAAGAGAGCTTGGCACAGTCCTAAAGGAGCCCAAACAGCCTGTGTTCTTGCAGTGATAGATACAAATCAACATCTCTTTGCTTGTGCAGAGCAGAGTGAGTTCTCAGACCCACAGTGTGGTCACAGCTTACAGTCAAGGGAGGTCCCCTTGGGCCTTGTCTGCTGTCTCCTGACACCCCTGCCACCATGATCACTGATGCTTCTGCACCCTTGCGTGGGACCCCAATTCTGGGCCCCCAGGGAGGCACAAGATGGTCCTACTCAGAGCTTGTCTTTCCATGCTCCAGGCTTTAACAGGTGCCCTGAACTGAAGACAGCAGAGAGGGAACACTGCTGCTTTTTCTTCATCAGCATCCCAACCCATTCTGAGCTCCTGTAAATGGTCCAGTCACCCTCGAAACCCCGTAAGGCCAGGGATTTCTATCATCTCCAACAACGGAGGAGACCTCAGTGCTGAGTGGTCAGATAGGTTGCCTGTGACCCAACGGCGCAGTCATCTGCCTAGTCATTGCTTTATTTATCTGTATGGCTCTTCATGAGCATCACTGCCCTCAGATCCACTTTACAGGTGAGACTCAGGGAGATGCACAAGCAAGGCTGATTCAGCAAAAAGGGCGTCTAAGGGATCCCTCCCAGGTGCTGAAGGCAGAGCGGACATTGTTCTTTCAGTCCTGCAGGCGCGCTCACTGCCGCACTGCCTAGCTGCTTGGCTGCCCACTGCCTTAAGCTGCTGAGAGCCTATATGACAGGGTGGGCCAAGCAACAAGTGCTCCTTACACAGGCTGGGCCCGTGGCCTGGGGATTGGATGGGGTACACTGCCAGGTCATGGTCTGTGGCACTGACTCTGAACTGAACTCGGCGTGCTGTGCAGAAGCTGGGAGACTGTGTTCAGGATAGCCCTGGCTTGGACGCTCACTGCTGCCAGTTTCTGTGTGGCTTTCTGTGTAGCCCTGTGAAGCAGAGCTAAACCCACCCTTCGAGGGCTGCTAGGAAGATTGAAAGGATGAGCAGGGTACATTTAGTAGGGTTATGCACCTCCTTATCCACACTGCACTCCTCGTGGCCTTTGACCAGGGTAATCCTTCCCCCAGCAAAGCAGCCAGACCTGGACATTTCAGTCCTCAGATTCAGAAATCCGCTTCATCATGACTGCAGTGTATAGAGCCCCTTTCAGAGAGAGAAGCTGCACGTTGGAGAACAGCTTTACCAGCCCAACAGGCAAATGTGTTTCTTCCTGGAGCTATGCTCACCTGCTGATGCAAACCAGCTGCTGCCAACCGCTGGGCCTCTCACAGTGGCCGTAACCACACCCAGGGGAGGGTCACTCGGCTCTCTTCTCGGCGTCCTGGGTCTCAGCACTGGCCCTATCCTCTCCGATTTCCATCCCCAGAATTTCCACCCTTAAGCCCAACGCGGACACAGAGCTGTTTCAGCAGACAAGCTTCGGACACTTACAAAGACGTTTCTACACTGCCTCACCACCCCTCACCCGGCTTCTCTAGCTGCCCCTGCTTCCTCTTCCTGCTGCTGCTGTCCACTTTGCAACCTGACCTGGCCAGACAACGTCAGTGTGACCTCCTCCTCTGCAAGCAGCGTGCTTTGGACAAGACTTCTGGTTAGGAAACCAGCCACCTGCGCACTCACAGCTCTCCACGCGCTGCAAACTGTTGTGGTTCCTTGAGTCTGAGCCTGTGTTCCTCGCCCAAGAGTTAGGGATTCTCCAGAAGGGATTCGAAGAGGGTACTGCCCACTCTGCCAGGGCAAAGCACAATGCTTAGCCCCGTCTAGGCCAGGCTTCAGCAAGTGCTCACGTGAAGCAAGTTAGATCAGTTCTGCACTTAACAGTTGAGTTTAGTTGGGAATTAGTTTATATTTCAGGCTCCAATATTTGCTAGTCCTATGATCTTGAGCAAGTTATATTATCCTACACTTCCATATACTCATCTTTCAATGATAAAAGTGCACATCCAAGGGTCACTGTGAGACTTGGGATATAATTCAGTTTCACAAGCACCAGCGTGGTAAACAGAGGGTCCTGAGTTTGATTCCCAGCACCAAAAGAAAAAAAAAAGAATTATTGTGAGGATTTACGGAGCTTTTCATTAACACACAAAAAAGTTACTTTAGCATAGTGACAGTATCACTTAAAAATCTCATCTGCTAGTCCTGCTACTAGTTTTATTTTATTAATATCAAAGTGATTTCCTATTGCTTTTGTGCTAATTCTTTTTACCACACATTCCTGGATGTTCAAGTGCACCTTAGCGATGACTAAGTCTCAGAAAAAGTCTGTTCCTATAAAGTCACACAGCGTGACGGGACCAGGCCCCTCTTCACACGCAGATGTTACGCGACACTGTGTTAGGACATGCTATGTCCATAAGTTTTGGAGAAAAGGTGCATTTGTAACTAACATTTGTGGTGATAGTATTCAGCCAAACTCTGTGATAACAATTATTTAATCATTTTCTGCTTGAAGGGAAAAGCTACCGTATATTGAGCAGAATCACTCTGCTCCTTCCAGAGTGATGTTGAATTTTATTTCCAGTCCCCAGACCTACTCCAAGGAAGAGTGCCGTTGAAGAGTAAAATCACCGATGAGATTTATTATATTATATTGTGCAGTAGAAAGAAACATCAGATGGCAAGAGCGGGCTGTGAGTGGTAGATGTATTAAGAGGGCCAAAGAAGGAAGGATTTATGTATCCAGCTTGGGAAAGGTGAGAACAGAACTGTGAGTTGTCTGGCTGGAATTTATCTTAGTGTGTGCTCCAGGCAGAGTTGGTAGGCATTTTTCTTGCTTCAAGACGCCGTGGTTTCAGTCTGGCAGTTCCCTGCTGAGGTCCTAGGTCACCTCTTGATGGACAGAAATGGGGGACCTGGGTGCGCGGACGCAGGGCGAGACCAGGTCGGCTCAGCGGTGGGAAGAACTCAACACGGACTCTAAAGCCTCCATCCACAGCTCACCTGTGTTGCCCTCCAGCTGGAGCACAAGGGGATCTCTCGTGGGACTTGGAGAAGCCACCGCTATGAGACTTGATTGTTCTAGATTTTTGCTCTTAGATCAGAGGAACTGTCCTGGGCCTCCTGGAAGATGGAGGCTGTGCCTGATTTGTCTGACTTGTATCTGAACACAAGCCAGAGATGTTTCTTTTCTTTTTTCTTTCTTTCTTTCTTTTTTTTTAATTTTAGATAAGGGTCTGCAGGGTGTTCAGGGTCTCACTACTAGTAGTGATCTGCCTGTTTACAGCCTCCCAAGAGCTGGGATTACAGGTGTGCGCCACCATGCCCAGTCTCAATTGCCATCTCAGCATACCCTGGAGGTGGGGCCGGCACAGCAGGCCTGGGGATTGAATCCCTGGCCCCTGCACCTGCTTGCAGGTACTTTAATCCACTGAACTATGTGGCCAACCCCCAGAGATGTTTCAATACAAAGAATTTAGGGTTTTTTTTGTTGTTGTTGTTGTTGTTTTTTGTTTTTTAACTGGAAACAGTCTCGGAAGGGCTAGGGAAGTGGCAATTAATATAGAAAGAGGCACAGCAGTAGGATCCCTCAGGAACTGCGCTGTGACCTGGCATTTCTGAAAAGGTTTCCAAGACCCATGTTAGAAAATAAAAGGCAAAGGAAGTAAAAGCAGCTAATTAGAAGATTTCTGAGACCAGCAGAGAGAAGACAGTGGGCTCATTGCCCTCTCTGTGTGTAGCACCCAGAGGCTGTGCTAGGGAAGCTGAGAAACAGAGATTGTGGAAGTGAACTACACTCTAGGTGTGTGCATCTGCTGTTTAAAAGGTCCCTGGTCACTGACCACTTGGAAATTGAGATCGGGAGCAATTGTCCATTTTTCAAAAAATCCAGCTCAAGGCCAGTGAAAGCATTTCCTCTGAATTTCACATGACTCCAAGGAGAGTTGTGGGCTTTAATCGACAATGGCCTGTGCCAGGCTGAGGAGGGGAGAGCCACGCCTGCATTAGGAGCAAGCAGGCTCCACATTAACCAACGACTCACCTTTTCTTCTTATGTTCTTTAAAGTAGGAGAGTTACAGTGAATAACCCTAAAGAGGTGTGTACACATGCAGGTTTTAGATACAACAGCCTTAAGGCCTAAGCTCAGGAGTAGGCTTTTTCTAAATTATAAGCCAGACATATTGCATCTGGCACTCAGGCATCCAGCTCTTCATTCATTCATTCTTTCATCCATCCATCCATCCATCCATCCATCCATCCATCCATTCATTTATTGTCATTCAACTGTCATTATGAGTGCCTCCTCTACCAAGGCAGTAGCAAATAGGCAGTGACAGTCAACAGCAGCTCTTGCTTCCCCCTAAGAGGCTAAGCCCTGTGAGCACAGCACACGGGGGTGCTGAGGTGGGTGACACACAAGGTGCCGCATAAGGTTGTATTAAATGAAAGAAAGGATCAAGCAGGTGTGGTGGTGCATGCCTTTAATCCGAGCATTCTGGGAGGCCAAGGCAGGAAAATGCCAAGTCTGAGTCCAGCCTGGGCAACTTAGTAACTTGGTGAGATCCTGTCTCAAACTAAAAAAGGTCTGGGAATATAACCTAATGCAAAGGCCTTGGGTTCAATCTCTGGTACTGAAAAAAGAAAAAGAACATGTTAATGAACACCTGCATGGAGACAATCCCAGGGAGCTGTGGGCATCCTCAGATCCTGGATCTAAACCAATGTGGAGTTTGGAAGCGTGTGAGTCAGAGAAAACATTCTGAGAATGTAATTCCTGACTTGCTTTGCACACTGTGTCATACAAGAGGTAGTAACAGACTTTCTACCACATGCCAAGCACTGTGTGGCTGGTAGGGATGACACAGTGGCAGGGAACCAACACCTCCCTAGCTCTTGGAGTTAACAGGCAAAGGGTAGGAGGTCCACAGAAGCCCAAGCTGTTCAGGACCTTGCAGGGGCAGTGTCCAGCTTAGACAGGGATCTTTAGGGGCACTTGCAGCAAGGGCTGTTTATGACCAGGACCAAAGGGTGAGAACAAAGCATAGAGGAAAGGGGAGTGCGAGCTGGTGGATGGAGGAAAAGGTCTGGTCACAGGTAGCAAGGATCCCTCCGGCTACTGTTCAGACAGGACTGGCTTAGAGTAGGTGGTGGTGGGTGAGTCAGAAAGCTGTTATTCCCTCTGCTTCTCTCTTGAAAGAACAAGAGGCTAGAAAGCACACAAGTTATTCTTGTGGCTTTCCATTCTGAGAAGCAGAGCCCTCACTTTCTCTCTGGCCACTTCTCTCGTTCATGTAAACATCCTGCCCAGTCAACCAGCTCCAAATAGACTCTGTTTATAGTCAACATCATGCAGTATAGTTCCCAGAAACAGCCTTAGATAAATCTAGAGTCTTTGGTTGGTCATTAGCTCCCGTGACCCTACACCCAAAATAGCTCTGGAATCTCCAGCACTTCCCCTGGCGCCTAGTCCTATGCTTGCCAGTCATCAGCACAAGCTGACCTCGTTCTGACATGCATGTTTGTTGTGTTACATGGACATTGGCCATGGTGCACAGCTACCTTGGTGGTCCTGGCATTAGCTTTCTCTGCAGAACCCCCAGCCTCAGGGCTCTAAATAGCAACCATTCATGATTTCTCCGGACCCTGTAGGTGGATGGGCATTTCTTCTGATCTGTGCAACGTGGCTGTGGTCTGATTACCTGTCCTGGCCCGACGCACAAATCTGAGGGCCTGGCAGGATACTCCAAGCTTCTCTCCATGCTGTTTCCTGTGCTCTGTGGTGCTGGCCCAGGCCTCTTACTGTAGCTGCAGAATGATTCTCTGTGGCAAGAAAGTGGCACTTGATTCCTAAACATATTTAGAGGAATGCTGGGGATCAAGCCCAGACCCTACAAATGCTAAGTAAATGTTCTGCCACTGAGTTCACTCCAGAACCCCTGCGTAAGCACCGTGCAAACCCTTACTTGAGCACACTTGCTCTTGAGCCACTGGCCAAAGGAAGACCATTGCAAGATCAGATTCTAGGCATAGTGAGATAGACCCATCTCATGTTGGCTGGGAGGCAGATCCGCTGAGCAGAGGGCTACGTGTATCCATCTCATGTTGGATGGGAGGCAGATCCGCTGAGCAGAGGGCTACGTGTATAGGTAGCCTAAGCGAATCGGCCCATCACGGCACCACGGTGGCTCTGGATGCAGACGCAATGGCACTATCCTCTGCTACTGCCCACCTTTGCCAGCAGGGCATGGGCACTCCCAGAAGCTGTCCAGGCCTCACTGCTCATCTGTCATAAGGGAATCACTGGTGAGAGTCTCCTTGGCATGGGTAGGGTGTGAGACGAGAAAACACCCAGCTGTGCCACAGGTGCGCAGGTCACCTGGGCACCTGGGCGCCACAGGGCTCAGCTGGCTTCCTCTTGTCAGCTGAAATCTTCTGGGGCCCCTTCCTGTGTGGCTTTGGCCTGCTCACTCCTGGCCAGGCTCACACTGTCACTTCTACATCTTACCCGATTTTCTCGGTCCTTGCAAACGCTTTCCCCAGCCTTTTGTCATTGCCAAATGGCCTCGACTTGAACCTCACTCACGTAGTGGCTAAAGATCTCCCCTGCTCTTCACACTCCCCTTCCATCTTCTTCTGTTATCCTGAATACCTTCACCCCCTGTCCCTGACCAGATGCATCTGTACTTTGTCCCTTCTGCACCAGGCTTTGACCCCCAAGGGCGGGAGCAGTGAGCTCCTAGGCCCCTGTCCCTGTGGCAGAAGCCTGCCCCGGTGGAGGCCCCACTGGGTTATTTGAAAAGGCAATTGATGCAGTAAATGTCACCACTGACTTGCGCTGTCTTCTCTCTTTCCATTTTCAGACTTCACTTCCCTCAGCCGGAAATGCCAGTGACAGGCAATCGGCAACTCCAAGCACTTTGCTAAGCAAAGGGACGCTTTCACACATGACCAGGGATGGACAGCCTCTCTCCCCACCCTCTGAGGTGAGTGCTGTGAGATGCACCATCTTCTCCAGATCCTTCCTTGGGCTAGGTCACAGGGGAGTGGGACACAGTGCTATTTCTTGGTCCCTTTGTGATCTTGCCTGCTCTGACAGCGCTTCTTGGGGAAAGCTGTCCCTCACAGAGAAAGGAGAGCCCTGATGGAGTCTCAGCAGCCTCTCTTGGTCCTGGCTGGAGTGCCTGTCAAGTCCTCTTGAAAACTGATAAGCAAACACTTAAAGCAGGAGCAGCCTTCTAGGACAGGTGCCAGCTACCCTGTAGAAGGCCAGACCAAGCGTTAAACCATGGCCCATGGGTCACACCTGGCCTGGCCTGGATTTGCAAGTGAAGCACGTGAGTGCAGCCAAGCCTCCCAGACCAGAGTAGATCAGCGTCCACAGTAGCCAGTCATGGCTGTGTGCTGTCTTCACACATTGAGGTTTGGGCTATTTATTATGTGGGGAAAGCTGACTGACACAGCCTCCTCTGAGGGCCTATCTGACAGTGACTTCAACTTGTGGCAACAGCAGAGACCTTGTGACAGAGACCCTCGGGCTGCACAGCCTGGAGCAGGTGCCCTGTGGTCTAGAGCCCAGCTGTCCTCCTGGAGCCACTACATTAAAATTATGTAGAATTAATTTTAAATCACACTTAGACATATTGCAGGTGCTCAGTAGCTACATGGGGCCAGTGCCTACTGTATGGGCAGAGAGGGCCGGGGGTGTCTCCCCCATTAGGGAGCACTGGGTTGGGAACGTGATCACCTGCACCGTGCCTGTCCCTAACTCATTTGGGGATGACTGCAATCACTTTGGAAGAAAGAAGGTTGGTGTGAATGTGTGTGTATGTGTGCGTGTGTGTGTGTGTGTGTGTGTGTGTATACAACTTGTTCATTTTGGCAGGACTATTGGTGAAAATCTTTTTCACTTTTTTTATGGCCATTGAGCTATGACCACAACTCCTATCTTTATGTTTAAAAGTAGAATTACTTTTATAATTTATTTGGGGATCATGGCCTCCACACATGAATTCATGTAGAAATGGAACTGCATAGACCTTGGGGTTTCTTTTTCTTTTTGTCTTTTTGAGACGGGTCTCGCTATGCAGTTTAGGCTGGCCTTGAGCTCACTTTGTAGCTCAGGCTGGTCTTGAACTCACAATGATACTCCTGCCTCAGCCTCTCAAGTCCTGGGATTGTAGGCATGCACCACCATGCCCAGCTGGTTTCTTGGTTTTACAAATTAAAACAGACAGAGAAACACAAGCTTGGGTCTTTCTATGGTCCTAGGCAGCCCAAGTGTTGAATGCATGCCTATGTCATGGGAGAGGACCGGTTGCCACAGTGCTTCCTACATGAGCAAGAGAGACAGAAACAAGGGGGGAAAGATGTGCTCAAGAGAAGGGCTCTGTGAGCCCCAGAATGATGGGGGGCAGAGCCAGAGAGCTGGAGTCGTAGTCCTAGTCCTGGGCATACTTTGAAAGAGCCTATTGAACAATGTACCCATGCTTGGGATCTCAGCACATCCCAGAAGGAGGCTGAGAAAAGTCAGTTTTACACAAGAGACAGGTGCATTGGCCTTGGACCTAGCCCTGGTCCACCATCTTGGAGGGACAAGACAGGCAAAACCAGAGCTTGCAGTTGGTTTCCAGCCAGAAAAAGTGATGAATCACACAAGCTGGTCTCTGAAATAGTATCTATAGATGCCGCCCGGCTCGGACAGAAGAGACTAGAAGGCCGCTGGGTCTAGGCACAAGCTCCCAGGGTAGGTGTTTAGAAGCAGAGCTCCCTTGTGCTTGGGTTACTTGGGAAGGAACAAGAACAAGGAAGAGAGGCAGCTAATAAGAGATGCAGTTACTTCATATTCTGTACATTTAGGTCCGAAAAGGACGAAGATTTTCAGTGGGATCAGCATTTTGTCAAAGAGCTTTGCTTCCTTTCAGGGGAGGATAGAATTTAGAGACTGATCTCTTGGTCTCAGTTTGTCCATTGTGCTGGGGTAGCATTGGTTCTATACCCACTGATCAGACAGATCTGGGCCCTGTGTGTGTGTGTGTGTGTGTGTGTGTGTGTGTGTAACAAACACATGTAAACACACAACCACATCCATAGACTTATTTACATCACATGCATGTTCCCCTGTGCATTCATGTAATCTCTGGATGATTTTTAATTGGTCTATTTATATATTAAGACCACCACGCATTCTCATGATGTTGCTAGAACTCTCTGGGAACCGGGTGTGTCTCGATGCTGAGCAGTCACTCCCCTCACAGCTCAATGGCACCCCAATCGCCGCCTTTATTGAACTGGATCAGGCACCAGTATTTGCTGCTACTACTGCCATCAACCCAGGAGTCCAAGTACAGTGAAGCAGCCAAGCCCTTGAAGAGCTAATAAACTCAGGCCAAGTTACCTGGCTAATCAGAGAAGCAGTTCACAGGGAGCGCCCACCTGGCTGTTGGCATCTCACCACAAGATCCAAAGTATGGGGCACAGGTTTAAGAGTTTCAAGAGAGAAACTAGAGGAGTGAGGAGTGTTTGCCCCCATGATCGAAGGTCTCTGGCCCTTGCAGCAGCAGGCCAGCTGAAATGGATCGATCGATTCTAGATCCTTTGCTCTCCTGGAACCTGTGTGGTCTGGATCACTCGATGCTGTTCTGCTGGGTGGGTGATACACAGAGGTCTGTGGGTGTGCGTGCGTGGAGCTGCATGTGGAAGTGAGTATTGTTGGGGGGATGGCGAAGCCCTGGATTCCAGGGACTTGTGGTGGGTGCGGAGTAAGGCCTCGCTGCCAGGTGAGCCTCTCTTCCCCCTGACTGGGGTTTTCCTGGCAGAGCTCCAGGAGTGCCAAGGTCTCCACTCCCATACCTCTGTGCTGCAGCCCCCAGTGGACCAGCGGGCCCTGGTCCATCCGGCAGAGGACACGCAGCATGCGTGCCTAGTAAATGCTGGCTCAGATCACAGGCCCACAAGTGCTTCTGAGCGTCTTCCCTCTCCTGGGTGCTGCTCAGGATCACGTCTCAGCCGGGAGTGGGGGCTGGAGGAGAAACCAGTCACATGAGTGGCAGAGTGGGGACAGCAGGGAGGGAGGCTAAGCCTCGGCGTGAGGCTGACAGCAGAGAACAGGCGAGGGGAGGCTGGTGATGGCAAGGGCTGGCTGGGCGTTTTACCTTGCTGCGGGGGCTGTGGCCAGGCCTGTTTCCTCTCCTGGAAGAGTAGCACAGTCACATAAGTGACTCCCCTCGCCCTTATCAGCACTCAGGCATTCCTGTTGGGTGGAGCAGGGTTATCAGCAAGCCCAAAGACAAACTCAAGCCCAGGTCCTCCAAGGAGATAAGCAAACATGCCGGCAGTTGTCTGCTAGACAGCTGGCAGGGAAGGGCTGGTGGAGTTTCCCTGCGATAACCTTCAGAATCCACAAAAGCAGGAACAGAGGGTGTGTCCCAGGAAGAGGGGAGCTGGGGGGCTGGTGGTGGAAAGACTGCTGGGAGGGGGTCAGCCTGCGAGGCGAATCCACAGGAACCACGCACGCACGCACGCAGAGAGAGGGAAAGGAGGAGAGAGCTTGGGTTGGCTGTGGCTCCCTTCCTTCACGCATTTCCTTATTTGCTCACGTAGTCATCCGACAAGCACTGCGTGGTGCCCCTGTGTCCCAGACTCTTCCCTGAGTGCTGGATGTAGAACAGGAAGACACGTACTCTGTCCTTAAAATGCTGCATGTCAGTGGGACAGATAGATGGACTGGTGCATGCACAGGTGGAGCTCTGGTTTCCCGGGTCTTGAAACTTATGCAAAGGGAGACCCTCTTTGGGGCAAAATAATAGAAAGTTATGAATTGAAATAAAATGTCAAAAACCACTGTTGAATACCAAATAAAATAAAATAAAATAGAATGCCAGCGTGCAGCTGAGGGGCTGGAGCTTGTGCATCCTGGGCGTGGAAGGGCCTATCTGGGTTTGCATGCTGTAGGACAGCTGCTTTCTGTACAGGATACGGAGAAAGCTGCTGAGAGGCCGGCATCCACTTGGCTGGAGAGGTGTGAGGATACCAGTGCTGCCGTGGGCCCACACTATGAGTGCCCCGGGCCCTTGCTCTTGGGTCAGTAGGCTGAAGGCCTTTGTTTCTCTTCATGCTGCCAGGATTCTCAAAGGCACTCTGTGTTTTGGCACCTCACCACAAGGTCCAGAGGACCTCACAGTTTCAGGAGAGCAGTGTGGAGTGTTTGCCCCCATGATCAAAAGTCTCTGGCTCTTGCAGCAGCAGGGCAGCCGAAATGGATCAATGGGCTCTCGATCCTTCGTTCCTCTGGTGCCCGAGTGACCTGAGGGGTCCACTTCCTGGGCTCTAGCAGGGGACTCTGGAGATCTGAGCTGAGTGCTGGGTTGAGTTGGCAAGTATTGACATGGAGTCAGCTGTTGGGCACTCACGGCTAACGGCTTTGCACACCTTGGGAGATTCCACCCCAGCCGCCCTGCTTGCTTGCGGCTGCCATTTCCTTGTTACAGGGAGGACAGAACCGAGGCACAAGGTGGATATGGAACTCACCTACGAGCACACAGCTAGTACATGGAGGAGCTGGGCTGTGAATGTACCTTGCTATCTCCAGAGCCTGTGACCCTGCTGTGCTACCTCTCCACCATCCTTGCCACCTAATCCTCCTTCACCAGTTTCCAGCAAGCAGGAAACAGCTTGAAAGGTCAGAGTTAGGAGAGTGACCAGTAAAGTGCTAGCTCCTGGAGTGCAACACTTCATATTTGATCTGTACAGAGAAGTTTTAGCAAGATGAAGAGATGCTTTGGTTTTCAGGTGCAAGGTGGGACGCCCTACTGTGCACCCACAGAGCAAGCATGATGAGAGTGGGCCTCAGCTGAGCTACCTCTGGCCTCTGCCTGTCTCCTGGCCAGGTACTGTAGGCTCCTTCACCCTTGAGTCCACTTACTGGCTTTGCTGCTGGGTCCCTGTTCTATCTCTGTCCTGTGCATGCCGCAGTGAGCCACAGAGATGTTCCTGTGCTTATGGAGCTTGGGGTCCAACCTGGCAGGTGCTGTCAGCCTCTATTTGCTCCCTCCATGTCACACCAGATATAATTCCCAGGAGCTATAACATCCCACCCCTCCTGCATCTGTTGGCCTATCTGCAGAACAGATCCATGGACCCCAGGCCTTCTTGACTTCAAAGTGTGGGCTCCTCTGAGCTGTCAGCCGAGGGCTTCACAGGCCACTTGCTCATTGTTACCCTCCCCTAAAAGAGCCAATCCCCTGATACCCAAGGCCAGGCCAGCCAGGATGGCAGGAGTTGCCCTCCTAGCTCATAAGGGTACAGCTTTGTTTGGGCTGGAGGGGAGGAGGCCAGGAGTCTTGGTTCTTCTTGACTGATGCTCACAGGCTGCACAAACTTCACCTATAAGAGTTGTCCCCCTAATAAAATGGGATCTCATCCCTGCTGCTAGGGGAGACAGATCTACAAGCTATCAAGGATTCGGGAGAATAGGCCGAGGGCTCCAGCAGCCTCTTGAGCCACTGTGCCTGTTTCCCTCCTGCTCTGCAGGTTTGGGTTGGGCAGATAGCTTCCCTGAAACTCAGTTTCTTTATCTGTATGAAAGGAGATGCTGACGCTATGGCCCAGGATTTCCTAGGTGACCTGATGACCCAGGGTGATTGCCAGGTACCTGATGGGCACAGTTAGGATGATTACTTACCCTGGGAGGCACTGCAGGGGTCATGGGTGAACCGTGAAGCCAAGAGGAGAGCCTCCATCCCTGGCAGCTCGGGTGCTGTCTGCTGTGGCACAGATAGTCTCTCAAGCAAGGGCAGACTCTCCAGCTGACTGGCACGGCCAGCCCAGACATCATAGGAAGAGAGGGCCACCAGAAGCATGGGAATGTCCTGTGTGCATCCTGGAGCCAAGTCCTCAGAAGTTTCGAGTCCTGCCTTAGAGACTAATTAGTTTTCCACTCATGCCCAGCTGATAAGCACTTGGGCATTTGCAGATAACTTTTTCTCCAAAGACCTTCTGTTCCTGTCCTGCATCCTTTGCACATCTACAGCCCTCATGGCCCAGGGTCACAGTCCAAGATCTGCAGCAGAAGGGACAAGCTTTACCAGGGCCTCACCTCCTCCAAGGCCCCCATGTCATCTTGCTCCTTTGACTTCTTTCCTCCCTCTGTCTGATCACAGACTAATCTTCAGAACAGCATTTAGCATAGTTCAAGTTCAAATCACATGTCTGCGCCTGGGCCTGCCCACCTGTGGTCAATGCCTTCCTTTGGTCTCAGTTTGTTTATCTGCAAAATGGAGACAACAGTGAACAACAGTACTTGCCTCGCACAGTGAATTAAGCTCGTTCCTTAAAGTTGCTCAGAACACTACTGGATGTGGCAGGCTACCACAGCCACTATTCCATATGGGATAGGTGGCTGTGCGTGGCTGTGGCTGTGGATGTGATAGTGCCCCTGGCAAATGACATCCAGAGGACATGGTGTGTAAGATTCGCTTATGCTACTCTCTACTCTGCCTACATTTATTGTCACCTGCTGGGATTCTTTCCATTTCTGCCATCTCATCCTCATCCAGGACTTCTCCCCCTGCCTGTCCCGGAGTTCCACAGCACAAGTTTGCTCGCATCCCGTGTCCAGGGCAGCCCATATGATGCACACTGTCCTGTCTGTCAGGGCGGCCCTGACATGTTCTTCTTCTCAGGATGCACCAGGCGCTCACCTAGGCCAGCTCTATCTTGCATCTCCAACATCAAGAGGCCACAAAAGGCAGACACAATTTGTCTGTCTGTCTGTCTCAGCCACCCGCAGCTGGCCTGGCAGCCACATGGATAAATGTGCTGGGCAGTAAGTTGGGTGGCGGGGGCAGGGCAAGACCCTGAGGAGCGCATCTCTCACCTTCAGCGGCACAGGCCCCACCAGGGTGCCCAACTTTGCCTCTGTGCTTGGAGACCTGAGAATGAGAAGATGGCATTTCTGTAGGCTCAGCGTCACCTAGCTTTGGCCCTGGCCCCTTCTATATTATTCATAGCTTCATCACTGAGCTGCCCAGGATGCCTGTGGTTTATACATCTGTGTGCCTTCCATTAAATTAAGCAAACATACCAGGCCCAAACCGCCACTGAAGACAGAGACCTGGCAAAGAGGAGAAGAGAGTGGAGGAAGCACAGCCAGCCAGCCTGGAGTCTGCACGATGTCGGTCACATCCAAGAGGCTACTGGGGGGAGCTGGGCCCCCCTGCTGGCCAATAATTTTCATGTTAACACTTTGTCACAGACCCTAAAACTATCCTAAGTCCCTGAGAAAAAGAGAAGGATGGAAAGCTTTTTGAGACGGGAAGTAGCTTTGCTTTTTTGGTTGGAAGAATGGAAAGGAATTGGCACTGTGCCCTCACTGACATCTGTACTCCCTCTCACTCCTCTGAAGCCTTCTGACACAAGGATAGGAACCAGCTGCCTCCCTTCAGGATCTCAGCGCTGCGGGCAGAGAGGGCCACTGGGGCTGCCCTGGAATAGCCCTGAGTGGTCCTCCTCTGCGTGTGTGTACTGTTCCATCCAGCAGCTCTCTGTGACCACCCCTCCCAGGTATTGCGTATCTTCATATGCCGCACATCCGTGTCAGTGTCTGCTGCCCTGGGTTGCCCTTGGCATTTTTTTTAAAGTGTTTTTTTTTTATTGTATCAGCTTTTTTATTTATTTATTTATGTGTGTGTGTGTGTGTGTGTGTGTGTGTGTGTGTGTGGCCTGCTCACCAGGGGGCGGGGCTGGCTGGCATGTGGTGCTGGGGATTGAACCGTGGTCCCTGTGCTTTGCTAAGCTTGTTCTAAGTAGGTGCGTTAGACCACTGAGCCATCTCACCAGCCCTGCCCTTGGCATTTCCCTGTATTTGCATTGGAACTACATCCTGGAGAGGAGTTCCCCAGGAAGGGCCCCTGGGGATGTCCTGAGGGTTTCTGGCCACTGGTTCCCAGCTGTGCTTTGTTGTGGAAAGAAATGAGGAAAGGAGATTGGGGAGTTGGAACCTGATCCCTGCAGACCGTGGGGTCAGTGAAAAGGCCAGAGATCTCAGAGCAGCAGTGAGGTCCTGTGACTGGTAAGTGGATCTGTTTTCCGCAGCCCCAGTGTGTCCGGTCAAGGAGGAAGAGGAGCTGGAAAGGTGAGGCCCCGGCGAAGGGACAGCAGTGGGCACAGAGTGACTTGTTCCTGACAGGAAGCAGAGCCTGTTCTCAGGCCTAGCACACCTTGGGTGCCAGTGCGTTGACTGGGAGTAAAACGCACCCTAGTTCCGAGAGCAGCCATATTGGAGGCTACAGTTCACCTCAGTCCATTTGGAATTTGGAGTCCTTGTGGACTTTGGCAGAACTTTCAGGTTTGAAGAGATTCCAGTTCTGCAAAGAATTTAGCTGCCATTGGGCCAAGAGGGGACCGAAGGCCCATGCTGGACTGCAAAGAGATGCGGCTCAAGCTGGTTTGCCTGAAGATGAAGTAGCTCAGAAAGTGGCACCATCAGCTGCCACCTGGCACTTACTCAGCTCCTGTGGGATGGATGCAGGGAGTGAGGGTGCGGGCCATGGCACACTAAGGGGAGCCTTCGGGGGCCTGCAACTCGGTCATGCAGAGCGCTTGCTCCCACCTGCTGTGCTGGCTTCCTGAGTCTCGGGTGCTGGGGCGCTTTTCTACCTTTTATAGGTGGAAACCCAGCACACTGTACCCCCTGGCACAGGAATAGTTCCACACTGGTGGGAAGAACCGCCCCGGCAACTTCCCAGGAGAATCCATTCCACAAGTGCCGGGGACACTGGTATTGGGGGTGGTGTGGCGTGAGTACCTAGCAACTGTCCAGCCTGAGGGGCTTGGGATGAACCCTGCATATTGTAAGTCAGTGCTCCTAAATCTCTGGCTGTCCTGGTTCCGATCTGCCCAAACCTGCCATGCTTGATGTTCACATTGAAACACTAGTGAAACACCTACCTCACCAGTTAAAAACAGGGATAAGCACATTGCATGGTTGTAACATTTTAAGGAAAAGTAGCTGCTTAGCTGAGACAAAAATAAGATCAGCCTTATCTTAGCCACACCTTCAGTGTCTGGCTCGAAGGACCACAGTGGGCACTGTCTCTGCCTTTGCTTCCATCTCTTGTGACATCAGATAGCCCTGACCCTGTCCCTAACCCTCAGGACAGTGGAGAAGAAAAGTGTATCTTGCAATATTGTAAAGATGGCTTTGACAGTACGGGCTCCTTAAGAGGCCTCCATGACACCTTGAGGTGCCTAGAACATAATTTAACCTTGTAGTTTTGGGCTGTGTGCTGGAGATTCAAGTTTGAGAACCATGGGTACTGCAGTTAAGAATAGGACTTCTCAGCCAGGCGTAGCGATGCACACCTGCCCTCCCAGCTCTTCAGGAGGCCGAGGCAGTAAGATCCTGAGTTTGAGTCCAGCCTGGCCAATTTAGCAGGACCCTAAGTCAAAATGAAAAGAGAAAGAGGCAGGCGAATAGCAAATGGCACAGTGTGGAGGCTCTGTGTTCCACCTCAGGCACCACAGGTAATAATAACAACAACCACAATGCTTTCCCACCACGCTGGGGGTCTGTGGAGTTGTGTCACATTCCTGATCTACCTTCAGTGCCTTGAGTGGCTGTTACCTTTTCTGTGCGTTACTTCCATCCTCTATAAAATGAGAAAGTAGCGCCTATCCATAGGCTTATTATGAGGGATAAAGGGTTAGCATTACAAAGCTCTTAGAGCCAAGTATATCAGAACTTTCGTGTGTGATACAGATCTGTATCTATATACATGTATACATCATACCACAGACACACATACTTGAGTATATGCGCAAACACATTGTACACATATGTGTCATCTGCACATGCATGTGTCTAGGCGCTATACGTAAGCCATATGCTGTGTATGTGCATATTCACACTACATATATTACATATGCATATTGCAAAGCCAAGCAAAGACTCAGGAGTTAACTGCCTCAAGTAACACATTTCACATATTTCCAAGAATCAGAACATCTAAGAGCCAGTTTTTCAGGCAGCATTCTCTCCCCAGCCCAGATTGAGGGACTCTGAGGGTACAACAGCCATTGCATTCAGAGGTACTGTGTGGACTTTGTTCATAAATGCAGGGCTTCAGATAAGGGGTCAGCTGCTGAGACCACTTTCCTGTCTGCTGCTTTCCCAGAGCCCCAGATCCAGCCATGGTGACAACCTTGACGACCTCCTCTTTTCTGGGAGTGAAGCAGCTGCCCTCCTTTATCTCCGGCAGGAGAACACCTGGCACAGGGCACCACGGGAGTCAGAGTGTGAATGCCGCTGCAGCACTGGCTCCAGGGGTCTCTGGAAAGGGCAGGCTGCTCATGTGTTACAGGGGGGCATTATCCTGAAAAATTGGTTGGGAAGCTGTCAGCGTGAACCTGACAAAGACACATGCACCTCTTAAGCCTCTGAAAATGCATAGGTCCAAAGGACAAGAAAGTCTGGCTTCGGTGACTGCATGCAGCACTGGTGCATGCTGAGTAGGAAGGGCTGCTGTGATGCTGGCTGCTTGTCAGGGCCTCACTGTGACCCTCGCCTAGAAGATGCTCTGAGGAGGCTGGTGCTCCATCAGTGTGCTCCATCACTGCATGTCACACCGGCTCTCTTCACTCATGAATTCGATCAGCCAACCCAATCAGTCATTCCAATCAACCTGGAATGCCTCTGGAGGCCAGCAGGAAGAAGACAGCTAGGGGTGCTCCAGCAGAGTCACAAGCCAACCCCTTGTGAAGCCCATATCGTAGAGGGGCAGACTTATCTGTCCTTACCTAATCCCACAAGTAGGAAGATGGGGAGGAGAGAGTGGTGTGAGGATTTAGGGGGTGGCTAGGGTTGGCCATGCTGAGAAGGGAGAATAAGGATTGATGGAAGATGGGTATAGGAGCCACATCCCAGGAGAGAGAGCAGGGGAACTGCCGGTGTCCTTGGTGGCACTGACTGGGAAGAAGGTGCCTGGCAATGTGAAAGCAGACAGCTGAGGAAGCCCTGGCAGACTGCAGGAAGGAGCCAGGACCTTGGTGGCCATCGCTGACACCACCTCTTCAGGAGTCACCTATTGTTCTGCAGCAGCATCCTGGGGAGCAGCCTCTGAGCTGTAGCTGCCCAAACTCCTTCCCTGGGCTCCGTGGAAGCCTGTGTAGACCCAGCCTCGTGTCTGCCACTACAGATGGAAGCTCCTCAGGCTGCCAGCCCATCTCCCCACTAGCCAGGCAGTTCAGTGCTATGTCCTGCCAGATAGGACAGCTGGTTGCTCCTGATTTTCCTGAGTCCTGCTTCCTCGGGGGCAGCAGCCCCCTCACCTCTAAGCTCTGGTGGCTGCTTCACAACACAGCTTCCTCACACGGCCCCAAGGACACCCATCTCTCCCAGTCTTCAAAATGCCCTCTTACACCCTATCACTTTCCTAATAGACACCAACTTCCACAGAGCAAGGGCTGCGTGGGCCTCAGAAGCCAGGCCACGTACTCCACCTTTGACCTCAGGAGCGCCTTGGCACTGGGGCTGGAAAGAGCCGTTGCTCCTTCCTGGGGGCCCCGTGCGGGCCATGTGAGGCCCCGTGCTCAGCACGCCCTGCGTTCCTGTTGGCCGCTCAGCCTGTGCGTCAGCTGTCCGTCAGTTGCCGGCTGCAGCTGTCCGTGCCTTCACTTAAGCCTCCGCCTTGCTTTTTGTGCTGCCAGGTGACCTATTAGCCTCCACCAGCTCCACACAAGGGCCAGTTGTCCCTGTGCCCAGTCTCAGTGGCATGTTATCCCTGTGTTGCCCTGGACTACAGGGTCTGGTCTGCTTGCGCCATGCAGGCTCTGGGTGGAGAGGAGGATAAGGAGGGGGCTTCAAGTCCTCCCCGCTGCGAGTGGGGGCAGCATTTTTCTGTTAAAAACCACTCAGTAAAATAGTCTACATTTTACGGGCCAGGCCCTCCTGCATTGCTCAATTCTTCCTCTATGGCACAAAAAGTCACCATAGCAACACATAAACAAACGGGTGTCACTGTGTTCCCAAAACATCAGTCTTTTCACCAAAACAGGTGCAGGTCAGCTCCCAGATCCTGCCAGTGGGCGGCGCTCTGCTGTGACCTCAGCTGGACTCAGAGCCAGCTGTCTGTGAAGGGAGCCCCTCAAGCAGCCCTGCGTGCTTGCTAATTGCTGTATCCGCCTCCCTGGACAGAGCTCTTCGGGGCACTGTTGTGGTCAGCAGCGCTCACCATGTGCGCGGCACAGCGCCTGCAGGAATGGGCCTCAGTGCATGTGACTACACCAGTGACTGAGTGAATGGCCGTCCTGTGGGCACCCAGCCCAGTCAGGCTGACCTGGCCTTGCTCCTCCCCTGCCAGTACGAAATACCCAGGAGGGCCTAAGGGTGGTCTCCAGGGAGTTAAACTATCTCCTTGCCCAAATGTCCCATTTCTGAAGTGATTTTATGAGCTCTGATGGGGACTAGAGTCCTCTTGCGTGGCCAGATGGCTGTGCCCTACAGCCTCTTGACATCTGCAAGCACCTCGTTCCTGTAGCCGCCTCAGCTTCCCACTTCATGAGCTGTGTGCAAGGTCCATCTGAGTGAGCCTCCCCCAGAAGCCAGGGTGGCTGCACAGGGCAGAGGCGCTGTGCTGCGGGGTCTCCAGGGCACGATGTCCTGACCCCGGGGCAGGCTGGGCTCTCCGTGGCCCACCAGTCCTGCCCAGATGGTTCTGTGGCACCTGGGCATGTGCTGTGCTAAGGGGACTACTCGAACCCTCATGTAATTGTGTGGGTGGCACCGTCACTGTAGCTGATGAAACTGAGGCACAGAAAAAGTACAGGCCTGAGGCCCAGAGCGGCTCAGGAGGAAGCTGGGATTTGAACACAGGACGCTGCCTACAGGGTCCCAGCTCACAACCACCATGCGGAGAGCTGATGGGCACCTACGGACTCAGAACTGCGCGAGAGACTGGGCTAGGTTCTTCTCAACCCACCACTCCCACCCCTTTCTTCACAAGAGAATGCTGCTGCCCAGAGGTGGCAGTCACTTACCTGAGTTCACACAGCATGGACGGGCAGGATTCGAAGCTGGGTCATTTGTCTGCTTCCTAATTCAGGGCTTTCTCCACACACCTAGGCCTGTTCTTTGGCTTGGTGCCTGCAGGCACATGACGCCGAGGGAGTCTCTCGCTTATTCCACTCTGCCCACCTCCACCTCGGGCAAATTGACCTTCCCCCTTGTTGAATGTAGCCCTTTCACCCAGAGGGGATAATACAGATTAGAGAGTGTGGATGGGGCCTGGACCAGGAATCTGGGATCGAGAGGCAGTTCTCAGGTGAGGTTGGCTAAGTCTGACCACTGCGCTGGCCTTGTCTCCTCATTTGGTGCTGGGGGGTACAGGGCCATCCTGGGCCATCCTGAGAACAAGCCATCGGTGTGTGCAGTCACTGAAGGCCCATGCGGCCCCCAGCAGACGTGTTTTCCTGTCTCTGGTTCCTGTTCTTTACTCTGGCTCCCTGGAGCACCCTGTACCAGGACACAACAGCACACCCCATCCACCACCCCAGTCTGGAAACTGTCCCCAGCTACCTCTGCCTGGTGGCCGCTCTTATGGCATCCTGCATGGCCTTCCAAGTCTGGGAAACTTCTGTGGGCTGTTCACACCTGGAGCCCTGGAGCTCACTCTTCCACTCTGGCCTGTAACTGCAGGCTTCCCAGTGGTTTCTCTGTTGCCTGAAGGCCCCATCATCCTCTTGGCTTGCCTCTGATTTGTGCTGATACCTCAGGGACCCACGGCAGTCAGCTTCTTTGATGGAGACAGATGCCAGATGGAAGGAAGGCCTGGGCCGGCTGAAACTCACTGCCTGGTTAGACCAGCCACATGAAGAGGCCTGTACATGCGTTCAGTGACTATGGCTAGTTAGCAAGCTGCGGGGTCTTCTTGGCTGTTCCCCTTCTGTTTTCTTGATCTAGAGCAATCTGCAGACCCTGGCTGGAAAAAGAGCAAGGGCAGAGCAGACACAGAGTTTGAAGGTCCTGACACCCAGAGCCTAGGGCTGGGTGGACTTGTCAAGTTGCAGAAAGGTGACTAGACAGCTTGCTGGATGCAGGCTTCCTGGGGCCCAGGGACACCTTCCAGCTCAAGACTGCCCTCACAGGAGTGGGTTTAGTGCTGGGATCCATTTATCTGCAGAATGCTTGCAGTGTTCCCTGGTTATCACAACCTCTGTCTGGGGGACTTGATTTGTGTCCCAGTTCAACTGTGTATAACCGCATAACTTTTATTGAAAAAATTAGGGCAGGGCTGGAAAGATGGCTCAGTGGTCTAAAGCACCTACTTGAAACAAGCTTGGCAAAGCACAGGGACCGCGGTTCGATCCCCCAGCACCACATGCCAGCCAGCCCCGCCCCCTGGTGGGCTGAGCTGGCCACACACACACACAATAAATAAATGTAATAAATAAAAATAAATAATTAAAAAAAAAGAAAGAAAAAATTAGGGCAAAGAGAATTTGCTCAACCCTGATTAAAGGCTTATGAGATAGTTTATTATTGTCTACAGACTCCTTACTAGAGCTAAGTGGTTAGCCAAAGGAGTATATGCGTATCATGGAGCAGAGAGCATAGCAGTCAGCATCCACTGTGAAACAACTCGCAAGATGGGATAAGGCTGTTCTTTTGAGTGCATGGGTCTGTGTGTCACACAGTGGTGCTGGCTTAGCCTATGAGTTGAACTATCTAGGCTCCATTGTCCCAGACTACCTGAAGGGTATTTTTCTTGTGGAAGAGGCTTAATACATTCAGAGGGACGGACACACAAGCCCCTTAAGATCACTTCAATTCTGAATGCAACCTTGGCATTTCTTCCTCCATTCTGTTGGCCAAAGAAAGTCACATCACCAAGTGCAGCATAGATGAGATGAAGAAATGCACTCCTACCTCTGTGTTGCGACAGTGGGGTTAAATATTTGCCCATCAATCATCAAAGGCAGTGCTGCTCCGACAGTGACCTGTTTGGAATTCCTGATGGCTGTGTGAGCCCAGATTGTGCCCCTCGTCCCAGGGTCTGATCCAGAAGATTTGGGACTTACTTGAGGAGGGTACATTTCCAACAAGCTCCAGAACAGCTCATGTGGTCACCTTGAGCTCAGCTGTCACCAACACAGCTCTAAGACAGTAAGGTACGGTTTGATTGGCAGATGAAGGGGGAGGGAGAAGTTGACCCTGGAGTCAGCTTAGGCCTTGGCTCTGTGCGTCCTGAGGAGAGCCTGGCACGTGGGGCTGTAGAGAGAAGAATGGGTGCGAGTAGTCAGGCTTCGGTTCTGGGCTCAGTAAGCAAGATCTGGGGCTGGGTTCAAATCCCAGCTCTGGCACTTGCCATCCTGCCTGCCCCTGGCCCCTGGGATTTTTCTGTGGTTATTGTGACTCAAAGCACACGGCAGCCAAATTAACAGGAGCACTGGAGGGCCCCAAGAGGTGGTGCCAAAGGCCATTGCATGCGGGAGGAGCTGCAAGTGTGTGTGGTTGTCCCTCAGCCCTGCAGAGAAAGCAGCGATGTGGGAGTTCTCCTCTTGCCCTGTAGAATGAAAATGGCTGAACTTAAATGAACAAGGTGTGTCTTCGTATCTTGAAAATGCCTCCCAACCTCTGTGCTTTGGGCCTGTGGAAGGCAGCCAGCTTCACAACTGGGATCCAGGGGTGCCCTCGAGGACCCTGGTGGGATGCACGCCTTGCCCAGCCTGGCACTCAGGCCTGCATCCCTGCAAGCTCCAGGGCGCTTCTTGTCTGCGCTGCTCCCAGGGCCAGAGGGTGCAGACAGCAGGCCATACAGCAGCCCTCCCAGAAGGCCTCCCAGTGGTGCTGCTGACCCAGGGTCCCAGCCAAAGCTCCCACTCCCACCCCGACCCCAGGCCCCACAGACCACAGGCAGGTCCTCTGCTGCTTCCCACGTCCACTTCCTTCGAGCACAGTTGTAGTTGTTCCACACCACGACACCCTGGCCTGTCTCCCAGGACTCTGCAAAACATGCTGTTTATACTTCCGGACACAAGTGTGCTCTGCAAACAGCTCAGCAGATAGTTTCTGAGAAGTCATCAATCTGTCACCCTGGGACAGTGCTGATCCCCTGCAGGTCTTCAAGGACACCCAAGTCAAAGCCATGCCTGTAACCCGGAGTAACCTGCCGTGCTTCTGCGGTCTTTACCACTTGCCTCGACCTGCAGGAAACCCTTCTAAGTGCTTGGCATGCACTCCTGGCTGGCCTGCCAGCACCATACCCTCTGGGCCAGATGCTAGTTTTGGCATTTACTATTGTCACCTGCAGAAGAGGAAGGGAAGCCACGAGGGTGACACAGCTTACCCAAGGGTGCCGAGCACAGGTTCAGCAGTTTTGCTGTGGGGGTCCCTGAGCTTAACTACTAGGCTTCACTGCCTAAGTGTAGAGGGAACATGGCCTCTGGTCATGCCTCTGCGTGGTTGCTGCAGGTGACCTGAGCCAGAGATGTGAACAGGGGTGGATGGGCCCTTCTAGCAGATGGCCCCTCTTGGGTCTGTGGACCTTGCGGTCACTGTGTTTACCTGCTCAGCCTCCAGGCCTGGTGCCCTCGGACAGCTGGGGCTTCCTGGCTATCTTCACAGCCCACAGAGGAACTGGGCAAACATAGACACTGAGTGAAACTTGCTGGCCTCTGTGCTGGGGACGCAAGCTCCAAATGATGGGTTGGTCTGAATGCCTTTTTAAAAGTCCCTTGCAACTCTGAATTTCTGTGATCAGGAAATTACCAGGGGAAAATTTTCCTTTCCTGCCCTGCTATGGTCTCTAAATGGGGCCTTTATTCCCCACAGCAGGTAATTATAGGAGGCCGTGGTGACGCCAGCAGGGAGCTCTGAGGCGGCTTCGTGGCTGCTTGGTGCTTTCTACGATGATCCTTCTTGATCCTTTTTTCTTTTTCTTTTTTTGGAGACAGCATCTTACTACAGAGGGTAGGCTGGTTTTAGACTCTGTAGCTCAAGCAGGCCTTGAGCTTGCTGTGATCAACCTGTCTCAGGCTCCTCAGTGCTGGAATTCCATATAGGGCTGGCTGCACGCTTTGCTCTGATGACCCTCCTTCTGCTGATCAGGGCCCTGGCACCTATAGTCCTCAGCCTCAGGCTGGTCCCCCCTCACTACCCTCGGGGATGGCAGAGTGCAGGAGCAGGAAATTGGAGCAGCACGGGGCGGGAGGACACACACGCGCAGGCTCACATCCGCTAGGAGTGGGTGCAGAGGGCTGGGGAGGACAGGAGGGTACAGTTGGGGGTCTGAGGTGAACCTTAGAAACAGACCCCTACCAGCCAAAGAGGCGGCAGTGCTGGGCCCAGGAATGTGAGCCCAGAGCGCCTGTCTGCCCCTCCTTTGCCAAAGGAAGCCAGCAGCCTAGATTTTTATGTGACACGTTCCAGTTCTTCTTAAATGTCACCGCTAAATCAAAGTTGCTGCTGCATTACACCACAGTCAGACATGCCTATGAGGCCACAGTTTCCACAGCTCTGATTTAACCCAGTAATTATCAAATGGGAAACTGAGGCCTAGAACTTAGATTTGCTGACATCTCCAGGGAGTTACTAAGTGTGTTGGGCGCAAACCACGTGTCCAGTGCATCCCAGCCCAGGCACGCTGTCCGCCACCTGGCGGGGCTGTACCCCATGGTCACTTCTCCAGTTGGGAACCGAAGCCCAGAGAGGGAAAGGCCCCCGTGCGAGGTCTCCCAGTTCGTGGCAGGCAGTCCAGAGTCCAGCTCGCACTGCTAAGCTGTCACTCCTGAGACTGTCCAGTCGCACTATTGCAAAAAGGTACCCTGTAATGGTTACAGTAACGATGTAACCAGGGGCTTGGCACAGGAAAATTCGCATTTGGCCCCTGAGCAGTAGGAAACGGCTCTTGGGCCAGCAGGCGAGAAGCTGCCAGTGGCTGATTCTGCCCAGAAAGCATGGTGCGTACATAACCAGCGCGCGTGACCCTGAGTGCCGACGGCAGCTCTGGCCTCTCTCTGGAGGCTGAGCAAAGACCATCCTCTTGCCAGCGAGCAGCCTCAGCCTGAGAGGACATGGACATTCTCCTGTGAGGTCAGCCACGTAGTGGAGCGGTGGAGCCTGGACTTGGAGCTGTGACAGTTCTGAGCACGTCCAGCTCCTCGCGTCTCGCTATGGCTCTCGGCTGGGCTGTCCGGGTAACTGCAGCCCTGCTGGTATCACAGAGCTACCGTGAGCATCTAGTTGAGTGGAGGCACCTGGATTACCAAGGAAAGGATTGAGAAATGTGGACTGTGTTTGGCTTTATGGTCTTTCTCCCTGGATGCTGATGTCTGAACTGGGACAAGAGTGATAGGAAGGAGACAGAAAGGTCGGCTGATTCAAAGGCTCTGGAGTAGTAACAGAGAATAAATATGGAGCTGGCAAGACTGGAGAGAAGGAGGGTGGGAGGGGGGAGAGACAGACAGACAGACAGACAGACAGACAGACAGACAGAGACAGCAGGAGAAAGACAGATGGAGAGATGGAGGGAGAGATGTTGTGTGAGGGCAGAGCACAGTAGGCCCTATTTTAGTCACTTGTTGCTGGGACAAAACACCTAACACATACAACATAAAAGACAGCAAATTTATTTTAATCTATGGGTTTTAGAGAACTGGGTCCATAGTCATGTGGGCCCCAGGCAAAAACAGTCTGCTAGAAGGGCGTGGCAGAGGAATGCCACCCAACCTATGGCAGCCAGAAAGCAGAGAGGGAAGGCGGAAGCAGGAGAAGCACTGCCCTATTATATGCCCAGGGGCACCTCGAATCAGGCACTGCCTCGTAGCCACACTTTAAAGCTCTGAGCTCATGCAAGGGTGAACCCGCTGGCAGGTATAGAACCCTCAAGATCCGGGCATCTTCCGCAAGCTCCACTTCTGAGCACAGGAGCCTGGGGTCCATCTTCCACCTAAATCAGTTGCACATCAGCTCCCAGAGCCCTTTTCTAGGAAGAGTCAAATAGTAAATATTTTCAGGCTTGGAGAGTCAGCATGTGTCTGCTCTGAACACTCCGCTGCACTTTGGTGACATGAAAGGACACACAGACAAAACTATTAACACAAACAGGCAAACAGCCTGCTGGTTCTTTGCCAGTTTTAGCCACTGAGTTTCTTTGTACTTAATGTTTTCTGCTTTTGTAACTTTAGGGTTATTTATATAAGTAAAGGCCTTCCTCACCCCAAAATTAAATGAAAAGAAAAATAAAGAAGACAGATGTACTCAAAAGCATTCCAATCATGAGCCCCTGGTGGGAATTCTGGTGGGCAAGAGCTCGTGTCACTGCTGGCCTGGGTCTGCTGGGTTCCAAGGTCCCAGGAGGGGAGGAATTGGAGGCAGAGCCAGAGATAGCTGAGAGCAAGGACCCTGGGCCCAGCCCCTCGCCTTGGCCTCTTGTGACTTCTGCTGTCGCAATGATGTGCCCTCACAGGACCCTCGGCTCACTGAGAGACAGTAAGCCACCTATCTGGTCTTTGGCAGCCCAAGTGGGACCGTGAGGCAAGACCCCAGGCCTCCAGCTGTGGAAGTCACCCAGCACTCCTTCCTCTCTCTGTGCAGTCTAGACCCTTTGTGGACAGGGCTGTCAGGCTTGATCTTCGAGAATCGCACATGAACTTTCCACTGGGTAGAAGGCAGTCCTCTCCCCTTTCTCCTGATCCGGTTTCGAAGGTGTTCTTACCCAGTGCCTGTAAGATAACTTTCCATCCTGAATTTTAATTGTAAATTCAAGCACCCGACTGGCTTTGCTCCAGGTAGGGAGAGGTTCTTCTTTCTCTGAACCCCCCTTGTCCCACTGGCCTGGAAAAAATGGGTTTGGGGGCTTGGCAGACCCTGCACACAGCCACCAACCATGGTCTCCTCAGAAGAATGGCCGTGATGACACGTGGCTCTGAAGATCTGTGGGGAAGGCGAGCGGAGGCCACCAGGATCCTGTGTCACTGTCAGTTCCAGAGCCAGGTGACCTGGATTCAGTGCTGTGTTGTCTTCTATGAGCTGTGTGATCTGGGACAAGTGACTCCACCTCTCTGGGCCTGCGTAAATGCAGAGTGAATGTGTGACAGGAATGACATCAGGACCTCCAAATGATTTAGGGAAAACATGAAGACTCCCAATCTCCTGAATGTGTGATATGCCAAGTCCATGTTCCCCCAAATCGAATGAATTCTGAGAAATGACGGAGGAAATATTTATTGAGTGGGAGAGATTCAGCTCCTGAGAGTCAGGAGGGGTCCCAAGTGGGTTGCTGCAGACACTGCCTATAGAGAAGGCCTTATAGAGCCACCTCATGAGGGGTATGAAGTCGTGGGGTTGGCATCAGGAGAGACAAAACTGTGATCAACCAGTACGTTCATAAGGAAGTTGCCTAGCAAGGGTGATGGAAAGAACAAGGGGCTTGCCTGGGAAGGGGGGGTAACAGAGGTCTTGCTCCTGGCCCAGGTGACCGATGCCTATGTAGAGTATCAACCACCATTGCCCCTCCCCCAGGGTGGCACGCAGGGTACAGGTCGCTCCGTCTTTATCTGGAGGCCTGGTCTTCAACAAACGCACTGCCACCGCAATGTGTCCTCACTTCTCCACTGCCTTCCTCGAGGGCCCAGCCCTGTCAGGCTCCCTATGATATCAGGCCTCGCTTAGCTGTCTGTAGTGCACAAGGCACCTAAAACTAGTTTTGGACGATTGCATGGCTGAAGCCACATAGCACATTATGAGCAAGAGTTGGCTCTTGTGTGGCTGGGGCCACAAACACACTCAACGCTCAGCCAAGGCTTGCCTTCCTTGCTGCGAGACATGCCTAAGGACTTCCACTGCGACCCCACCCGTGCCGCTTCCCCAGGGCTACAGACTCCATGCATCTCCGCCTCCCCAGAAGCTCTGTTAGTTAAAGCCCCCAAGCCCTGATAACCTTGCTTTTCTGTTCTTAGCAAGCTTTGGCTTGATAAGAATTTTCAAAATGTGTTTGTGAATCTTTTAAAACCCCTGAAATGAGTATTTACTTCCAAACTGTGCAAGTGTTTAAAAAGGATTTAATTCATCTGCTGGATAATAATGCTGGAGATTTAAAGAGAGAAAATGGCAAGCTTTTTGGTTCTTTGCCCTCTGTCTGCAGTGGCTGAGAGCTCTTCTGTTTATCACTTAAAATCCCATTTGGAAAGGTCACTGGTTATTTGCATGAGGATTTAGGAAAAAGGTTGCAGAGTGGCTGTCTCTCCTAAGTTCCTGCTCTGTCTCTGTCCTCCCTCATGGCTGGGATTTCCCTGAGTCCCCAGCTGTGGTTGGCTTGTGGTGGACAGCCTTGTCCCAAGGAGACCTCTGGAGCCATCATGCCGCCCTGGCTGTGCTGAGGGGCAGCCCTTACCTGCTGTGGGAGTCCCAGGCTCTGGAGGGTTTGCTCTAAGCTCCCACCCCACCTCGGGTCCTTGTGCTGCAGCACAATGGCAGTTGCCCAGTGTGTCACAGCAGACTGACTTTCAGGGAGGAGTGAGTGTCACACAGAGCTCGTCTTCCTGCCCACTGCCCCACCTTCTGGTCATAGGGGAAGAGGGGAGCATGGCATGGTCCTGTTCCTGTGGCTTTGGTGTTCCTGCCTTCAGCCCAGCGAAGCCCTTGGAACGGGGGGCTGGTCTTTGGGAGGCCAGGACAGGTCTGTTGATGAGGCTTTATCTTTAGGATTGAAACAACCCTCATGAAAGACAGCCTTAACCCGGAGGGCAGGTGTGCCCCAAGCACAGACTTTCACTGGATATGGACACCGGAGAGGACAGGTGGGAGGAGGCCGTGCTTCCCGCCGGCTATGGGCTAGGTGGGCACTCACAGTCCTCCCAACTGACCAGGAAACCATGCTTCTCTCACTGAAGAAAACCATCCCTTCTGTTTGCCTGCAGTACCAGGCCAGCCAGGTACCACAGACCTTCCTGGCCCAGTGCCACCTGGCTCCTCCCCTGTGGAGCACGGCTCTCTGCCTGCACCCATTGTCATGCCACACAGAATTCAGTCTTCTCCCAGGTTCCCTGCCCATCTTGCAATGCTCACAATCCCCGAGAGGTTGGACCTATGGTTTTCATGCGCAAAGTGAGGAAGTAGAGCTCAGAGAGGGCAACTCATCCACTCAAAATCACACATACAGCAAGGTATAGAACAAGAATTGCACCTAGGGCTGGGCGTGGTGATACACACGAGTACTACCAACACTCAGGAGGCTGAAGCAAAAAGATTGCTGTGAGTTCAAGCCCAGTTTGTGCTATGTAGTGAGTTCAAGACCATCCTGAACTACATAGTGAGACCCTATCTAGAGAAAAAAAAAAAAAGAATTGTAGCCAGGTCACCAGGCCCTGAACCCTGCACTCCTTGCTCCAAGGCCCATGCTTTTCAATGGAACGTCCCAGTAATGGGAGAGCTCCATATCCACACTAGCCACTCCAGTAGCCACTCACCCCTTCAATTTACCTGGTGCCACTGAGGAACTACTTCAAATTTTCATTTGAATTTAAAATGGCTACCTGAGACTAGCTGCTTTGCAGAACTATGAAAGCCTGGGATGTCCCTTTCCTTGAGAGCGAGTACATTTTGCCTGTGGCAGATGCTGCCCAAGATATGAGCTTCTTAGGTCACAGAAAAAGGTCTTTATTCTACCTAGCACAGCAGGTGGCCTGGACTTCCTGGTTGTATCCTTTTTGCCTGCCTGCCAAGTTCTGTAGGGATTTCTGCGAAAATGTTTACTGTTAACTGCTCTATTCTGATTCATAAGCTTCCAAAGAAAGGACTTTGTCTTGTACACTATGATACTGCCCGCGTCTGAAACACGGGCCCAGTGATCCTGTACTGAAAGACCAAAGCATTCTGGTTCCTCTCTGGGAAGCCAAGAGCCTGGACCAGGTATCTTCTGAGGGTCTTGCTGTTGAGCAAGTTCTCCACTGTTAAGTTTCTCCCTTGCTGGTGGTCACTGCTCAGATTGTCCTCAAACAGGGGCCACAGTTCCTCTCCACAGAGCCCGAGGTGGAGCTTCAGTGGCCATGGACCTGTTGGGAAAGAAGGACTATGGAAGGGGACAGGGCAAGATCACGCTCTCAGCTGGGGTGAACCTTCAGCCAGATGAACCCCTGGAGCACAGGATAAGTTGTGGGCTGATTGCATGTTGAGGCTCAGGGCCTTATGCAACCCTGTGTCCATCAGTCTGCTGTCTATGGGCTATCCAGGCATAGGTGGTGGCTGAGTGGTCCGCTCCTAAGAGAAGCAGCCCTTGTTTGGCCTCCTAGCTGGCCCAACAGACAAGCAAAAACTTGAGTGGCTGGAGTTGGTAATCATGAGGTAGGAGCCTGGTTCTCCCCGGGAAGCAAATTACTCCCCGCAACTTCTGGAGTCAGTGTTCTGGAAGGAGGTTTCTAGTTTTCATTTCCTTGGCTGGGGTCTGGCTACCCAAGGTCCCCAGGATCCCAGGGTTGTTCGATGTGTTCTGCAGGCAGACTCCAGCAGCCTTCCCTCTGGAAAAGAGAGTTATAGCAGGCCAGCAAGCCTGAGCCACATCCAGAGGGAGAGGCCAGCGCCACCGCTGTGTGCATTCTGGGGAGGAGAGTCCACGGCCTCTAAGACTTTGCCTCCCAGCGGTGGCAGCTGCTCCAGCCAGCGCAGACCCGTGTGTCTGCAGCACCCATTCCAAGATACCTCCTTGCTGAGCCCAGCAGGCTGCAGAATTAGCTTCAGTTTCCCCACTTTTCACATGAAAAGGGGGGGGGGCTTAGTCATCCCCCATCCCTCAAACTTTCCTGGCGCAGGCTCTGCTACCCGTTACCAGCTGCCCTTCCCCAGACAGAAGCAAAGACCAACGCCTGGAGTGTTGGTCCTCCTGCTCCCGCGCCGCTCTGCTCCCCTGCTCCGTGCAATTCTCCCCATTCTCCTGGCCCTGCCAGCTTCTCCTTCTCCCTCAGGCCCATGCAGCCAGGCTCCTTCACTCCTGCACAGCACCCTGTCTCGTGCTGTGCAGTTCTGTGTCTGGTGGGAAAAGCTAAGGGCTTCCTGTGGCCACTTTCCCTCAAAGTCTGCTGTCACAGGCCTGGTGGGGGATACAAAAAAGGACCCGAGATACCAGTTCTCAGGCACTTATTTGCCTTCCCAGCTTGCCACCCACTCCCTACCCTGACCCTGCCAGCTTGTGAATAGTTCTGACTTCCTAGAACGGAAGGGAGACATCCTGAAGTAATTCAAAGAAAAGCCTGTTGAGCTGTGCACAATCTGGTAAATCCACCCACAGGGTGGCGAAATGTGACTTTGGCTTCTCTGCCAGCAGAGCGATGAGTCTCTACTTCCTGCTGAATGAGCAGGCAGTAGTGGAATGATGCCCAGGCTGGCCTCGGGGGACTGTGGTTCTAGCCCAAGGTCACCATCCAGCTGTGAGGTCTTGAGGAAGGCACTGCCTCTTTCCCAGGCCTCAGTTTCCCCTCTAAGAACTGAGGCTGGAGGATGGGGAGAGGGATGCGACCCTCCTGGTGCCTTCCTGCCTTCTGCTCCCTTCCTGTCTGTGATGTAGGGCCATGCCTGGGGGAGCCCCACCTGCCCTGCACCACAATCCATTGCCTCTATTTTTGGTGCCTCCCCAGCCAACTGTGTGCTGCCTCTCTGGGTGGGGTCAGCCCTTCCCTGGCCCACCACAGTGCAGAGCTCTCCTGCTCTGTGGCCAAGGAAGCCCCTGCTACAAGCCAGGCCAAAAGAACACCATTTCATTCCAGTCCAGTTCTGTCCATCCTCTGCCCTCTCACGCTGCCATCCTAGCTGCTACCCATGCTAAGCTCCTCTTGTGCATCATGAATTGGGCCACAAACTTTACACCTCCTGCTGCAGCCTTGCAGTGGTCTCAGGGTACAGATCTCTCAGTGTTCCCATTTTGGAGATCAATAAACAAAGACTCAGAGAAGCAAAGTGACTTGTTCATGGTCACCTAGTTATTAAATGCAAAGCCGCAGTAGTGGGCTGACCACCTATTCAGTTCTTAGAGATCAAGCACTTGCTAGTAGGAGGTAAAGTTATGGCAAAAGGAGCCCTATATTTGTTAGCTTTGCTGCAGAACAATCCTCAAAGCTCAACAACTTGTAGCAAATCTGGTTCACATTCCAGGTAAACAAGCTTTGGGTTACTGCAGGCCAAGGCTGTAATCTGTCATTGTGGTGTGAACTTTCTCAGGCTCAGTTCCAGGCTGAAGGCAGGTGGTCCCCAGGGCTCCGTGAAGACCTAAAGCACCACAGTCACAGTGGCAGCTTCTGCTCAGTGAGCACACTCAGCTGACTGCTCACGCTTCAGTGGCCAGAGCAAACGATGTGGCCAGGCCTCATAGGCTGGGGGAGTACCATGCATTCAGAAGGAGGGGCACCTGTGAAAACTTGCATTCAAGTTCAAGAAAACATGTGGGCTCACTGACAAGGCTCTGACACTGCTGCAGACGCTGGCAGAGAGAGATGCCCATCCACCCAGCCCAGCCCTGCCACTGTGTCGGTGGGAGGGGTCTTGGTGAGCTCCTGGGACTTCACAGCAACATTCATGTAGCCATCTCCAAGCTGCCTCTGGCTTACACGCTGCGTGGTTGCTCCGAGAGGCTGAGGCCCAGAGAACAGGAAACCTGTGGAGACTCGGCTGTCAAAGCAACCTCCGCCTCAGCTAGCCCAGGACAATGATGTGCCTGCAGTCACAGAGCACGTCTGCAACCTGGCAGACGGCACAGCCCAGAGCTCTGCCGCGGCCGGCCACCACCTGCTCACTGCCTTATGGCTCACTGTATGAGTCAAGACTTCCTTTTCCAAGTACCTAGTGTATGCCAGGAGTTGGGATGGATTTCAGAGGAAACAAACATGGCCCCATAGAGGCCTTATCCACGCAGAGATCGGTAAAAGGTGGGACACACTGCAGCCAAGGCACTTGTGGCAGCCACGCCTTCCTCAGGCATCCTCAGAGGACAGATGCCGTCCAGAGTGCTTTGTCCAGTTCCAATCAAGACAGGCACCAACCTGACCATCACGCCACCTCACAAATTTGCAGATTGGCATTCACACCCCCTCAAGATGCCCAGTTTTCTGCCAGTTGAAAGAATGTTTCGTAGTCAGAGCCTATGTCTGTCTCACCCAGGTGCCATCTGTGACCTGTGGCAGGCACCTGTGTCAGGGGAGAGACCTGGCTTTGTCCTGAGATCCAGCTCCAGACCAGGGCTGACCTCTGACCTTACCCCCCCTGCCCACAGCAGGCCAGGCCAGCTCCTCTGCCTCTCAGAGCTGCCCCTTCCTCTGCCTGGCAGGTACCAGGCTGTCATAGAGCTGAAGCAAAGTGTTGCAGGTCCCAGAAAAGGGGTGCTTTTGCTTCTCTTTCCATGTACCCATCCTCCCGGGACAGCTTTGACTCATCTCTTGCGCTGCCTGGAGTTTTGCAGACCTTAGGGCCGTCCCTCCAACTTTAGTAGTTCAGAATAGGAAGTGATCGTGGATGTGTACGAGTCTTCATTTTGGGGTTTGAAACAGGAAGCTTGACTGTGCAGGCACCCTCCTCACTCACATCCGGGACCCTTGAGGTAACTGCGTTCTCTTCCCACATGAGTGACTTGGTGGACTAAAGCAACTTGGAGCTGGCTGCTAATAACCATCAGGTCTGAGCTGAGCCTGCTGCTGAAGCTGTCTTGTTTGATCTCATGCCTTCTCCTGGTGGTACACCTGAGCATTTATGTCTATCTTTCAGATGGAGAAACTGAGGCTCACAGAGGTTAAGGAGCTCCACTGAGGTCACGTAACAGGTAAGTGGCAGATTTGCATGCAGCTCTCTTTCACCCTATAAAATGTTCTGACTTGCCTCACTCGTTTGCCTGCAACTGGGTTGACTTGCTGGTCCTCTTGCAGCACAGGGTGGGAGCTCTCTCTAGGGCAGACTTGTGACTGTTTTATGATTTGGTAACCCCATGCCAATTCCTGGAACCCCAGAGAAGACCCCCAGGGAACAGAATGGAGAAGGGGGGTGTTGGTGAAGCTAGCCCTCTTCCCCGTGGGTGCCGTGAGCAAGACCGACACCGAGCCCCAGCACCCTGGGATCAGGCAGGAGCTCCCCTGGCTGACGGATGCCCGCGACTCCCTCCCAGGGGCCAGGCTCTCTAGGAACCAGAGCCCTGGCCATAGCCAGCCAGTTATCTCCTCCTTCCCACGCTTCTCATGTCCTGCTCCAGCCACAAGGGGGCCCAGGACCCAGGAAAACTGACTCTCCCTGGGCAGTTAAACAGTTACACAGTGGCATTTTGCATATTTTGGGTCTAACTGTTTTTGAAAAAACCAGAGGAAATGCGTAGGCTGAGCTCCACCTTCCCCTCCCCAAGGACAACTGAGCTGCTTGATCAGGCCGCAGAGACAGGAAACTCTGCAACACAGAGCCCCAAGGGTGGAGCCCTGTTCACGTGCCTGGCTGATCTGAGATTGCCCTTGTCGCTTACCCATTTCCCACCTCAGGACTCTGAGGCCCAGCAATGGCCAAGTCTCTCTCCTGCTGGGTGACACAAGCCCCAGGAAACCTTTGCTCCCTGGGCTCTGGAGGCCTCACTGTGTCACAAGTCTCTGTCCGTCTGCAAATATTTGTTGAGGGCTTTATCACTGTTCTCGGTGGGATGAGGCCCAGTGATAGGAAACAGATGGATTCCCTGCCTTCCTGGAAGAGGGCGGCAGACAAACAAGCAATTCAATACGCAATTGAGCGTCATTTCATGGTTAAAGCTGAATCTCAGCTTCTTTCCTGGAGGCCCAGGCACACTACCAGAGAGCCGCTGCTCAGCGAAGGAGAGGTTTATTCTGGTTCACATTTTTGTAGAAATTTCAGTCCATACTCAGCTGACTCCAAAACAGGGCAGTGTGGCAGAGGGGCATCCCTGAGGCAAAACAGATCATGGTGTGGCAGGCAAGGAGCAGAGAACAATCAAGGAAGGAGGGAGGGAGATGCTTCCAGGGCACACCCCCACACCCTACCTCCCCCACCAGCTTCACCGCCCAGCATATTTAGCTATACTCTCACCTGCAGACTCACCCTAAACGGGAACCTGAGTCTTTGGGGAGACACCTAGATATAAGCCATAAGTAGCTGTGAAGGGAAATGCCCGTAGAGCAAGGGAGAGTGCCGGCAGCCTCACTCCAGGGTGGCCAGGGAAAGCCTCCTCAAGGAGGGCCTTTAGGCAAAGACATGAGTGCCATGCAGCAGGGAGCCATAGGGTTCGGGGCTGGGTGAGGAGATTCTCGTGGTGGAAGCTGTGTGCGCAGACCCTGAGGTGGGGGATGGACTCACAAGGCTAGCAGTCCCGCTCTTAGAGTTTGGTTCTGTGTGTCTGTCCTCACTCTTCCAACAGGACTTTTTCTCAGTCATTTGTTTCCTTCCATCTGTCATCTCCATTGTGCCTGTAGATGGGGCTGAGGTTGTATAGAAAAAAAAAAAAAAAAAAAACTCTGACAACTGAACAGGACAGAGGAAAGATATGTTTCTAACTGGAAACCATTGGCTTTAATCTTCTGCACATGCCACTCTGGAGAAATGTGAACCAGCTTCATACCCTTGCCTTGCCTTGCCTTGATCTCCAGATGGCTTGGATGGTAAATTTTCAGCTCACTGGAGTATGCTATTACAAGTCCATTTTTCCAAGCAGAGCAGGAGCCTAGGTTCAAAAATGTTACATGGAGAGTAAAAGTAGTGCTGGTGCCTGAGTGACAGAGCTCGCCCTGAGCTCGGAGAGGGAGGCCCAGCCACAGTCTGCACCAGCTGGGGCTGCAGAGGCCAGCAGTCCTCTGTCCTGGGCATTGAGCTCCAGCCCCAGGTTCAGTCACAGGGTGCCATGGTGCTCTCAACACTGGCTGGGCTCTGCTGGGCAGCCCCGGGCTGGGCATGCCGGAAGGCAGTGCTTGGGGAATCAGTATGCCAGGGGCCAGTCTTCCAGTCTTCCAGTCTTCACGCTGCCACACCCTGGTGGGGCCCCTCCATCCCTTCCTTGTGCCTCAGAAGATGGAGCAGAAAGAGTCCTCAGTGAGTTCCCTGAGATCCTGGAATGGAACAAGCTGGCCTCCACAGCAGCCATGAGGCGGTGTGGGGCCGGCTCCCTTTGACTGGCACATGCCTGGATTTTAGCCAAGAGACGGGTATGAAAGGGGTGCTACCTTGGCTACCCCGCCTGCGGCTCCCAGGCCAGAACTCCTGCCACCTGCCCTACCCAGACCTATGACTGCAGACCCCAAAGTTCACTTCCAGGAGCCACAGAATGGCTCTCTCTCTCTCTCTCTCTCTCTCTCTCTCTCTCTCTCTCTCTCTCTCTCTCTCTCTCTCTCTC